>NW_026782592.1:180000-742500 GCF_031769215.1 Ylistrum balloti | reverse complement strand
AAAAAAACACAGGATCTGAAAATTTGGTTTGTTACGAAGAAATTGTAAGCACAGATTACACACACTACATAGTACTACTGGATGACTACTCCAAGTATTAATAGTAGGCTTTATAGAGATGATTTACGAATCAACTTTTTTCCATATCTTCTATAATCATATGTACACTAAGTTTTAAAATAGTGTGACAAGATGGTAAACAGATTATAGAGAGAAAAAATTTAATGTGATGGTAACAATTTCCAACCACAATTTGTTTCAGACTTGGTTATAGATGTGCTAGGTAATGCTTGTGTTATATAAGAACTTTTTATTCTACTAGATTGTGGTTTTGATCACTGTAGTTTATTAAAAAAAAAAATAAAACATCCTCAAACCAAAAAACAAAACGTATCCAATGGCATTTCTGTCTCATGTATCTTGTCACCGAGATTTCTTACTGTAGTATAAAATTACTCTCTTAGAGAAGGTTTCATGTCCTTCAAAATGCTACAGGTGTGTTAGTGAAGAAGAAAATATTTGGCATACCAAACTTTTGTTGGGATTGTTTAGGAGAGATAGTGCTGGATTCATCTTTTTTAATGTTTAATGGAAAACATTGCCTTCAACCAGATTCTCCCAATATTCTTGTCTTTTTCGTTTCTGGATTTGGTGTTTCAGTTTGGATAACTTAATTTTGTCATTGTTTATATGTGTCGGTGCACTTTGTATTGAATACTTCCCCGCCGAGTTACCGTTAGACCTATTTTTCGTAAAAGTGTGATCTATGTCAGTCAAACAACTTCGAAATGTAAACTGGGAAGTTTTTCTTTATAGTTTCACCTTGCTAGCTATATTCCTATTGGTATAAGTATGGACGTAAAGTATATATATCATTATACGTCACTGATATAACTTCTCGACTTCAAGTATGTTGTACAGGATCGCATTCGGCCATGGGATCGATCAACTTTTAAAGTTCAAGTAAAATGGCCAATGACAGAAGCTGCATCGATGCATGTGTTTCAAAAAACTTCTTAAGTTTAGTATTTCCTCTAAAAATCAACAAACCTCTTTTAAGTCGGGCCAAGATTCAGGTAAAATATGAGTGTGCAAGTCGATTTTCATTGCTGCAACTGCTAGTGTCTGGAAGAGGTCGCAAGGTCAATGTGAAATATATCAACCAATAAATTTGCACGAGGCTGGAGGTGTGTCTATTATAGTCTGTTTTAAATAACCCAATCAAAGTAAATGTTTTCTAAAGCCTATTCCAAATTTGAATAAGATTTTATTAAATACTCAACAATATTACTCGTAAATATAATTCATGTCGGAAAAAGGATTAGAGCTTATATCAATTCTTTGACATGAAACACCTGCAAGTCAGTTCATTAAGGTGAGCTCTGCAAATCAAATCAAATTTCATTCCTTACGTTTTACATCTTATTGGGTGAATATAATTTTAAAATGAAATACATGATGTCAATTTAGCGATTGTACTCACCTCCAGCATCATCATCATCATCATCATCATTTACCTACATCATCATTTACCTACATAGCTACCTACATTTGTATCTGTCTGTCTGCCTTTTTTTAAATTGATGTAAATTTGATGTTTTGCGAAGAAATATCATTTGCAGTACATACAGTGTTTCTGAAGCATATCTAGTTATCTTATACTTGACAAGGGCTTCGATTTTATGTAGATGCGTGTACCTCTCTAGAGGACAGCGTGTCACTGACTGAAAGTAGCTCAATCTGACCTAAATTTGAATTTCTTTATGAAAACACTGCACTATTTCAGTCTCATTTCATCTACAATGCTTGATAGTTGATAATTCTTCAGCCGAAAATTAGAGCCTATATCATGGCCGAAGACAGAGCAAATTCGCTGATTCGGTATTGAAAGACGACTGTGGTGTAATCGACCGCCGGGCGGAACAATACATGTCTCACGCCAACGAAATATTTATGATTTATTTCTTCGAAGTGAATACAAACATAGAAATGAAGAAATGACAGAAAAAAAATCGAAGAGGAAAAATAGTGTTGTATGTTTCAACCCTAACTTCCGCCAGTACCTGATTTCAGCAGACAATCGCGCAAGTGCACATAGCCAGAGTGAAACAGACTAAAATTGATACTGTCATTTCTTAACAGTGTTTCAAAGGACAGTCATTTATAATCGACTTATTTTTCTATGTTCTATCAGAGACGTATATACGTCTCTGGTTCTACATAGGCCAATGTCTTCATCCGTCTTTCTAGTTGCTGTCGAGTTTTCAAACATTTCATCCTGGTTTTGGTTTTGGCCGACTCGGATAGTTTGCACTAATTAATATTTACAGAAATAATTTAATTTACTTTTGTTCTCCCACTTTAGACCTGTACTGTTTCATCACAAATGCGCACTTTTCGCGCGGGTTTTTACGGTAGCAAAATAAATATTTACAAACCGTTGTAAAGTTTTGTTTTTGATTCAATATCCAATAACAATGCAAGTGGTAATCTCTCGATTTGGATTTTAGCCACCTATCAGTAATTTCAGTATTATGTTGATTCATGCATCTGAACATTTTGTCCGGATTTATTTGGATATTTACAGGAGAAAGATTTTAGCTTCTATATCTATAGCAATTGGATACAATATAAATAACTTCTAATGTAAAATTGTTTAATTCAGTTAAGTATTATTCACAGTTTGTGGCGTTATTCATCCTGTTGTCTCACCTTGTTGTTTGTAGCGAAAACAAAACAGTGAGCAACATGATAGTGTAGTAAATACTACCTTTACTCTTTTTAAATTACCTGAAATCTGATCAGCATGCAGTGGAATCATGAAATGAATAATGAATAATAATAACCCACAATATAGGACAGAAAATATATACTATGGTGATTGTATATAATATTTACATATTGAAAGTAATTTCAGTGTTAATGTATTAGTTAGTCATTTATGTTATTTTTCCAATGTTCCACCGCACAATTTATCGTTCTGATCTCGCCGGTTAATTTTTCCACTTAAAACTAAAATAAGACGAAGTTATATGGCATATCGTCGAAGACATTATACGAGTCCAAAATATATATTTGGGCGGAGACCTGTGCTGGAAGATAAAGTTTAGGGTCGATCAGTTTTTGGGCGCGATAATTTTTTTTTTTATGAACTACCATCTGACTGATGGTGATTATGCACACGTTGTGTCCAGTACAATGTGCTGGTGATTAGTATCACTATACAAGTTCTTTCCGGAAAATTATAAAGAAAATGTGACAGATCAATATTGTGAGCTTATATTAAATTAAAACACATACTAACTTTGCAAATTTCTGGTGTATTTGATTAATAACACGAATGATAAATAAATGATTACCGTAAAAATAAGTAAATATCTGCATCTGCCCAGTACTCCGGCACGGTTTTTAGACTCAACCCTTTGCGCAACTGTAAAGAACTACTTCCTTTCTACTACAGCGGCCATTGCTCATAGGCAAGTGTCCAATGTGGAAATTATATCCCCCGGTTATCTCCACCATCACGATAGTAAATATATTGGAGTTCAGACAGATGTACACAGATTAAACCAAATTTCATAGATTTATACTTATTTGCCATATACTTTCGGTACATGCTGTTATAATCCACTCGAAAACAAGAAATTCGTCCATTGTATTGACGTGCAACATGACTTAAGTTGGAGTAAATTGTATTTTACGTTGATACTTTGATGACATGACAACACACACACACCTTGGGTGAGCATTAACAATCGATATGATAATTAAACACGCACAAACAGGGACTTCACACAGCTTATTGCACTCTAAACTTTGGCACTTGTGTCTGCTAGGAATGCAAGATTTGGTAGTAGTCATAACATACCTGGTACACTGTTCAACGTCATGTTGGATAATATTTATCTAGCGCTCTAGTATTAAGTTTGGTTCAAACTTTGAACTTATAGTGGTTGTGCGAACGATTGTTTAGCATAGATAATGTTAAAAACTATTGATACACAACTGGAAAAATGTTCCACACGACCCTCTCGCAGAATGTGCAGCTGGAACGGTTCGTTCGTCGTTAGAACAGCTCTTAACATTTTTTTATGCACCTTGTGAATGTTTTTCTGAAGACAACGTACAGAAGAGTGCTTACCCTTAGCATTATTTCAGCTAGATTTCGTCCATAGAATCTCGCTCAATTTTCAACTGATTTCATTCAAACTTAATCGACTTTACCATAATGTGATGGTGTTGTCTTTTATTTTGTTATTATTGTTTCGTTACCATATTTTTATTTATGATTAGAATACTAAAATGTATCTCTCATAGGTATGGGATGAGTGGTTTTCTGTCCTCCAGTGTTTTTGTATAGGATGTGTTATGGTCTGTTGCTTTTTGAATCTTGATTTTTGACTATTTTTGTTCACAGCAGCCATGGGCAAGTTCATGAAGCAAGGGAAGGTGGTGCTTGTCTTGAACGGAAGATTTGCTGGCCGTAAAGCTGTCATTGTGAAGGTGAGGTAATCGCTCGATGACAGATGGTCCCCCAAAAAATACCCTATGTATACTCTGACGACCTCTCATACATGAAAGTAGTTTCTTGATTCAATTTTGGATGAGAGAAGAAATTCTGCCCCTTGTAAAATGAAAAATATGAGATAATCTTTGTTTTTTTTTATGTGACATTTTTAGCATTCATTAATAGAATACATTAAATCGGAAAAACAGTTTTCAACATGAAGATCTTTGACGTACAATCTCTGCTGAATCAATCTGAACTACAGAGTACAATGCTAATGTCGACATGATAATATAGCATTAAAAAACCTGTTTCTTTGAACCAGTATAGTATACCAGTGAAATAACTTGCTTTTTACAGAACTACGATGATGGTACACAAGAGAAGGGTTATGGTCATGCCCTAGTAGCAGGCATTGACCGATACCCACGCAAGGTTACCCGTGACATGGGCAAGAAGAAGACCAAGGATAGGTCCAAGATGAAGACTTTCATGAGAGTATACAACTACAACCATCTTATGCCCACAAGGTATGGAGATTTAACACGATAAAGTCTTTCTGTTTTTAGTTCATCTGTCCATCCGGCATCTTTCAAGTTCTTTAAAATCCTATTCCTCCTGTAGGTATGATAAGATATTGCACAAATACATTCTGAAATATTCTTCGGTGAAAGGGAATCAGTTGTGCCCAATTGGGGAAATAAGCAAATTCCTAAAAATTCTACTTCTCAAGTATCCTTGCATGAAAGGTAACCAAGTTTGTGTCAGGATTGGTTCTCGGTTCCCAGGGTCCAGAAGGGTAGATATTGCCCAAATTTGATGTGAAGCATTCGTTGGTGAAGGGGAATCAATTTTGTTTAAACAGTTCATCTTCCCCTTTCGCAAAAAATGGAAGATGGGGCCCAATAGGGGAAATACAGCCACATAGGGCACGAGGGATGGGCCAAATTGGGGAAATGTAAATTTTAGAGAAATTCTTCTCGATACAAGGATATTGTCCAAGTTTGGAACATTGAATCTGACCCTTTGTGACCACAAGGGCAGGACCCAGTAAGGAGATGGTTTTGGGAATTATTTTGCATATTTTGAATGCCTTATTAAAAGGCCAAATTTGCCATGTGAGCAATGCATATTTTCACTCATGTACACTTATTCATAATTTGCTTCATGTTTCATTTTACTCTCTTTGTATTATATAAGGTGTAACCAGTTTTAGGCCCCCCAATCTTAAATTAGCCTTCCATGATCATGAACGAAAATTTTAAAGGTCAAATGTTGCATGTAGGCGAAAATTTCCTGGTTAGTGGTATGGTGATACTGCTATGATAATTGTGGTTTGACACTAATTTAAAGTCTTTAAGGTTGACAAAATCACATGTCGCTTGAGCAAAATAAATATTGTGTAAGTTTGGAAAACTCTGTAGATTGATATTCAATATGTTCATAATGAGACTGAAGTTGTTCACACTAAGCTTTTATCTGTGATCTGTTTTCATTTCTATGGAGAGCAATGCACGTCTCTGTACTGTTGTTTGGTCTGGAAAAGGTATATATACATACTGTGCAGTGATCAATCCATATTTGACCATCATGTTTTCAGGGTTACTTTCTCAGATTTTGGGACTGATAAAAATCTTGAGGTCTCAGAAAACGGTACATATACCAGTGCATTTTGAGACATTTGTAAAATCTCTACCTGTAAGTGTAAGTAGGTGGTATTTTTGTCAATATTTGAATTGATAGTGCAGGCTTTTAACTAGTATTGTGTAGGGTGCACAAACTAATTGATGTTAAAGACAGTCTGTGGTCAAATGAGTGATTTTTGATACTTGATATTTTTCCAGATACTCTGTTGATGTGAACTTGGACAAATCCTCTGTCAACAAAGATGCTTTCAGGGACCCAGCTCTTAAACGCAAGGCTAGGCGAGATGTCAAGGCTAAGTTTGAGGAAAGGTAAGTCTTTACAATGTGACAGCATCTTTATCTTTGATCCCAAATAAGTGTAATAAGTTCTCCTGACTGTAAAATGGCAGCCTTTCCAGTTACAATATATAGAAATGAATGTTTAAGTGGATTAGAATACATTTTTTCCAAAAACTCTATATCTTGCTTAACCTTAACTGTTACCCTGTTGTTTTTTTTTTTTTTTTCAGATACAAGACTGGAAAGAACAGATGGTTTTTCCAGAAGCTGCGATTCTAAATAAAAAAAAAATGTACAGTATTATGGTGTGGTAGTGATCATTTTACTCAATTTAATCTTCAGCTTCATCTCTTGCCCAATTGGCCAGTCGAGATGACCCGTTGCTATCATGTGTCGTGCATTGCTGTCTGTAAACCTTCCCATATATAAAAAAAACTACTACTGCTAAATGCCTGGGCGGATTTCAACTAAATTTGGTCTGAACCATCATTGTGGATGGAAAATCATTTCTTAAATCCAGGGAGTTGATTAGTCTGAACTATTAAAAATTCATTCACACCATTGAGAAAAATGTCTGGAGTTAATTTGTTACGGGTTTTTTAATTTTTCCATCTAATCAAAGCTTTAACATGGTAGCCACAGGCCATTTTGTAATAGATAGCAAAACTTTTCATGAACATAACTTACCATTGATGAGTGTTTAGGTCACCGTTGATAAAGTCAAACAAGCCGATTCCTGTATATACACCAATGTAGGTGGGAGAGAGGTGTCTAAATGAAAATGAACTAAGTAAACAACTAGAAGTTTAGTCAGTATCTGTTGAAGCAACACCGAATTATCATATTCAGACTGAAAGATGCAAATTTGTCCGAAAATCCTGGCCTCGTTAATTTTTCATACCCACTTGATTTTCCATTTACCGTGTCTTGTCCTATTTCACCATGATACTCCATATCTGAGGTTTGACTAATGTTTTTGTTGTGTATGATAGGTGTACGACAACTAGTCCAGGATTATTATAAATTCTACTAGAAGATCTAAAAAAACATAGAAATTTTGCATATTCTTCAAAGCCATTACAATATGGTTACACAACCTCAACATTCATTTCATGTACCTCAAAGGATCGCACTAATCTTTCGTCTTATCCTGAAAATGTCGCACATTGAACCTTCAATTTGCTATGAAATGTTCCAGGGATGCAGAGAACAGAAGTGATTGTAACCCCTGAAATATCAAGGATGTATTATGACATATCTCTGCATTTGCCTACCTGGAACTCTCGTCTTGTTGCATATTTCATCAAGTGAAGTAAATGCATACTTAAATGATGCTCTGTATTTCCTCTTTTGATAATATATTACAGAATTGTTGCTCCATTTTTAACATGTTTTGAATGAATGCAGTTTGATTTTCGTAAAAATGTAGGTTCCTTTTTATTATTTAAAAGATCCATATAGTTATTCACAGAGACGTTGAAAGAATATAACGGTAGATTAAAATATAAAGTTTTTTCCTGTAGTTTGAGGTAGTGTTACAATACTCTGGTATTAACGTTTGGCCAGATATATTGATATACATCTCGAGATTTAAGAATTTTCCTGGGGACTTCAGCGGCAACAATGGACCCAAAGTCGTGAGCACGAGCATGGTGGTGGATACCTCGGTTCATGGCAATTCTGGGGCTGCATATCACTATGGAGTTGATCCAGAACTATTCTTTAGGTTGTACTGGCGTCATTTTGTCACCCCCAACAATAGGTTTCAAAACATTCCGTAATCTTTTCACGCAATCAACCATTACAAAATTCCAACTCAAATTATAATCCATCTTGACAAATTCAAACATTTCATAAATCATCTTTAGCGGAATTTTATTCCCGCTTAATTACCTGGTTAGGTAATGCATAATATTATTAGGTGTGCGGTATAAAAACAAGACATTTATATGTTAATATGGGTCCCTGATAGAAGTCGTAACATGACACTGAAATGAAGTTTGACACTAGGATAAATTTTCTCTTATAATCCTAACAAGATTACTGCTCCGCTAGTCTCAAGTGTTACCTTCGACGATCAAGGGTAATCTTCGTAACTTGAAAAAAATTACAAATATCAACATAAACCTTGGATTAAGGATTGATTTGAATCATATTAACAATATCTCTTGGTGTCGCTAGTTTCTCGCAGTAATTAGGTAAGTGTCTTGGGACGCTTCATGATTACCATGCATATGCAAGTATTTCTACTGTATATCATGTGTTACGTCCCCTTAGCGCTTATAGAGTTGAAGGCACGAGAGCCCACATGTAGGATGGGGCCAGTCATGGGTGAGTGATTTTATCAAACTACACTCTGCTAATAAGAACTTAGCTGGTTTTTGTTACAGGGTCAAAGTTCAAAAACGCTATCTTGAATAGCAAACTTTAAGAATCTTCTTCTGAAGATGTACAAGGTTTAGAGTCTTGATGTTTGGTTTGTAAGATGCCTATATATGTAAATGACTATCAAAGTTAAGAAAATGAATTATCTTGATCAAATTAACAACGTACAGACAGCCATACCATAATACATCCTGTCAAAATCTTGGACAAGGATAAAAACTTGTCAGCATATCATGGCAAATGAAAACAAAAACATTCTTTTTCGTCCTAATTTTATTGTACATGCACATGTGTTTGTAATACCCTCTTTGTTTACTTACAAATACTAAGTACAAACCAGTGGTGAAGAGAAGACCCTGGTACAGAGATATTTAGACAGATCTAGTGGATATAAGACAACGACATACAGGAAATAGTTCTGGATGTAGCAGAGGACATCTTCAGTATCAAATCTACCATTTCTGGACAAAAATAAAAAGTGGGCTATAAAGATTGTTGTTAAAAAAGCTGAGATGCATGTTTTTCGGATGTTGGGACAAATTTCATACAGGGAACAAGTTAATTTAGCATTAAACAGTTATTGAACTTATGGTCCTCAGAGTAGGTGCAGGGTTGAATACAAATTTTGCTGATTTGTCAGCAATTGACTACAAGGACCATAAACATGAAGAAATTTACCGTTTAAAAGCCAATAATAACAAGAAATCTTCGACAAAACATTTATCATTGACTTTCAAGGCTAATTAGTGGAATAGACAGGTCGATCAAGTCTCCTTTGATTTTCTTTGAAACGATATCGATATAAAATTTAAATATTCATTGTATATTTGCAAAGACTTTAAGGAGTCTATGGTGGTCATGTTTTGAACATTTCCAAAAACATTGGATGGAAAAACAAAAATGAAATGAAAATTCTGAAACCATCTTGTTTGTTCATTCTAACATCACAGAGGTACTCCTACAGAAGCAATATCAATAGGCATGTTTATTTCGTCTGGTCTCCGATAGAAGCAATATCTCCTAACCTAGAGAAGAATTTACCAGGTTTAGCTTTAGATACTGCAGCAAATGTTAATATAAGGATATAATATCATGTTACTGTATAAAATTTCATATTATAAATAACATTAGAGACAGAATGTTCAGGATGACAAGATATATTGACGTGAAAAATTTACACTTGTGTCATATTATATGTTCATTCTGGAAAAAACCATTGAATTATAGGTGTTTTAAAAATCCTGTTAGGAATTTACTACTGTATACCGGAAACATCCCACTTTGAATGAGATGTATATATATATAGAAGGTTATATGAACATCGCTATACAACAAATCACAGATAATTTTCCGTTTAATATCTCATAAATAATTCATGTACATTGATTTGACAGACAAATATTTGCATAATTATCTATGATATAATTATAATCACAAATAACGAGATAAATATTAGTAGTAAGCTTTATATAGGTGTAAATGATAAAAATAGAAAGATGACAATGTTTTAAACAAGATCTGCTATGTCAACCAAAACTCTTTAATTTAAAACTATAAATGTTATCTGGGAGGTCTACTCATTAATACCTAGATTTTCTCCATTACACGTAGTTAAGATTCAATCTGAATAGCCTGAGGTACTCGGTACCTGATCCTCACGAAATTGGTTAAAACCTAATCTGGATCATGTCTCTCCTTAAAACTGACAGTGTTATTTTCATTCATTAAAGTAAATCTTTCAAATTATCCCAGTCCTAAATAGCCTACACAATCACTGACAATAGAAGATGAAGGTCAGTTTACTCTGTTCCTACAAGAGATTTACCTTTGACTGTAATCCAAAGTTCTAGGTGCCAAGGACTTAATTATTTTCACTAGTACTTTGTCAAAAATACCTCGTGTCAGTTCAAAGTTAAGGTGTGTTTTAGATTACGAACATAGTATTTGTTAGGCATAAAGATGTAAAAAAGAAAAAGAATTCCTGTTAAAACGATTTTTTCAGTTTTTTTTTAAGGAAAGTTTTATGTATAAATTGAACTTCAGTATTAGGAATTCACTCATACTGAAATGTGTGATTCCAGGTTTTTTTAACTTCAGAAAGTGATGCCTGGTAGCAATTATGGAAAATGAGAGCAGGTATATTAAAGATGTATATATAAATAATGATAATTGCACAAAAGATTATTGTCATTTATGATATGTAGGAAAAGTAGCAAAAAAAACAAAATAAAAAAAAAAAAAAAAAGTGACAAACAAAAAGGTAAATATGATATATCAGAATGTTGCATTCTATGAGATAAATAAGAAATAAAACAACAATACTGTTATCATTCTTAATCCGTTCACATCCAATCAGGTACCACAGTATATTCTAGTTCATATGTTATTTATGTCACCTTAATTCTGATGCCTCAACACCTCATCTCAATTTACTATACTCAAAATGATATAGAATCAACTGCCACATCTATTTGATAAATAATTTCTCAAAATATCTGACAAACCA
This sequence comes from Ylistrum balloti, assembly GCF_031769215.1. Classification (NCBI taxonomy): domain Eukaryota; kingdom Metazoa; phylum Mollusca; class Bivalvia; order Pectinida; family Pectinidae; genus Ylistrum; species Ylistrum balloti. The sequence goes on along the minus strand of NW_026782592.1, from coordinate 731,177 downwards.
TATTTGTATGGCAATAAGCCCCTGGATGAACAGTAATAAGCTTGTTTATTTGTCTAAGAAGTACCAATAATACTGACACAGCTGTTACCTGACTTTGAGGTAATGTGCTAGTCTTCTGGACCTAGGGCTCAATAAATACAGACATTTGTACGAAGTAAAAATGCAATCTATTGTTCCAAACAAACAAAAATGCATGAGACATATACAGACTCTCTAAATTCACAATAATAGGTAAAATCTTTGCAAATTTCCCCAAGTAATAATTTAAAGTGGGTAGCACTCTTGACTCCTTATCAACTTTTTCTTGCACCAAAAGTTTCATGAACTTTCTTTCTTACCAAAAACAGAACATAACAATCAAAGTGTGATGACACTATAGTGAGTAGAGCATACATAGGGCTCAATAAATAGACATTTGTGCGCAGCAAAAATGCAATCTATTGTTCCAAACAAGCAAAAATGCAATCTATTGTTCCAAACAAGCAAAAATGCATGAGGCATAATGGGTGAAATCTTCGCAAATTTTCCCAAAGAAATAATTTAAAGTGGGTAGCACTCTTGACTCCTTATCAAACTTCATATATTCCACTTCATTATTGCTGTTGTACAGTTTATTTCAAATACTGAAATGTTTCCTGCAACTAAAATGAATCTCTGATACACTACTCTGATAACAAGAAGGGGATGGATTTATGACAAGACAACAATATCACGACTATTCCAGTAAAACATCTAATTTCCCTATCCAGGACTCAAGGATTTGTTTAGGGGTACTGCCCACAAAACTTAATTGATAACTTCCTTAGAAGTAATAGACAGGAAACTGTACCAGGGTTTAACTGTAGAGTCTTGAGATCAGACAGATATTTGGGATCAGGTAGATATTTTACTGGAATATAACCAAAACATGTGTTTGCATTTCTATTGAATCTATAATAAGTATATGTGGACAAATTACCGGGCTTATTGACAAATACAACGCTTGTATCTTGTTGTTATTAGCACCAAATAACATGAGACTGAAACAATGGTATTATATACTGTAATATAATATATTTGTGGGAATGAAATTTTGTGGTTTGCCAAAAATATACATTTCACAGTTGAATCTTACTCATGAAATCCACTAGCCATATCATTTTTTATTCCCTTTATAATATGGTGGGCATATAAATTTGTGTATTTAAGGTAACTGCAAATCTAAAGAAAATAAATCTCCCACAAAAATTCATGATTTTGAAGTATCTGTACAACACTTACTGAATTAAAAGGAGGTTGTGATTTGATATTTCAAGTTTTTTTTGCTTATACTTTTAATGGAACATTGTAATATCATTAAAAGAAATACTCAAATTTTGTAATCTCGGCAAAAAAAACTGATAGTCATAAATATTTCACTTCAATATAAACTTTTGATATTAACTTACAACAAGAAAGTCGGAAGAAAACAGTTGCAAAGAATGTGATTTCCAAACACTGACGAAGTTTTTATTATCAGAGATCAAAGGAAAATAACATCACAAACAAAATACATACCAGATCAACCATTTGTCACCTGACAGATCAAACGAACAATACTACATATTATACTATTGGTCTTTCTAATAACAAGATGCTATTTCAAGACACCCTGACTGATGATTCAATCTGGATTGCTTTTGTTTAAACAAAAATCTCAATAAAGGTCCCCTATATGACCTGCTTTCAGAATATACACAAAATCTTTTATAAAATTTCCACACTCTCATTTTAAAACAAAATCTTGAATGCTTTTTCATACCTTTCTCATTTGACATTAGTATTTCAACATCAATTTAAAAAGCAGCAATCTACTTTTAGCAACAGAAAAAAAGAAAAAAAAAATTGGCAGTCTTTTTTGCAGTGTTTTCCCCTCTTAAATATATATTTACAAAACAATACCATACCAGTATTTACAACAATAAGAGATTATTGTTTGTCTAGTAAAAATTAAACACTTTTAGCAACTCAATGGCAACTTAACAATTATCTATACCAGTAGGGGTGAGATAGATCTCAACATCTGGGGAAAGATTATTAAGTTGCAGAGCCTGGTGATTGGTTGCATTTGAATCTTCCCTCTGGAATTCAGAAACAATCCTATCAAAAATTTATAATTTTTTGTGGTGGCTTCAAAACAACTGAGAGTATTTCATGAATAAAAGTTGTACTCTCGAATTCTACTAAAATTCACATCAACTTTTAACGAGGTTACTTACACATTAACATATGAGTTTATGGATTCAGAAACTTGGGAAAAATTAAAATCTGAGGAAAATCAATGATTTTACATTACCTAGCCAATAACTATTCATACAATAGTAGCAGAGATTATGTTACAGGCCCTTTTAGTCTTCATCAGGAGTCCACATCATCATTTTTCAACTAATTATATCTACACCACAAGACACCATATTTCTTTGAGTACAGTATTTTAACTTGTCAAGTTTTCACTTGAATTTATTTTTGTTGCTAATAAGGTTTTCCATCTTGTTCATTCATATTAGAAAATGTTGTATTTTTTCCCCATTCATCACTGCCAATGACCTGTTTACACATTATCTGTGCGATCACCCATCAGTCCCATTGTTTCTGGCATGATGTAGGAAATGTCATCCCATGGATGGCGATATAGCCCTTGCTTTAATCGTTTCTGGTCCAGGAAGTGGCCTGAAATATTAACCAATCAGAATCAATAGGAGGACAGAGGTCTGAAATATATTATCCAATGAAAATCATAAACGAAGGAACCTTCTATATAAACCAATCAGATGGCAGTTTTAAAAAAAAAAAAAAAAAAATTTTTGTTTTTTCCATACTGAATGTTTTACCTTCTGTGGTGACTTACCAATAAATCCCATACTGCGTCCTAAAACAAATAATCCGTTGAGAGCCCCAATGTCCACAAACTCTCTCGCCTCTTCACTACAACACAAACCAACAGATGTAAACATTAAGTGTACCAAATATTGACGTAGGGCAAAAAACAAACCCCTAAACAAATGCAGTGCCCTCAATAGATTCAAGAGGGGATAAAAAAAAATCCAATTCTGTGACACATGTTCTATAAGCTGAAAAAATGATATTGAATAATGTTTACTATTGAGGTGACTGACCATTCAAAATGAGGCAATCTCATTACCTTGTAATAAGTCCAAGGTAAAACAAAAGTTTAAGATCAGGATGTAGGTTTAACAGAGGAAAGCAAGACAGACTTTATTGGAAATTCTACTAAAGAGCAGTAAATATGGGTGGGCTTATCATTGGACATGGGCTTATCATCTCATGAATAAAGTATGTTGGTTATGAATAAATAGGTCAGACAATTATTGCCTAAAATGAAAGCTAATATAATGTCTGTAATCGAATTATGATATAGATGAAATTAATCAGATATCAAAACAGGAAGACTGTATCACTCAATGACATATATTGTGATTGCATATTGGACAGGTTTTATCTTGTGATTACATAATGGTCAGGTTTTATTGGCATTTTGCAATGATTAAAGTTATTTTTGTATAAGTTTTATCTTTTCCAAAACACAGATAGACCATATTTTCATGAAAAAATCAAACTTTTACTCCAGTTTCAATGTGAGTGATACGTTAAACCTACCTGGTGAAACAGCCACAATTTGACAGTAAGTCGACAAAGGCTACCCCAATGAACCCATCAACATTAAGGATGAGATTCGGTTTCTGAAAGATAAAAAATAGATGATCAGTAAAATCATTAATTCATTAAACATTTAATTTTTTTCCAAAATAAAATTGATTTTATCAACATATAAATCTGAAGCCCCAATAAATGGGAAAACTTTCATCAACTCCAACATGTCTTAATTACCCTTTTTGCACATACTTCCTGCTAAAATTTTTACAGAATTTTTTAATTTACTTTGTTGTTTAAAATTTTCATTCAAAATAGCTTAATTGTTCTGCAAAAAAACGTCCACCATTGTTTTTCAAAACAAAATTAACACACACATTGAATTATGTACCAAAATAATGCAGGTTTTAGACACTGTAACATGATGGAAGACGGTAGAGCTGATATAAAGCAAACCTTTGATGTTGTGATTTTCTCCACTTCAATGGCATAATCCAGAAGAGGTGTGGCTGGGAAGTTCTTCTTGGCGTAGTCCTTCAGGATCACAACACGCATGTCCGGGTTGTTGATCTGACAAGAGAGATAACTTTCACTTGTGATCTCACTCTTGTTACTCTGATCTTCTCACTGATGTTAGTAACATTTAAACCCTGTCCTTTACATTACTTTTTGAGCAAGTGACTTTACTATTTTGAATTAAAAAATCTCAACATATATTTGTTTTGAGATTGACCACACTTAAATAGAGACTTTGAGCATACCTTAACTTTATCTTTACCATTTTAAACTTAAAACTGATGGCATTCTTATCTTTTGGACAGTGTAACCTCAACAATTAAGAGAAGAGATCAATGACCTACTCACTCTGTAACTTCAGTATTTGACTTTGTGCACTATGACCTACTCACCGATTTGACCCTGTGGCCGATGCCCATGATGAGTTTCCCCTCCTTTCTCATTGTGTTTACGAATTCCATGGGAATCATTTTACTGACATGTGCGTCACTGAACTGCTTTGCTGCTGCATCAAGGGCACCACCAAACCTGTCTCCCTGACAGCAAAATACAAGTCACAAGAAATGTAAACCTGTCTCCCTGACAGCAAGAAATGTAACTGATGGATTCAATTCATATGTGTAATTAAGTTATATTAATAAGTTTTTCAACTGGATAATATAATTATGGATATAACTGGATATGCTGAACAGTATATTGTTGAATATACACATTAAAACTAAAAAATATATTTCTCTGCAAAGACTGTGAAAGTTGTTGTTATTTCATTCTATCCTTACGTTATTTTTGAGGACAGAATAAAATTTCATGAAATGAATACCATGACACCAAAAATTCATAGAGAAAATATTGTCCATTTTATGACCCCTTTGAAAAATACATCCTATTTACTGTGAGCTTTTAGCAAGACTTCAAAAAAAAGAACACAAAAAACCAAAACAAAAAAAGAAACAAAGGACTGAGAGCTATTCTCTCTGTCTATAACTGTCATTCCCATCATTTTAAATAAAAACATACATTGACTTCTTCAACCTTATCAACTTACAATGGTCAGCAATCCAGAGGCAAGACAGGATACAAGATCTTTGCCTGCCCTGGCACACACAATGGTGTTGTGAGCTCCAGACACTGCTGGACCGTGGTCGGCGGTTACCATCAAGCACATCTCGATAAACTTGGTAGCATACTTGGGTAGTCTTACAATGAAAAAGGAGATTAGTACAAATTTTTTTTATCTCATTCATAACAACATGTAATTTCAAAGATTTCATTGTTTCATTCAAAGATTTTACAAGGTATATGTTTTTTTATTAAAATAATTTTTGCAGAATAAGAATTTCTTTCTATGCCCTTACTTTGAAGTCTCAAAATGCACTGAAATTCAGGAAATGATAAAAATTGACTGATCAAGGATATCTTGTTTTACAAGTGTGGGCTTGTCAGAAGACTGAAATGGTGTTATTTGTAATTCTATTTAACTGCAATAAGTATGAGTAGACTTATCATCAGGCATGGGCTTATTAGTGGATAAATACAGTAATACAATGGAACTTCTCCAAACCAACCAAACATTGTTCGTATTTGGAACTATAGAGGGATCAATGCAAATTTTTTTATATGACAAAGAGGAAACCATTCAATACATCAGCATTTTGTACAGCATCATGAGGTAATTGATTTTGAGTAGGGTCAGTTAGGGAAGTTATACTATATAAATTTATCTAGACGTGTAACAGAATCTTTGGTAACTACCTGCGTTGGAACCACAGCAGACTAAGGACACCTCCTATACCCATGTCCTCCTTGAAAATGTCGGTGATAGGTATCCCAGCATACAACAGCTCCTGGCCACGTTCGTCACAAATACTTGTCATGAAAGATGCAGGCTTCCTAATCAGTCCAAGCTCCTAAATGACAGAAAATAAAACCTGACTGACGTTATTGACATCAGAACCAGTGAACTCAATATTAGAAAATAAACAATTTATAAACCAATGAAAGTAGCATAGCTTGAATTTTGGAGTAGGAATGCCTGTATCAATGATACTTAACCTGGACCAGGTAAAGTCCATCAGGACAATAGAAGGAGTCTGTTATAAGCCATATTTAAACTGACCAAGGTGAAGGTCATAGCAACAGCAGATGAAACCTGATATCGGTGATACCTACCCTTGCCCAGATCTGATATTAGTGATACCTACCCTGGCCCAGATCTTATATTTGTGATACCTACCCTGGCCCAGATCTTATATTAGTGATACCTACCCTGGCCCAGATCTGATATTGGTGATACCTACCCTGGCCCAGATCTGATATTGGTGATACCAACCCTGGCCCAGCCCTGATATCAGTGATACCTACCCTGGCCCAGATCTGATATTGGTGATACCTAACCTGGCCCAGATCTGAAATTGGTGATACCTACCTTTGCCCAGATCTGATATTGGTGATACCTACCCTGGCCCAGATCTGGTATTAGTGATACCTACCCTGGCCCAGATCTGATATTAGTGATACCTACCCTGGCCCAGATCTGATATTGGTGATACCTACCCTGGCCCAGATCTGATATTGGTGATACCTACCCTGGCCCAGATCTGATATTGGTGATACCTACCCTGGCCCAGATCTGGTATTAGTGATACCTACCCTGGCCCAGATCTGGTATTGGTGATACCTACCCTGGCCCAGATCTGATATTGGTGATACCTACCCTGGCCCAGATCTGGTATTAGTGATACCTACCCTGGCCCAGATCTGATATTGTTGATACCTACCCTGGCCCAGGTGAAATCCATAGGAACAGTGGGTGGAGCCTGTTCTGGCTGTGGTATGATGATTCCATCCTCAACAAGACTTTCATACACTTCCCTTAAAGTGGAAAGTTTGAAAAGTACATAAACTATATAGGACAATAAGTTTTCATCGTTATAATGTCTTTGAAAGTTGAACAGTAAACTGAAGATGTGTATTTCTATGATCTTTGTTTACATTTCCTTAACACTCACTTGATGACTGTCCCCAGCTCATCAAAACTACGAGGTACAAAAGCTCCTGCTGCCTTCAAGGCTTTGTTCTTAGCATCAGCTGTCTCTGATTCAGCATTAGCACATGCTCCAGCATGGCCGAATTGGACCTGTAGATGAAAAACAATTAGAGAATCAATTCTGATTGTTGGTTTATTTAAAGGAAACTACAAGAAAAACCAAAAAAAAACCCAAAAAATGAAAACTTACCACAATGCTACATAAATGTCATCTGGTGTTATTACTAAAATACAATACTAAGTGCCAGTACATCATCAAATGGGCGTATTCCTAATATATGTTCCATATACCTGTTGTTTATGCTTCATGTTTTCACTACACATCTACATGTATGCATGCCGCATGTGTCCAATCACCTTCATATATATGTATGCTTCATATGTGTTCCATACACTTCTAAATTTTTTCAAGCCCCATGTGTTCCCTTCATTTCTATATGTATGTTTAATCACCTTCACATACGAGTGTATTCATGTGCATGCCTCATTTGTATTCTCTACATATCATATGTTCAATCACCTTGACGTATGTGAATGCATCCTGTATTCCTTACACCATCACATGTGCGCAAGCTTTGTTTCTAATTACCCGACCGCTAGACATCAAACACTCACCTCTGACGTGAACATCTTTGCACAGGTTCCTATACACCAGGCAACCACTGGCTTGTTGACGCGACCCTCTTTCATAGCATTGATCATGTGATATTCCTCTGTTCCACCAACCTACAGAAAACAAACAATACAGAGGATGATACTCAACACCAAAAACATCAATGAAATAAGAATTAATGACACAATAATGATATTCTTCATTCTGATGACTTATATTAAGATATGTTTAAGCCATTTTGCTTCGTTAATCATTTTCAAAACGAACTGCACACAAATAAGAACAAAGGAAAACATATACATCAAGTATAAGCAGTATTCCTCCAGCACATCTCATGAAATAGCCATAACAATGATAATGGACCACAGACAAAGGACGATTTGAAGAGCCCATCATCTGATGATTACATGCTAAAAACAGGATCTGATTTGATTGGTCCAAATTTAGTATGTTTATACATGTGTTATCATGGTAAGTATCAATATTTGACAATTATCTATCTATAATAACTTTGACCTTCACTATTCAACCTTGTAACACAAAATGAGCCCTGGTCGACCTTTTACAAAGATAACTTGAAATTCCTGATGAAATTAATTCACTGGTAGAGTAATGAAATCCATTTGGGATATAACAGGTTGAGACAAATATGGATTACACTGTACCCACTGCTGTAAAATAACAGGTCCAAAAACGTAAAAGTGGTATGGTCTAGAAACATGAGAATTACTTTGATAATTCAAGAGTTGTTTTTAATCATGTACTGTTAAGAATTAATGACATTGTGTCATTTCTTACCTCTCCCAAAAGGACAATCATTTTGACCTCTGGGTCATCCTGATATCGCAGTATGTGATCCATAAAGGTTGTCCCAGGATATCTGTAGGAACAAAGGAAGTTAGATTTCAATCTTGAAGTGTACAGGAAATTTAGGACAAGCTTTTTCATTCCTCAAGATAAACGTTGAATGTTGTTCAAAGCTCATAGTGCTATTATCATCATTAAGACTGGCGTAGACCCCCCTCCTTCATTAAGAGTGCATACAACTAGAATTCCAGCAAATTATAATACTTTGTTTGGAATTTATCAAGTACTATCAATCACAACCACAATAATATGAAGACAGACAAAACAATTTATTCTTATCATTCATTAAGTTTGAATAATCAATTGATAATTCAAATTTTAAAATGTGATAATTTACATAACGTTCATTTTGGTAGATTGTATTCCATGGGTTTTTCAACTGTCAGGAAACTTAACTCATTATCTTTATAATAAGCTAGTAAAATAATCTATTCCATGTAGTATAACATGTTTGTGTACTCATTTGTTTTGACATAAAATAAGATCAATATTACAAATGTGTCAAATTTCTTGACTTCACTGACCACCGACCTGTCCCCTCCAATAGCCACTCCCTCATACACGCCATTTGTGTTGAGTGCCATGATGTTGTTCAGCTCATTGGACATTCCACCAGATCGAGAGACATACGCCACACTAGAGAAGGAATACATTTGATATAACTGTCACATCATCAGGTAAAATATAACAGTTACACTCTATACCAACTACACAGTTAAATCTAAAAAATACCAAGGATTTTTTTTAAAGAAAACAATATTAAGTTGACTTATTTACTGTTTTGAGAATTTGTCATATACAAGTTTGACTTCAGAAAGACATAAGAAATATTTGTGTTCGGTTTCTTGGACATCTTCTCATGGATCTGTGTTAAAGTTACAGCAGTACCAGACCATCAATAAGCCATTGCCATGGTAACCTGACAATCAAGTCGTTATCATAGTAACCTAAGAATTAATAAGGTGTACCTGACAACTAACTGGGCATACAGTTTTATGAGTATTCCCAACTCTTAAGTCAGATGTCATTTCCTTGCTCCCCTCTCTCCCCTTCCATGTTTTTATTATTCTGTGGTGACCCAACTTCCTACGTCAGAGGTAATGTGTTGGCCCCCTTGGCTTATTGCCCTGTAATGACTCTAACTTCCGGAGTCAGAAGAAATCTGTTGAATCCTTTGGGTTTATAGTCCTATATTGACCCAACCTCCTACATCAGAAGTAATGTCTGTCTTGCCCACCAGACTTATTGTCCTGTAATGACCCCCATCTCCTGAGCCAGAATTGGTCTTATTGTCCTGTAATGACCCCCATCTCCTGAGCCAGAGGTAATGTGTTGCCCCCCGGTCTTATTGTCCTGTAATGACCCCCATCTCCTGAGCCAGAGGTAATGTGTTGCCCCACGGTCTTATTGTCCTGTAATGACCCCCATCTCCTGAGTTAGAGGCAACGTGTTGCTCCCAAGACTTCTTGTCACGTGATGACCCTCATTTCCTGAGTAAGAGGCAATATGTTGCCCCCTCCCCCCAGACTGAGTCAGAGGTAGCAGTTGGCCTCCTGTGTTATTGTCCTGTAATGACCCCAACATGGATCTTTGACTCATACTTTAATTTAGAAAGATATTTCCAGTGCAAAGTTGCAAGGGTTATCTGTTTAGTACAAGTTTGAGTACTAGGTAGATTTTCTAATGACTCAGTATGGAGTAACACAGAATGTCTAACACATGTAAGTTTCAGTTGCAATAGATGTTTTACTAATTTGAATTTAAAAAGAAAACTCACATAAACAAAATTAAGGAGAGTTATCTGAATTTCATCAGTTTAAGTTTGAAATATTTTCATTGATCAGCGTGGGAGTAAACGAATATTTAATTCAGATGAGAAATAAGAAATAAGATTTGATTCACATGTTGCAGATTGAATACTTGACCCTTCTGAATCTGAACAAGATATCGAGAAACAATATTATTATCTATATTGATGATTAAAATATTCCCCTTAACATGCCTGATCATTGGCATGGGTAAATTACTCAGATGTGTGGGAGTTAATAGAAAAGAACATTTGTGAGAATTCTGATGGCTGAGTTGCATCTTGCTAATGACGGACACTGAATAACTGGGTTGGTGAAGTATATATATCTGCCATCACTTACCTGCCTGGTCTGTACAATTTAGATGCTAAAATGTTGTCCAACATACCGCCAGTGTTACCAATCTTAAAACATCCTGGCTTCACACCACCAACCTAGGACAGGAGGCAAAGAGTTACACATGAAGGGAGATAACCCAGAACTATTGTAATTTTATTTTTTATTTTTTTGGTTAAAAAATTGAATCATGCAATTTGATAACTACCATTTTAAAAACTTGGATACAATAATATGAAAAGTTGTTCCCTTTAATGGTTTTGTTTTAAATTTAAAGGTAGCATGGTTGGATTGATTTTGAGTTAAACTTCCTGTCTAAAGCTATGGTAATTTAAGGATTGCCTCCTAGTGTATGTAAGCTAAGTACACATGCTGAGTGAATTTACTTGTGGAAGGCTGTGATATTTTCATATGATCCTTCTTGGCACAAACCAGGACATCACATTAAACTAACAACAAACAAGACATAACCATAAAGCTGAGCATTAAACAAGAACTAGTACTTTCAATTTTTATTGACTGTGGTATGTCTTAACAAAGGGAAAGAAATGTTTCTCACACTACACAAGGAAAAACACTCTACTAAAGACCTAAAGTGACCTACAATGTAACATAATGACAATATGTACTTGTCATATGATTACACACAATCACATTTAAGTGTTACAACACTACTCACTGTGGCAGGACCAATGATAGACACACCATTCTCAATCGCTTTCTTGACAAGGTTCCTTGTCAAATTCTCTGGGATTCCCTCTGCAATGATGGCTATGGTTCGAATCTAGAAATAAAATTTGTATTTCACATCACATATCATTTTCAGGGATTGTGATACAACAATTTATTAGTATCTAGTGATGATTAGTTCTACAAGATTCTCTCAAAGGCAGATTGAACTGGAGGGTAGTTAGGAGTTTCAAGGGCATTCTCCTATGCTGATCTAACCTGAGGATATTTGAGAGTTTTCATGACACTCTTAAATACAGATCTTACCATAGAGTAGTTAAGTGTTTCCATGGTGCTTTAAAACACACATCTTCCCAGAGGGTAGTTAAGTGTTTCCATGGTGCTTTAAAACACACATCTTCCCAGAGGGTAGTTAAGAGTTTCCATGGTGCTTTCAAAGGCACATCTTACCAGAGGATAGTTATGAGTTTCCATGGTATTTTCCTTGGCAGGACTTACCTGAGGGTAATTGAGAGTTTCCATTGTGCTCTCATAGGCAGATCTGAGTGATGCAAAGCTGACCAGGACATCTGCTTCTTGATGCTTTGCCATAGCATCTGCCATATTCTTGTACACTGAAAACATAAGATGTTGATATTTCTGAAAGAAGGTCAAGGTCATATACTGGAGACCCAAACTGTGATGTAAAAGATTAAACAATACCATTAGTGTGTTATGTTGTCATATTAGATTCAGTATCATGTTGACTTCTCTGATTTATCATAATCACATTTTATTCTGCTCTTTTACACAACATTATAGTCCACCATTACCTGAGTTTGATGCAACATTGTAGTCTCTATTACCTGGATTTTTACACAACATTATGGTCTTCCATTACCTGGATTTTCACACATTTCAGTCCAATTATCTGAATTTTTAAGCAGCCTTATAGTCTGCCATTACCTGGAATAAAGGTGAGTCATACCTGGTACGAGGATCTCCTTGTGTCCCCAGTAAAACTTCTGTTTGTGGTCTCCACTAAAATCCAACAGAAAAACTTGCATGTTATATTTATCAAGCTATAAGCCCAGGGGTGGACAGGTGGGGATCAACTCATCCACATTTTCTCAAAGGTTGGTTGATGGGCTTATTACAGGACAATAGTGTAGCATTTGCTTACTACTGAAAGTATAATAGATATTGGTGGACTTGTTATCAAGAATAGATTTATTCAGCAAAATAACTACAATACATAATGGGTTTTTTTCAAGATGAAAGGTACCTAATCCAGAAAAGTGTTTCCTTTCCAAAAGGTTTCTGAAATACTATAAAATGTGTTTCCTTTCCAGAACATTTCTCAAATATCATGAAATGTGTTTCCTTTCCAGAACATTTCTAAAATATCATGAAATGTGTTTCCTTTCCAGAACATTTCTCAAATATCATGAAACGTGTTTCCTTTCCAGAACATTTCTCAAATATCATGAAACGTGTTTCCTTTCCAGAACATTTCTCAAATATCATGAAACGTGTTTCCTTTCAAAAAGATTTCTTAAATGATTACGCCATGATTGTCCTGAATATTTTTTTATAGATATTTGTAGTAATTTGACTGTAGGACGTAATTAACATGCAGTGGTTTAAATCTACTGTGAAAGTCATAGAAGATCAGGGTGCATCACACTGAATTAGAGACACTGAACAGATACAAGTTGTAGAACATACGTGAATGGGTAGATCATGGCAACCACAGATGGCTCCTTACGCGAGCAGACATAATCGAAGTCCAGCATACCCTGAACAGCGCGCTGCTGCATACCCCATACAATAGCCTTCGTCTTGTATGTAAACAACGGACCTGTGTTGCTCTGCTTGGCTGATGTGTTGGTTGTATCACCTGCAGAGTCGGCTGATTTCGATGGAGATTTAGGGTCTACCACTGAACTTCTCCGACTACTGGAGGGGGACTGCTGTAAACATCAAAACATGTGAGTTTACAATCTTCATCCAAAGTTGATAAATTTGATTCTGTCAAACAAGCTTGAAACAAGCTTCTTGGCTTAGACTTGTATTTATATATATACATCCATGGAGAAACGTATTAACATGAAGGTGAATGTTCCTTCTCTCTTAACATGACAATGTAAATTTTCACACCAGAAATCAAAAAGTCTGTGAAAAAAAATCATAAGCAGTTTGGAATATGGCTTACTGAACCAAGATTTTTTTCTGAAAAAAGCACAAATATATAAAAAACAATATATGACAATTTTAATCTTATTCAAATAACACAAAAACATAAATATTCTCATTAAGTTGTCCATGTCATTAAAACAAATGGAAAGCACGCCTATTATAATGATACTTTTCTATATATTTCACAGAAAATCTGTCAAAACCTTCGTATATTCCCCTTTACTCTAACCATGAACTATGTCTATAATTAAGTCTTCTTTCATCATTTCTACAATATGACGATTGATCAGAAAACTACAACACACTATCTGTACAATATTTGACGAGATGAAATTTGCTGTCCATTTTTTATCTTTTCCTGCATGAAATTTTATATCATCTTGTTATAAACCTTGTTGATAGAATAAGGAAATTCCTTACTGAATTCGAGTATTTAAAGAAAAGAAAATAAAGCAAAAATCTAAGAGCAAATGACTTTAAAATGAATATAGAATGGTGTAGTGTTTATTCATAACATATTGTTAGTAAATTTTTTTAATAGTATGAATTTACCAAGTATGGCAGTCATACACAAAGAGATCGAAGGTGAATTTATGCTAAACACTCCACTTGCAGACACAATACTTGTCCAAACGAAATAAGGAATTCCTGTACAGCGTATAGCATTTCAGTGGACAACAGAAAAGAAACTAGAATAATTCACTTGTGATGATATGAGAGGAGCCCTTTAGAGCTACAACAACTTACAATAATTCACTTGTGATGATATGAGAGGAGCCCTTTAGAGCTACAACAACTTACAATAATTCTCTTGTGATGATATGAGAGGAGCCCTTTAGAGCTACAACTTACAATAATTCTCTTGTGATGATATGAGAGGAGCCCTTTAGAGCTACAACAACTTACAATAATTCACTTGTGATGATATGAGAGGAGCCCTTTAGAGCTACAACAATTTACAATAATTCTCTTGTGATGATAGGAGAGGAGCCCTTTAGAGCTACAACTTACAATAATTCTCTTGTGATGATATGAGAGGAGCCCTTTAGAGCTACAACAATTTACAATAATTCTCTTGTGATGATATGAGAGGAGCCCTTTAGAGCTACAACAACTTACAATAATTCTCTTGTGATGATATGAGAGGAGCCCTTTAGAGCTACAACAACTTACAATAATTCACTTGTGATGATATGAGAGGAGCCCTTTAGAGCTACAACTTACAATAATTCACTTGTGATGATATGAGAGGAGCCCTTTAGAGCTACAACAACTTACAATAATTCTCTTGTGATAATACAACTGAGCACCTTGGGGATTAAGGTTTAATCTCTGATAAGTTAATTTCCTCAGTTTCTGGTAGTGTGTTTTTCGTACAATATGGAAATCTTTAGTTCTGTGTTATATAACAAAATGGCTATCAGCATTTTTTTGAGGTTAAAAAGAGGATTTGTCAACTTTTGCTATTCTCTGAGGCCACATCCTGGTATTAACCATAAAAAAGTTTAAAAATGTATGTTGTACACCTCCAGGGAATATTTATTATATCTTAAAAATAAGGGGGGGAAATGAAAACAGGCAATATGAACAGCTTCTCATGCAGCATTTCGTGCAACACAACACCCAAAGCATACATATAAATACATATTGATCATAACAGTAATCCATTCCAGCATTGTGTCACAACGCAAGGCTCTCCCAAGACTGATGCAGTGTACTTGACTAATGGTTAATTTTATCTTTAATAATCCTGCAGTCCACCATTTTAACATTTACTGAAATAGCTTAAATTTATTAGATATTCAGTTTGTTAATTTAATAGATATAATCAGTATATTTCAATATGGTCAAACTATGTATTTTCGACTGCAGTTTTCTGTGGAGTACCTAGCTGAATAAATGAAATGATACCGTCCAAACAGTATGATACAACAATTACAACACAGACTTTATCCACAGCAGGCAGAGGAACATCCTAAGTTCTTGGAGATAGATAAAAATGATAACACACAAAGCTTCAGTAAACTCCAGAATTGATATGAAGATGGGCTGAGTTTCACTAAAATTTTTGTTGAAGCGACAAATATTACCACCCAATTTTCTTGGCAAAAAATTCACATTTCTTGTTTATTTTTTAAGTTTTTAACTTCATTACAAAGGAAATAATATTATCAGGTAAAATTGTCAATAAATTTGGAGAGGAAATATCATAGATCCTTTGTGTTTAATAAAATTCATGAAGTGTTTCATTTGAAAACATACAAAAAAAGAAGAAAAATTCTTCAATTCACTTCAGATTGGGTTTTCCTGAACTTCATTTATCTTTCCTATTGAAAATATTCCCTATGTAAGACATTGCTATCTAGATATGCTTCATTCCATGATAAGAAAAGGGTATGTGTGATTTTCTAAGTTAAGTATGATCCTTGACCCTTTAACCTTGACTGATGACCAGAGAAATCTATAAATGTATCAGATGTAGATCTTGATGTTTTGCTATGAACCAATAAACCACTTTTAAAGTCAGATGTGAATTTAATCAAATTTTGGCACATTTACAGTGGACTTAATTTAACAAGTTTTGAATTTTTTAAATATTCATTAATGATAGGGTTAGTAAACCTCCCACACTCACCCCTTTTCTTAAACCCAATATTTGTTTCTACAGTTTTGCATTTCAAGATTTACACACGTAAGGCCCCTTGCATCACTGACAAGTCCATGTATGAGGAAACAACTGATGCAATTTAATTTATTATTTAGCTCTATTGTATCTAACTCTAATTTTGTATTAACAGGTGTTGTTCTATTGTGTATCTTTTCTTTATTAAATCCATTTGTGTTTAACTACGACCTGTCCCCTGTAATATGTATTATAACAAAGAAACTGGGGTCGGCTGGGGTTATTTCTAGACATGGGCTTCTCAGTGGTAAGTTAAAGATAAATTTAAAGGCATGCCCATGTTAAAGAGCTAAAGAGTGCTATATACTAAAAGCTGATGGTATACCTGCACAACCTGCAAAACAAACAGGGTCAAAGGTTAAATGTTAATTAAATCTAATCACAATTTACATTTCAAAACATGAAATTTGAAACATACAATTTTCAATTAAAATACAATAGAATGTTGATTATTCAAATAAAAATGAATCCTTTCAATTGATGAAATTTTCTTTGAATTTCACATTCCTTTCAGAGTCAAATATTCAAATTTCAATTACGTATCATATTAAACAGCTCTGTGTAATACTACTAAACCAGGCGCCAAAACAACTATACTTCAATTTTCTAAATCATTTACAAATCTTATCATAGTGGTGTTCAAATGAATCAACATTCCATTGTAAATCTAAAGCTAAATCAGTGATCAACATTTACCAACAACATGCTGGTTTACATCTCAGTCAACATAACTGAACACTTCTTTTTTAATTTCTGGTTATTAGCCACTTACTAGTGAAGCTTTTGACTGAAACGGAGATAATAATGATATATAATATAATAGACAATCCAAAAGGAAATTAAACAATTTGCTAATGTTTGACATTCCTATTTTTTTCGTTTTTTTGCTTTGTGTGTAGTAGACAATTATTTTGTTCTAATCATGTAAAAGATTTTGTTCTTTCACATGTTTTGCATTTTCCTTCTTATTAATAAATTGTGTAAGTACTTTTTAATACGAGATGTACAGAAATACTTGTCACATTTCAAAGATTAGGAATTACTCTATTATTCATCCCTGAAACAATTCTATCATAAGAAACGCAAAATTTAGTGTTTTGCAGGGTGATACTTGCACAGCCTATAATTGCAGATTTGTCTTGTTTTTAGTTTCAAGGAAAAATTTCCAAAATAATCTGTAATACATATTTTCCTTGCTTTTTTAAAAATAAATTTCAATTTTTTTCCATGATATAATGATGTTATTTAAGCTAAGACAACAAACATATGTTTTTGGTTTTTTTTGAGTAAGCAATATCAAGAAGTTTACACACTTAATAACATTTTCACACATTGTTATTCAACCTTCTTCCCCTTATTTTGTGAACATTGGTTGTTCTAGTTCACAAAATCAAATCAGGTCCATTGTTTTTGTGGGTAGTGAAGGATGTTAGACAGTAAATCAGTTAAGTAAAAGCTGCACAGTCACACAGTCTTATACAATGTTAATTTAAGAACACTAAACATTATTTTATCAGTATTAATTCACTGAATACTACTTTATCTAAAATCCACACTGAACCTTGCCTAAATTCAATACTGAATATTACTTTGCCTAATTTAATACTATTTTCCTTAATTTAATACTCAATATTACTTTTTCTTAATACAATACTCATTATTATTTTGCCTGAAGTCATCACTAAATATCATTTTGTTAAAATTCAGCACTCAATATTATTTTGCCTTCTAAAATTGTTTTCTTGTTTTTTGAGTAATTTGAGATAAGTGTTTTCTGTTCAAATATTCCAAATTTCCTGTAAAGTTCATATGAAGGATTTTAAACAAGAGTCATATTGAATTTAATAATCATATTGAATAAGCTTTTAGTCAAGTGTTATAGATATCAGATCAATGAAAACAGGACCATGTGTAAAAGATTCCTACAAAATGATTTATATTCTGCAGAAAAAGGTGAAACTCTCCACTTAATTTTCCTCTAAGACTTATTCTGTTTCCCAGAGTAATATTTTCACTATCCAAACAACTTGTGACAGTTCATTCATCTACTAGTTATACAATTTAAGACATGGACATATGACATGACACGCAAAGTTAATGAGGAATCACCATACATATAAATATTAAACTCTATGTGCTTGTCAACACCAATATGAAATCCCTCATAATCACCTTAAACTCTATACACTATTAAAATTTCCTTCCCTGATATTGTTAAGTATATATGATGGATTTACCATATTTTCAAAATTCCGCACTGAAATATGAAGGAGACTTAAGATTTAAACCAATACTGTTTAAATCTGCATAGGTACTTTGCCAATTGAGCCCTTTGTCAGCAGCATACATATTAACCATCCCCAAAGAAATTATCAGTTTTATGGAAGTTTTTGAAGGATTCTACTAATTTCAAATTAAAACTGTACCAGAGTTGTCTACAGAAAAACTAGATATAACAAAGATTTAGAAATAAAATAACACAATAACATCTCACATGATCATTTTTAGGAAGAAGTGTGCAGTCTCTGCTTGATAAAGGAAAGTGACATTTATGAAAAATCACAAATACAGTTTTCAATCGCTGTACATGATAAAGACTTTGATGAAGATATTGCTCAATCACACCACCTCTCATTTAATCTAGACTCATTATATGACCAAAAGAATAACTAGCTGTCTATTTTTAATGCTGTTGTTATGGTAACTACATACCCCGCCAGTAGGTAAGAGAAAGTTGGCTGTGGTCTGCATAGGTTTTGGGTTATCTGGGATTTCTCGTTTCCCTAATGCCATACTGACAATGGATGTCATATGAGTTTCTGGTCCAAACACGTGGATTTTCACTCCTAGAGTGTTACCTGGAGGTAAAATATACAGAAACATTATATAGAGATGGCAATGATATGAAAATGTGATAAAGCAGAAATTTTCCCAACTCCAATTCATCTAAGTGTTAATATCTGACAACATTCTATATAAAGTAAGACTACACTTTACTTACAACCCTGAAACACAAAAATATAAATGGCATAAAATTTCATTAATTTCTCTTCAGAAAAATAGAATCAAACAGTTCATGACGAGAGTAATAACAACAATTTCTGGCGAAAAAAGACAGGAAGGACACAAGTAATACTGTATATACCAACCATCCCCACCATGAACTGGTAAGGGTAAAATTGAAGTCATAAAGGAACATTATCATATTCATATTGTCATAATGTGAGTAAAAGATCACGCTACATTATACTCTTACTACTGATCAATATAAGGCAAATATCCTGAAACACAAAAATATAAATGGCATAAAATTTCATTAATTTCTCTTCAGAAAAATAGAATCAAACAGTTCATGATGATAAATATTTAACCAGAAATCCTTTAAGAAATCCTATACAGCCGATGCATAACCTAGCATCATCACAACTTCACCCTTACCTAATTCTCTCATGATCCTCAGACCCTCTTGGTAATTGGGCCCCGCTCTCCTTACATAGATACTGGTGTTTGTTTCAATCAGCTGTTGTTGAAACTCGCGTAATGCTCTCACAATTCCCTGAAAATGAATTTTTCACTCTCCTTAATCAACATATGATCACATACAGCTGTCCATGACATTACAGTACAGTCTCTGGTTACTTTTCAGGTAAGTGTTATCTCCCCTTAACATCTATGATAATTTGGTGATATTTAAGTCACATCCCAAACTTGGAATTAAGTCTGTACATATGTATATATGTATAATAAACCGTTATAAAAATTGATGCATTCACTTAAAGCAAATTAATATGGTGTTACTTTTTGTTGTTTTTGCCTTTTATTTTTTTTATTTTTCTGTTTTTTTTTTTTTTAAATTCAATTTTTTTTTTAAAATTTGAACACCCTACAACCATCTCTGCTGTTAGAATGTATGTAGCTCTATTCACAAGAAATAAAACAAAGAAAGGGTAACAACTGAATAGAGAAAATCTTTAAAATGACTTGTAGTGTTTCAATGGTGTTAGTGAACAATTCCTAACATGGACAGGATATCCTGAAAATTTCTCAATCTGCTAAGGTCTCACTCATCATAGTCAGTTCTACCAGTCATAAAGTAGAATGTAAAAGATTTATTTTTCTTCTGTCAATCTACAATGACTGAAATTCTCAGGACTGATTTGGTAAACTACCTTAAAGGTGGCTGCAACGTTTGTAAAATTTGCGATCCCTCCTCCGACAATCAGGATCTTACCTGGAAAATAGCACAATAACAATCAGCAATAAATGTTTACTACAACAATAGCTTTAGTCTGTATACTGTTTACAATAAATTTCATGGGTAAGAATATTAATGATTAGGTGTAACAACAGTACAATTAACAGAGGAAAGTAGGGCTTACATGGATGGAAACAGGAAAAGGTTGTAATGTTGTTTGTGTTTCTGAAGAAGCCGAGAAACAAACAGATTTAGTGTGGTTGTAGTTATGTTCATGGTTAAGAAACTTTACCCTAATCATTGTGGATGATTTGTTTAGTGAAATAGTCACCAGCTAATGCAAGGCAGCCCCTGCCTCTCCCCTACCACCACCACGAACACCACCACCACAATCACCTTGGCTGTTTTTAGGGTGATAATCTTGCCATACAAACATGTTTATTTAGATCATATTTATCGAATACCAATATAATGACCATCCTCGACACTTCAGGGGTTATGATCACTTTCGCTCTCTGCACCCCTGGAACATTTCGTGGCAAAATCAAAGGCACAAGCAAAGTAATTTGTTTGGTTTCAGAAGTAAAAACCGACCAATCACAGGTTAATATGCTCCTTTTGAAGATTACAAAGGAGCAATGCCCAACTTAAAGGCCATTACAATATACCATTATGTGACTTTGAGATTCATTTGATGTACATCAATGGATCAAACAACCACATAGTCTTTTTGTCTTGTCCATAAGGTATTACACATGGAACAATTATTCCATGAAATGTTTCAGGGGTGCAGAGAGCAAAAGTGATTGTAACCCCTGGAGTATTGAGGATGTATAGTGACATCTCTAATCCATCTGCCATTGTTCCAGGTGTAATCCTTTACGTTGATCCACTCACTTGAACTATTAAACTTCAAACTTACCATCAGGATGTGTTTCTTGTGTCATCAAGCCAAGAATTGTTTTTGCATACTCGTAAGTCTGTTGCTCACTAGGTGCACCAGAATATTCACCATAGTTTGCTAGCTCTGGAGCTCCCCCAAGGTCACATATGGTGTCTCTGGAAATGAAGGTAAAAAATGAAGTACACATTTGTATAAGAATTTGTATATGTTCCTTATTTTTAACATTTACATTAACATACTTACCACTGATTAAATTCTGACATCAAGGAAGCAACACAAGTGTAATGCATCGTTCATTAAACAAGAGGCCCAAAGGGCCTGTATTGATCAGTAGGTTTAGTTTGCTGAAATTGATTAGTTTGAAATAAAAGAAAAGTATCTAAAACACTTGTTTCTATCTCTATTATTTGACCCCACCTCTCTGCCCCAAGGAGGTTAGCTGTGTTGTTTACTGAAAAAGGTTCCTTTCACCCAAGGATGCTTCAGATCAAATCTGGACAATATTGAATGACTCCGACAGAAGAAAGATTTTAACGAATTTGCTCTTTTTCCCTTATTTGAACCCATCTCTCCTGTTTCCGAAATAATAAGTGGTGACATACGCGAATATGACAGAAGCTCCACCACCAGCGACCATTGTCCATATACGACCATTTTTGTTGAGGATTGTCAGCTTCAGAGAAGCACCACTCTTGGCATCAAGGTCGGCAATATACGCTTCCTGTTAGAATTAACAAACACAAATAAAAAAGATATTTCAGGAATATCGGAAAACAAACTAAAAGTAGACATCTGATATAACACTGATAAAACAACCCAGCTGGTCTCAAGTTCTCCATCAATCTCGTAAATTGTAACATGACACTGGAAAGGGTTTTATTTTTGAGGGGTTATATTTTCAATCTTTTTTTTCCTGAATAAGAAAGAATAATGAAAACAGACACTATTAAAATAAAATTGACAGAGAAATTTTTGTTTAATCATTTTCTGTGAAAAATATCCCTGTTTAACTTTTGTCAAAAACAAGAAAATTTAAACTATCACTCTTGTTGGCCTAGATGAAAATGTGTAAACTATTGGGAGGAAACCAGAGTACCCAGGGAAAAACTCACAAACTTTACAGTAATTGGTTATTTCTTGTGACCGTGAATTTGTATTACAACAAAATTGAATTCTAAGCCCAGAGGCTCTTTGATATCATTGGCTTCTCAAAAGTATCAATACTTTCTTGTAGGGTTGTGAATACTGAGAAGGTACTTATGGAGGAAGAAACTTACTTCAGGAAGTGCATCCCTACCAAATGGTGGTGGGAAGGACATCTCTCCCCACTTAGCTTTACACAAGTACTCAGCACACTGGTCAATCTTCGCAGCAAGGTCCAGTATGTAAATCTTCCCTTCCGTAAACACTGTGATAGACAACATTACAAAGAAATCAAAATTTCATAAATTTATTAGAATTACTGACAAAACAAAACAAGATATGCTTATGAAACACTGGGCCCCTGGTTGCAATAAAATTCTGAAGTGGAACATTATAACTGTACTGTGTAAGGTATGTGCTAATTGCATGCACACTTTGTGAAACACTTTTGTCTTCATTGCAGTATTGATTTCAGTTTTATTTTGGTAGTTATGGCCAATGTTAAAACTTTTCAAATGTAGGTCAAAAGTCACTGTGAAGGTCACATGGTCAAAAATTTTGGCACCATTGGAAAGGTCTTGTCACAAGGAGCACACATGCCAAACATGAAAGCCATACGGGTAAGGTTAAAGTTGACAACAAACAAACAGACAGACATACAAACAGACAGCACAAAAACAATTGCCCCCTATCTTTTGACCAATGGGCATAAAAAGAAAAAAAATCTTTTTCAGATATCTTGAGAATCATGATCTTTATTTTTGTTACCCTATTTGGTTACAGACCCTCTAGGTTATATATATCACTTACATGCAAAGATTGCCTTTTACAGTGGAATCTTAACAAGTTACAATTCCACAAAAACTTATGCAACAGATTAGACAGAAATTAATATAAGCTTCTACAGGTAATCTAGATTCCATACTTTTATACAATAAGTGATTATTTCCAGAAATTAATTTCTATTGTTTCACAATAAGCCTTGATACAATTTATAATTACAATTACATTAATTAAACCAAATTACCAAATTTTCACAAATATATTTCTTCTAACATCACATATCAATGAGGATTTGAATGGGTAAATAAACCCATGGCTACTATATTCTTGTTTATTAAACAGATATCTCAATGGTTATCTTTTCTCATGAAGGAGTTTGAAACTATAATCGGAATGAAGACATAATAAAATCAACCCTCAACAGCTTCCCAACTGGAATCACTACACCTTGATTTTCTTGTGACTGTCAACATGGCAATTTAAAAGTCAAAACAATCAGATAACAATATCAAAATTGTTCACTGACCAATTTAGTTCTACATGTTCAAATTAAAATTCTTATTATTCCTACACAAATTCTGCTTTAAGGATGTTTGAGGATGTTTTCCATTGAGGAGTGGCTACTTACCGAGTGGGTTGATTTCCAAGTAGGTAAAATGTATGTCTCTGTAAGCCTCATACAGGGCCATAAGGAATGATGTGAGGGTGCTGTAGCAGACAAGTATTCCAGGGTTAACACCAGAAAAAACACATCAGGGCAGTTATAACAAAAATACAGCATCTATTCAATAACTAGACATTAATAACAGTTCAAATCCATCCTCGACTAATGTGCCATAAAAGATGACCTATGACCTTAGCGTGTGAAGCTGCCATTCTTAGACTCATTTTGTAAATCACATGTAAACCACATATCAAATAGAAACAAAGTCTTATCAATAAGCATTTTTAGGCTAAACATACTCAGTACGTATATAATAGCCTATTGCGACGGCCTTTCAGACAAAATTTACCGATCCTGGCCTTCTCATTGGCTGAAATATCGAAAACAGTAAGAGCCCTCTAGCAGAAATTTTCTGCGTAAATAATGCCGCAATCTTTCAAATCGCTATTTTAGTTTTTTTTTTAAATAATAATACGATTACTATATTAATAGTTGTATTCCAAGCCTAAGTGAAGGATGACAGTCAATCATAGCTTCCTGATATTAATTCGTTAAGATGGCAATTTTCAAAATAACAATATAATTGTTTTATCTATGATTTTGACGAGGTACAAATGTTCAGAAGTAAAAACAAAAACACAAGTAATATTGCCATAATTGGAAAAATTGAAATCACATCTATGCATCTTTAGCTTGATGAAAATTGGACCTGAAATAACTAATTTTTTTTTTTTCTATCTTTTCACAATAAAACAATATCTCTAATTCAATATATTCTGAGATTCCCTCTTTTATCACATTGCTTTTAATATCACATCTGTTTTTATTTTACTTAAACAATGGCATGAAGAGGAAACAAAATGTCCTTGACCTACCTGTGTGCTGCTGCTGGAACATTTACAAGAAGATTAGAGGTAATTGCTTCTGCAGTCAAATTCTCCCCAACTGACACGTCCAATTTGACAGCCTAAAGCAAAACAGCAAATACAGCAGATTGTGAATGCAATGCGTAGGAATGACAATTTTGACACCCAATAAAATAACTGAAAAACATGTTTTTTTGTCTGAAATACAGAAGTTGAGTAAAATTACTTCAGAACCCAGAACTAGATACTTATAACCTTTGAACTCGAATTGAAACTAAATATCTCCATAAAAAGGGCAACAGATTCTTCAATCAAACATTTTTGTTTTTTCTATCGTTTTCTTAATTTCTAGTTCTGTTTAAATGAGAAAGTAAATTGATGTCATAAAAATTACATATTTATATTTATATTCAAACATGTTTTATTCTTCAAATGTTATCAATCAATTTAAGAGAGATATTTCTAAGGTTAACCAGTGCAGAACTCTTCTGTACAAGGAGATACGTATGATAAGGCAGTATACATCATTAAAGTTGTGATTGAAAAAAACAAACTGAAAGAAAATCTGCCTTCATTCTAGTCTGTTATACCCATCAGGAGAAAAACATGCAATGTTTATTGATCTGGAGGCTTAGACGTAGCTATTCCATAGCATCCCTACAACCCCAGCACAGATTTAAAAGGCTTTGTACAGTTTTGATACATACATCGACAAAACACATGTTACATCACAGGATCCAAAAGTTCAAAGTGTTGTTCACTTGATACAATACTCAAACCAAAAAAAAAAATATTATGATGCTATTATCATTTGAGAATGAAAACAAATTTGAAGTGAAATTCTAGGACAATGTAAAAATTTAATATCATAAATAAAGAAAAAATAATTTCTCGAGATTTCTTTCATGGTAAACACGACCATAAAACCAACTCAAGTTGACGAGTCCTGAAATCAGAATAGTACTATTTTGGTGCTACTTAAGGCAAAACCAGTTTCTTCTACAGGCAGATCTGAAGAGCTAGGGATCTATTACATACAGCTCTATCATAATATTGTATCTTTCATTTAAGTGTTTGTTTTATATAAAAGGTGATTCATATTGTAAAATTTTATCTGAAACTGTTAATTTATGGCAAACATGTTTTCTAACTTATTTGCAAAAATAAACATGTTGCATTTCAATTTCTGGGGCTCAAATATTCATCAAATATTTCCCCATTAGTTAGTAATTCACAGGGTAATTGAGGACTGTTCAGATGATTGACAGAGAGAAAATTAGCTGACGATGATACATTCTGGGGTTTGACATGCATCTTAAGAAATTCTTTCTGAAAAACACCCCTCACAAAAAAAAAAAAAATTTTGCAACTTTAAATACTTACCTTGGCATCGACATCACCAATGTCGACACCCCCTTCGTGGTGGAACAGGATGCTATCTGCATGTCTGTGGGAGTATATACACACGTAGAACTCTTCATCCTAGGAAAAAACAAAATCTTGTAGGAATTCTGTCAAGTATTTACATTTATGTTTATAGGTCATATGAAAAATATTGAAATGGTATCTTTTTGATAAAGATGATCTTGTACAATGTACGTCACCAAAATATTCTTGGACATAGTATGGTAAATATTTATTTTTGTGTGTTTTTATTTTCAGTGAATTTGTGGTTACACTCTTGATCAATGAATTTACACATCCATGAAATGATAAACAAATAAAAATGGACAGAGATCATAGTACTTGTGGATTTTGTGATCAAGATTTATCCACAAAATTAAGTGCCAACAAAAATATATATCTTTGTAAAACCACGAAATTCAAATTCCACAAAAATTAATTTTATGAGTTTTCTATCAGTAAAACATTTCAGCATTAATGTGTACTTCTACTGTCAGCTCATGGTATAAAACAAAATGATTATAGTGTATTAACACAAAAAATACAAAATATTATCAAGAATGAGAGTATGCAAAGGAAACATGTTTGAAACTTTCTATAAAACACAATTAGAAATTGAAATCAGTCTTAATGTGTACTTCTGCTGTCAGCTCATGGTATAAAACAAAACGATTATAGTGTATTAACACAAAAAATACAAAATATTATCAAGAATGAGAGTATGCAAAGGAAACATGTTTGAAACTTTCTATAAAACACAATTAGAAAAAATTCTTAATGTGTACTTCTGCTGTCAGCTCATGGTATAAAACAAAACGATTATAGTGTATTAACACAAAAAATACAAAATATTATCAAGAATGAGAGTATGCAAAGGAAACATGTTTGAAACTTTCTATAAAACACAATTAGAAATTGAAATCAGTCTTTATGTGTACTTCTGCTGTCATGTTATAGTGTATTAACACAAAAAATACAAAATATTATCAAGAATGAGAGTATGCAAAGGAAACATGTTTGAAACTTTCTATAAAACACAATTAGAAAATTGAAATCAGTCTTAATGTTTACTTGAAAATTCCTTGAACCCAGTACCTGAACTTTTGTAATCTGACACTAAACTTTAAATGAAATGGTCATCTTTTATATCTGTGTTGATAATCAAGTGTTTTGAATCAACAAAGTATGTATACCTGTGTGTGTGTGATAAATGGTTCAATGACAAAGTTCCTCAGCTTACCACGAGCAGCTCCAATCTGTAAGATAGAAGGTCGACCATTAAATCATGTCTTAACTGTGTCAGGGTTGGAAACTACTGATGTCCTCACAGGGATATAGCGATGCTGATGTCCTCACAGGGATAAAGGGATGCTGATGTCCTCACAAAGATGTAGGGATGCTACGATAAGGTTGTACTTAATACCCAAAACAGTCAAAGCTCTTAAGCAATAACTAATCACATGAGAGATTTTGATCAGTCTTGTAATGTCAAGGTCAAGTTCACCATAACTATTTTTTTTATAAAACCTTTGTCAATGAATTAGTGGTTTCATTACATGGTCCAGTTCAAATGAATATCTATAAAGGACCATAATATCGGTCAAGTTCAAGTTTCAGGGTTCTGGGGTAAGGTCTAGCTGACCGTTATTATCATTCCTTGAGGGAGTTTTTTATCAAACTTAACGGTCTTCCTCTGGACTATAATATCTGAGAGGAGTAGGACTCGTGGTGACGAGGGCAAAGTTATCATTACAACCCTAATTAGATCCTTGTCATCAGTCTAGGTGCTTCATTCCTTCAGGAATTTTATCAAACTGCACATACTTTATAAAGGATTATAATAACTGTCAATTCTAAGTTTCAGCATTGTAGGATGAAGATCAAGGTCACTGTTAATATGTCTGGAAAACCTCCTAAAAAAAATTTAAAAATTAAACTTTTTAAAATTAACTTTTAATACCAAAGTATCAAAGTTTTCTTCTTGTTAAACGAAACAAAGATTGATGTCTGTTAGGTCTGTTGTTGTGATACCAAAAATACACAACACTCTAATGGAAAATAACGCTACTTCAGTGCAGACTCCCACTTGTCTCTTGATCCATTACTGCTGTTGTAACACAAATACAAGTCTCCCCAGTACCACTGAGTGGGGCTCTTGGGAACTGCTGTCAATATTTCTCAATCAGACCACACTAATGGGAAAGAATTGCCTGAACACCATATGAACAAGACGGTGTGATTGATTGAAATTGTTTTTAGCGATGCATTATTATGGATCATTTGAACCGTTCTACACAAATTGACGATAACCACTTCATGTACACTCCTATGATGTCAAAGTCATGTATTTGTCTTCCTAAACTGAATCATAACTTCACTGAAGTCACTTTCACAATATTTGTTCAATCCTACCGTTTGCTTCAGTTGGGAAAATAAATCGCCAAATGAGGTGAAATTAAGATTAAATTGAATTTTCAATAAAAAGATCTGTTTTAGAAGTAAACAAAAGTTTATATTAGAAAATAACATTTACCGCATAGCTGGTAATTTTTAATTAATTAAAATTTTGCGATATGGATGTAAAACAGATTTTATTTCCGGAATCATATTACTGTACCGCGAAAAAGCAAAATATTGTCACCACAAAAATAACTGGTAATAAAGTATTCTATATTTTACAGATAATAAGAAGTCCATATTGTCCTATTAACATGATCTGAAATGTAGAATACTAGCAGATAAAAACATGGTTGATTGAGTTGCTAATCTTGATAATCAATTTGTATTTCTGATACCTATATATTGCTTACTGCAACAATATGGGAATGTGCTGGACAGCTAGGCTTATTACCGAATACAAGATCAATCAGTTCAGAGGTCTCAATACAATAGTAGGTAATTACAAGCTCTCGACTCCCCCCGTTTCCAATGCCCAGGGAAGCAGTATTTGACTGCCACATCAATATCGCACGACAAACTTATTATGGGGTTGTGAGATCAGCTTGATACAATCGATAGAGTTCTAGCTTAACTATGGTGCAGGCCACAAAATCTTACCAAGCATTACTGAGAAAATAGTTACATTTTAGATGTAAAGAAAACACATATAGCTCACTTCACCAGAGAGCCTACAAGACACCTCCATATGTAAACAAGAGTTCCTATAGGGATCTTGGCCCCCACCATTAACTGATCTTCATTTGTTCATTAAAAGTTGGATCTTTTCCATTCTTTTCTCTTCTCTCCTGTTTTTGTTCTTAATAATACAAATTTTAAGCATTCCTCTGAATAAATAGCAATAACAATATTTACCTGCAAAATCCTGTCAGCCATTTTATTTTTTTGATTAGTCTAAAAGTCTAATGGTACAACTTGGGACCATGGGGAACTCACATATGAATTTTGAGAGAGATCCATCCTGTACTTTTCTAGAAGAAGTGAAAAGAAACTATTTCCTCTTTGCTTATTTTTCCCCCTGATCATTCCTAAAATCAAATGGGCACCACTAGGGATGAGGAACCTCCATATGTAACCTGAGAAAGATCCATTAAGTACTACTGAAGATATAGCAATAACAAACTTTCCTTGTTGGAATCAAAGATAATTATCTGTCAGCCTTTTTCTTTTTCTGATCACTCCCACATTAAAATGGAAACAATCAGGGACCAATGAAAAACTAAATATGAAATTTGAAAAATACCAATCCAGTACAACTTGAGAAATAGCGATAACAAACTATAATAGATAAAATCAAAGATGACTGTCTGTCAGCCATTTTTTTTTCTGATCAGTCCAAAATCAATCAGGCACAATTAGAGATTGACGGAACCTCCATATGAAATCTGCGAAAGATCCATCCATTACTTCCCAAAAACTAGCTATAATAATAATTGTTCATGGACAGACAGACCGACCACAGACATAGGGCAATTTAAATAGCCCACCATCAACATTGGTTAACCTGCAGGCTTTACACAGGAAATTACAGTACATAAAGTCTTCTGATTTTTTAGAAGATTCTATTCTCTAAGGCAAGGTATATACTTGCTTCCTTGACTCCATGTACCCATAAGTGGATGATAATTATCAGTCATCAGATCTAAAACCGCTACAGCATTCACCTGTATATCACAGTCCTCATTAAAACCTAATCATTGTGACACCGTGATATTGGGTCGATATTCAACATGACTTTAATACCTAGCTTAAGAAACTAAAGACTTGTCTTTATCAATAATTAATGATTCAGTGTCTTGATCAGTAAGTCAACAAACAAGATCAAACAAGATCTTACATGAAATTCAATAATTCTAAAAATGCTGTTTATATTTCCTGATAACAGACCATATACGATGCAAGACCACATACTATACAAGACCACATACCCCAATAAAACACCATTTACCTGATGCAAGACTTCATACCCCAAAAGACCATATACCTTCATACAAGACCATATACCCACATACAAGACCATATACCTTCATACAAGACCATATACCCACATACAAGACCATATACCCTCATACAAGACCATATACCCACATACAAGACCATATACCCACATACAAGACCATGTACCCACATACAAGACCATATACCCACATACAAGAAGAAATATACTCTAATACAACATACACCGATACAAGACCACTAATATGATAATGCAAAGGTATGTGCATTGTATACAGCAAAAACTAAAATATAACATTATAGATTCAAAAGACCATGTGACAGATAAATCAATAAAGATATATACAATGATAAATTGATAAACCAATATATACCTGATACATTCATAAAGGGCCAAGTACACTGATAAATTGATAAACCAATATATACCTGATACATTCATAAAGGGCCAAGTACACTGATAAATTGATAAACCAATATATACCTGATACATTCATAAAGGGCCAAGTACCCAGCTGATAAATTGATAAACCAATATATACCTGATACATTCATAAAGAAGTTAAAGGAAACAATTTTAACTTAATTTGTCATGAATGTGAGTTATGTGATAAAAAAAACCTCACATTAATGTATAAGTCAGAATAATTTTAAAAACTTATCCAATTGTTTAATTTGACTTCCTTAAAACCTCCTGTCATACAACATAACTCAATACTCAATCAATCCTCCCCTATCTATTAACAGAGAGGCGACATCTGTCCCCGGTAACAGCTGTCATCTGATATAATATCTAACAATCTACTTCTGTACATATTGTATGTATTTTGCCTGATTTCAATTAATACATTTAAAATTTTTGCAGAAAAGAAAGAAAGCAATTGCTGAAGCCAGGTTTCCAATCATTACTGTAAGCCAGGAAATTTCTGTCAATATTTTTTTTTTGTCCATGAACAGGGCGGGAGAATTAAAGATGAGTATACAACTCTGTTACACTTATATAACCCATTTATATAATCCTCACCGCGTAAAATAGTTTTGAGGTAAAAATATTCCAGTATACAATATATTCTATTTTTGTCAAAAAGTGGATGCCAACATATTTCTGAATTGTACTAAACCTAGTACATGAAAAATTATGCGCAACAATTATAAAATAAGAGGAATTCTATAGGCCAGTTATTTCCTTCTCCAAAATATAACTAATCTTAACATTCATATCATAAATATAAGATTACATGGACAGGGTCTCCTAGTAGTTATTGGCAGACACCTTACTGAACAACATATGGGAGGCACATTGTATGCCATCTCAAGCAATGGAACTAAAGTGTCCTACCAAAGGAAAAATCCAGCTTAGTAAGCAGACACAAGTCTATTTCTCAGTTTCATGGAGAAAATGAGTAATGAGCTTGGAACCAAGCACCTCAGATCTTCATTCGCAGGTGTGTATGCCAGGGTAATCATGGCCTCCTTGATGTGGGACTCAGTAGGGGATTAGTGAGTGAAGATACATGTAGCAGGGATGAGTGGGATGAGAGTTGCAACTATGATGATCCAATTCTAGCAATCAATATGACATAAGGTCTGCCACGCCCCCTCCCTACATGTACATGTCTATAGATATTCATATGACTAGGAAATACAAACATACCAACAAAGAACAAAAATATTGTTGAAATTTTCATCATCAGTGATTGGATTATTCAAACTTAATAAAATATGAATGATGAAGTCAGGCTAAGATAGGAAACATGGTCACAATTTTAGGAAATTTGTGGTGATCTGTTTCCTTATACTCAGATTTTATTTAGGATTTACCTGGAAATCCTTGCCCAGTTTGTGACTCAGCCATTCCTTTGCACCGTCTAGGTCTGTGCCTGCTTTAATTAGTCCCAGCTTCCCACGACGTTTAATCAGCTGGTCTGGTTTAACCACAAGTTTCTGTAAATAGTACAATATAGGTTGAGAGAATTGAAAGTACAATAGAAAATTCTGAATCTCGATATGTCAAAACAGAAAATACACCATATCATATTTAGAAAAAAAAATGGAAATTTTGTATACAAATATTACTGAAAAATAATATATATATTTTAAATCATTGAAGTCAGTTGATGACTGATCATGATCATAAAGACTGATTTTGTTGTCAAAATCTGCTAAAACAACATTTATATGGTGGGATACTCATGTCAGCTGTCAAAAAATAAAAATAAAACCAGAGGGACCAGAAAAATTTCTGCAGATGATAGATATCTTTGTATGTTATAATTATATCTGTAAAAGTCTATCAGAATTTTGATAATAACTGGAGTTACCATACCATATACTGTCTACAGAGAATGACAGACATTGTGAATCCTGTTTACTACGAAAATTACCTCCCCAACTTAAAAACAAGCAGTTTGGTATACTTGGGTAAGCAAACAGCTGCATATTGTAAATGTCAGTTAATCCTATCACAAGTATGGTTAATAGTAGTTCATGAACAACATTAATTGTATTCCATCAAACAAAGATACAATATATGCACATAATAAAGGGCCATAACTCTATATAAACTGAAAATAATTTAACACAAACTTATTTTGAGTGATGACAGTTTTGCAAATTTGGTCATTGTACATTGATAGCAAGTTAAGCTGAAGCAGCCTTTGGTATGAAAATATCTTGAACTACAATTTGGAAAATCCTACTTACCTCAGTCAACAGCCAGGGATGTTCTTGTGTCAGTACACTCCATGTGACATCTTCAGTTACCGTGGCAACACGGTTACCTACTGCTGTGTCCTTCAGGAACTTGTTAAGTAGTTCTTTGCCCTTGGCTTCATAAATAGCTTTGGCTGACATCCTTCATCAACTGTAGACAGGAGAAATAGTCCATAGAAATACAAGCATTAAGGTGAATTGTGCAATCTATTTACAGCATGAATTCAACATAATAGGCACACCAGTCTTTACAAGTATCATACCTCCCAACCATTTTTCAGGAACAGAAAATTGGTGTTGACCTTTGCATCTCAGTTCTGCTAATGTGTCTTTTACCTTTTAAATCTTTGCTTCCCTTGTACAAAATATCAGTTTCACATCCATCTTGTGATTTGAACTGGGAGTCACAGTCACTAGGTCAAATATTGTAGCATACTTGCTCTCTGAGATATGACACAATGTCTGATGTCTGTTCAATCTCTTTGAACTTGATAAGAATGATTTTAATATGTATTTGTAAATGATGTTTTTTCATGTTTCTTATTACATTTCCACATCTTTTATGCAATTTCATACAAAAACAGTCCGGGGCAGGTATTTATCATATTGTTATGCACCACAACATCTACAAATAACATACAGTAAAACGTTCATAGGTTAAATAATGCTTCAAATATTACTACCACTTAAAATGAAGACCACAACTGAAATTGTTGGTTAAGGGTAAAGAGTTAAGGGTAAAGAGTCATGGTAATGAGATAAGGGTAAAAAGTTAGAGGTAAAGTGTTAAGGATAATGAGTTAAGTGTTAAGTGTTAAGGAAAAGAGTTAAGGGAAATAGTTAAGGGTAATGAGTTAAGGGTAATGAGTGAAGGATAAAGAGTTAAAGGTAATGAGTGAAGGATAAAGAGTTAAAGGTAAAGTGTTAAGGAAAAGAGTTAAGGGAAATAGTTAAGGGTAATGAGTTAAGGGTAAATGGTTAAGGGTAATGAGTTAAGGGTAAATGGTTAAGGGTAATGAGTTAAGGGTAAATGGTTAAGGGTAATGAGTTAAGGGTAAATGGTTAAGGGACAAACTCAAAATGGGAATCAATCACAGCAAACTTGGGATAAGATCATTCTTTATATGTATGTCAATTAGTTTTGAGCAAAATGTGGACTTCTTCTGAACCAAAAGTCCACAGTTTTGGTGAAACAAGCAGACCTACCAACAAAGAAGTATAAACTTATAATAAGTTTGTTGGGATTTATTGATATGCTTAGTTTGTCCCTTAACTCTAATTGTCCTGCAAAAGGAACCAAACAAACCCTTATCAAAGTAACATCATTAGCTCTACCCTTATACCTGTGACATTGTTTTTTATAACAATGACTTTCAGGTATGTGAGATAACATGATACCATTGAACTTCAGTAGCTGTGATGTCCTACAATTGTCATGGCAGATTCACACTGTATGTACGATATTACACTTTGTAGATATTCAACTGTCAACTTACAAATCCTGATAAACTAAATGGTGTCAAATTAGTACACATGTACCTACCAGGTACAGTTTTATCTTCATCAAACTCAATAAAGATCAAGTTTCCTGATCAGGTATATTTTTGTGTATACTTTTTTCTTTCTGTAATATTAAAAAAATTAGAACACATTTTATAAAGGCTTTAATACATTAAAAATGTTTCCAGTATTGTTCATTTTCAACATATTTCAAAAGTAATGAAATAACGAAGTAATGATTATTTTCAAATATTTTTTGGCTTTTATGCATCATTAAATATATCAGTGAAATATATTACACAATATCTAGAAAAAAAATTAGAAGTGAAAGAATTAACACTTGTGAAGTGTAATCCCTATTAGTCTGTATATATACTAATGTCTATTGACTATTGGAGGTTGGTAGGTGGAGCTAATCACACACTTACAATACTAACACTATATTATCAAGTGTTTTCAAAGTCAAGTTAACTTGCATACACAAGTTAAGATGTACGCACTTTGAATTTTACATATTATCAGCAGCCCAAGGTCACTAAGTGCATGAATCACTAATGTACACCAGTAATCACAGACTTAAGGTCATTCAAGGTGAAGATTATGTTTACTGTTTTCCTCTGTTTGATAATCATAAATATCTCTTCAGATTCAAAGCCTCTGTTTCAAGTAAGGGTTGCTTTGATTGTTTGTACAAATGTTTGACATCCCAATAACTTATCAACATGTACTCCTAACAATAAATAAACATGAAGTGGAGTTCTTTCCCAGAACCAGCATGACTCGACGGTTGATATGAACGCCCATTATGTATACACTTACAATGCGAGAAGACTACCTAAACTGCCCCTTTCTCTTTGTAGATCTTGACGACTCCCGCAATTTTCCAAAAATTCTGAAACTTAATTTTGCATTTTTATGAAAATTATGAGAATTAACTATTGTCAAAATTACTTAAAATTAAAATATTTTTCTAAGTGACATTAAATACATCACATTAAGTTCCAGTAGGGCCTTGTTATTTCAAACTTTTAGGCATCATTTGATTTGAAATATTTCAGCGATCCTGGCCATTCTTCATACCTAACATTCAAAGTCGCTCAAATCGAATACTCAGATAATTAGAAGTTTTCCTACAGATCTGCCACCTTCGAGACAGTGAGGTTTGACTGTAAACATCTTTATGAAACAGATATGATGTGAAGGAAAATAGTGTAAGAAATGCAAAAAACAATTCCTAGAAATAACGATCTACTTGTGTGTTTGGGAAAAAAAAATTGATCAAGAAGAATTGTTAAGCTATTAATTAAATGTATGTTTATTTAGTTGAAAATACTTACAGAAAATGAAGATCACTTATCTTGAAGATAAACAATCCAATACTTTCCAGATCAATTAATATTCCAATAACCCGAACAAACAATCAGAAGAGGACAGATATTAAGACAGACAGTTAGGTGAGAAAGAACAACAAAATTGCTGACACTTGCTTAAGTCCTGAAGGTGTTGATATTACAGCATTACAGTTGTTATTTGGCTAAATCCGATGTGTGTAAAGCAGGAAGATTAATAACTTTCCCTGCTACCGACTGTTAGTGAGAGTCATTGATTTTCCCCATAGACTTCGTATCGCGTCTCATTGGCCTAATATAACGCACAGACCTTAAGCATTGGAGCAACCACGACAAAATCAATAGGGATGTCAACTGGAAAAGAATCCTGTATCTTCAAACAAGAGCTACAACTTGTACCGGAAATGCCCGTGCTCACTTAGCTTCATACATCAATCATGTGTATGTTTTAAAATCATATTCCGTCTTTAAACATCCTTACAAAATGATTCTAGGACCTTTTGGTTCGGAATGCTTGGCGAGAGATTTTGTCTTGTTTAATGCTCAAATAGTAAAGGACATCCATTGAAATAAAAATAATCTTCCTCTTTGGTTTCATTGAACGAAACAATCTTATGATACTTTGCTTCTAAATGAGAGTGAATGCCGATAGATTTCCTCAGTAAATCAATGCACATGTAATTGAAATCCTTATCTTACAACAGTGAACAGTGGCATTTGTATCCATTCAAATATTGATAATCTGAACCTACAAAATCATTTGAACAGAAAATTACCATGTTTGCAAACAAAGCAACAACATATGTGATAACGCTGATCAATTCATCCTGACAGAGAGAAGACAAACTAAACCATGCAGAGTATATATATAATCCTGAAAGCATTTTAATATCATAAATCTTCCACACACAGGGAAATGGAATCATACAGATTTCTAATCCTGTTGTGCACACTAAGGACCTGAAATCATTACTCTTTCTAATCTTTTCGTGCACAGGGAATGAAAATCATACAGATTTCTAATACTTTCATGCACAAGGGCCTGCCAAATGGCCTTTAGTTTTCCTAAATCCATTATGTTAATTAAATCTATATGTAAATCTAGTCCCTGTCCTTGAAACATTTGTCCTTTCCATTTGCTAATAATTAATTAATTTTGTCTATTTTTTAACATAAATAACCCTTTCGCATTTGCTCAAGTCAATCTTCTCTCCCATTTGTAGACAATAATTTGATTCTCATCTGTTAAGAAATGGAGGAATTCTTCATCACATTGACACCGACATGTTTTTCTTGTGTGACATGCCATTTGTCATTTACAAATTTGTATTTTTTTCCCCAGTAATATAAGTTGCTTGTGTGATTCAGTTTGCTTGTAGTACTTCGCTCATATTCAGAACAACATTCTGGTGTTCAAAGTCTGTAAGTTATGTCTCTTTATAACACAATAATGAAAAAATGATTCTTGAAAATGACAATATTGAATTAATAATTTATCCTGGACAAGAATAAATTGAATTTGTAAATCAAATCCAGAAAACCTGGACAAACTGACAATTCCTGATCAGCTGGTTAAATGGAATCTGGACAGCTGTTATCTCAGATGTACATCTTTCTCTGTGATTTTTCTATCAATAATGTCATTGATTACCAATCGTGCTTTAATTATTGCCGATAAAGATCAATAATCTGGATATCCCACAAAGGGTTACTGACCCACCCCGTGTCACCATAACGGGTCAAATTCAGTTACCATGGTAACCTGTAGTTACATATATATGTAAGTACTAGTTGTTGTCAATATAACCATTTCTATGTCACTATGTCGCTTGTCAAATAGTTGTTGTATTATTAATAGTCTGTTCATTGTAACAAGGCATAAAATCATGTGCATAGTATTATATTGTATATACACAATTAGTGCTTCAGGGCTAATGTCTAGCTATCAAGCAGCTGTACATGTCCAGTACATGTTATAGACTGATAATCAAATATCAACATTGACAGCAGATGGACTTAAAATACCATTTCTATATCATGGCTATATATATCATGCACTGCCATACAGATCAGAGAATTTTCAATTAAAAACAATAAGAAAACTAGACATGGTAACCGGGGGGTGTTATATCAGATGTAAGATATACCAGTATGCAGACAATATTTCAATAAGTTAAAAAAATTCATACAATCTGTAAAATTGTTCTTATCAAGTACTGAAAAATCTTAAATTTTCACGGGGAATTTATTATCATTGTTTTTATGGGCCGTCCTGATCCATGAATTTATATGTTCACAGATTTTAGAAATAAGTATGAAGTAGATTTATTGAGCTATATTGCAGCACAAATTCAAGTTTGAATGAAATAGCAATTTTCTGAAAAATCACAGAAAAAAAAATCATCATCATCATCATCATCATCATCATCATCATCATCATCATCATCATCATTCCTTAGTAAACGTTGATGAGATATTTATGATGTGAGGACAATGTTACATCTAATGTAAGGTAGATGCTATAAATTATCAAAGATCAAGAAAACCAGCAGCCTTACACAGATGTATTATATCATTTATATAAGCCAAGAGCATGTTCTTATCTCTCTTTCTATGATGAGAGTCAGAAGGTGTGGATGGATGATTAGGAAAATCTCAGGTGGTGAAGACATATAATGCACAACAGTATCTGGTAGAAGTGGAAAATGCAACTTTGCACAGAAATTTGACAGGAAAATGAAAAAGAACATGATATCTTTTTAAATCAATGTCAACTTTTCTCTCTCAAGGAGAAAGAAATTGACAGTTCTTAAAATCATTTTAACTCTGTCCAGAGAGAAATCAATGTTTAGTGGCCTGTTACAGCGAGCAAGTATGTTGTACATATATCAGTGAGGGTGCTCAATGGACAACAAGTTTCTGTAGTTGATAGTGAGAATGATCCACTCGACAGATTCAGGATAGTGGGAAATTGGGAAAATGAACAAATAGAAAGATAGTATTGGGAAAACGTACAAAAAAATTTAGATAGAAATGGATGAACAAAACGATAGAAAGGCTATGTTAGTTGAATATACTTTCATTGGTTTGTCAACCACAGCAGTGGTTTGATAGTAGAGAAAACTGAACTAATAGATACTGTTGCTTCTGGGATCTTTATGAGAACCATTGTGATGTAATATACCAGTTGTTGCTGAAGACAGGTGTGTTTGTACACTTGTATACAGGTGTGAGGCTATAGATTAGCTATCCGTTAAGTTTTACAATATGTCTGATTACCAGTGGTATCTGGAATCAATATGAACTTGTGTTGACTGATCGGTACAGCCTGTTCAGCAGGGTGGGGAGGCTGGTTTACTGACTAAACGACAATGTTTCAAGATGTTCACCAAATTATGGGTTCCTTAAATCCTTAAAAGGCATAATTGAATGCAGAAATAAGATTATCAATCAATCCTTAAGAGGAATAATACATCTACGCATTAAAACAGCAATTAGTGACAAATTGTACGGTTTTTCAATGTTTACAATCACATTTGTGTTTCCTTAATTCATTTGAACATGTACCAAATACAGTCAACTTGTAATATGTTCAAAACTTTGTTGGATGTATCCTTCTGTGTAGTATGATAAAGTTCACTTCATCATTATGGTATTTTGACCCCACAGTAGAAATGCCCATGGTGAAGAGAATCACAGTTCATTTCATGAAGGTTGGCTAAAACAGAATATCCTCAAAAAAGTTCACTCTATCGTATCGTTCTCATAATTACTGAAATTTTCGCAGAAAGACACAGAATAAGACAGGGAGAAAAAATATAAATGTGGTAGAAAATTGTGCGACCACAGACTTAGATCTAAGTCAGTGATTGTGGCTGAATATGAAATGATACTTTAGTGGCTTTAAAGTTAACAACAAGTTCAGAATCAGTGCCAAGATGGATACAATACGGTACACATAAATTTGCAATTTATGTATACCCTGTACACATACTTATAGCTTACAAATAACAATAAAATTAAAGTGGCTCTATGATTGCATCAATCAGGCCTCGAGGGATGGAAAGTCAATCACCATATATTGACTACACATGTACATTATGTAACCAGTAATTCTCAAGATAAAACTGAAAGTTCGTTTGAAATATGGTTATACTGGTATTGTTCCAAAAGATATTAGTCATTCAATTTCAAATATTCTGCACTCTACCTAATCTAGAACTATTCTAATCATTTCTAGCATCCACTTCTTGACATAGTTTTAAACAAATAAATATTCTAGATTTTTTTTACCGATCCTGAATTGTATGAATGTAACATATTACTCTGAATGAATTAGTATAAGTATTTTTTTAATTCATTGTCTACATAAAATGTATGTAATTCGAACACTTAACTAAGAGAGACTTAATTAATCAGCTTTACAACTGTAACTTCGAGGTCCCAGAAAGTAGGTCTACAGTTGTTACAATTAAGGAGTCACCTTAGATAGAATTAATCAACGTGTTCACAAGTCTACCTGTACAGGTAATAGACAGCTAACTATACGATGTATAGAGAAATATCCTAGCAAACATGTTATTGAATCATTGACAGTCATTCTACATACATATCCACCTGTGTTATTTATCCTAGAAATGTACTGTTACACTTAAGGCCAAGAGTAATTAAAAAAATGTTTATCAAAAACTTTCCTAAGTTTTTAGTACCACTTGATGGAAATAAGAGCTAAACTCCTTCTTTCTTGACCAGTAAAAGTAATTGATAGGTATCAATCACTTTTACTGGTCAAGAAGGAAGTAAGTAAAATATTTTACTGTAAAAACCAATGTATGCTGAGAAAATCTACATGGTTTTGCAGCCTTCAATTAGCCATATATAAAAACAACAATATCTGAGTAAGCTCAAATGAAACCAAGATATTTTCATTTCTCTTGATGTTGCTTTCTTGTTTGGTTTTTCTTTTTATTTGGAGGGGGAGGAAGGAAGGGGGAGGGGCGGGGCAATAAGGATACAATTTATTGACAATTTTTTATAATTTTACCTTTTGATTAAGATTAAATGACAATCTGACATCATGGTTTTTTCCCCATCAGTCAGCATAATTTTAATGACTCAAAAAATGGCAGCCACTTTTCTATCACAATAACACTACAATATTTCCCTTCAATTAAGCCTAGGGGATCAACATTCTTATTCAAAGTCCAGAGAGGGGACTATTATGAGATGATCAAATGGAATGTTAGAGTGTTTTCTACTGTTTGATCCCTATCCAAGTATGTTCCGTTGTTACTGTGTAAATTTGAAAATTATTTTTTTATAAAACATTTGTCTTTCCTGTCTAAATGTCAATTACTCAGTCTAAACCAGATAGTCCAACAGTTCTAGTCCAATTATGTAAACTAGCCTTGGGTCTGTATCACTTGTTTTTTCTCCCTGTGTGATCATTTTAAATCCCGGATCATTATATTTTGCTTAAAAGAGTTGGTTATACAAATACGTCCACTGAAATATTCTTCAGTGTCATTATCTTGCACTGCACAATCAGCAAAATGGTAGCTATTGACAATAAGGCAATTCAAATAACTATTCATTTAAAATTATTAGTGAAGAAAGGATGACGTAATCATTTCAGTGATGTCATAATATAGGACAATGAAACTAATTGCTTGATGTAGTTGGCCTTATTGTGTTAATGTATACAATAGGGAACTAAGATATATTTAAAACAGGAAATAGAACAATGGAAGTAATAGCTTATTTTAGTCGGCCTTATAGTGTTGGTGAATATTGTTACACTTACCACTATAAACCATCCAGGTCACTAAATGTAGTACCATGTTTCATTTGTGATATAATTTCATCAGA
The DNA here is from genome assembly GCF_031769215.1 of Ylistrum balloti. NCBI lineage: Eukaryota > Metazoa > Mollusca > Bivalvia > Pectinida > Pectinidae > Ylistrum > Ylistrum balloti. The sequence goes on along the minus strand of NW_026782592.1, from coordinate 689,009 downwards.
AAGGCTTTTATTCATCGATGTTACAGTTATAACAATATATGTGTACTGTCCTTTCAGTTTAATCCCATTTAGTGGTTGATTAGTCATTCACTAAGTCTGTTACATATATTCAAAGTCAGATAAACTAAAAATCCTTTCATAAATATTTTTCATTGCATGAATTTAATCATTTCAGTAAGTCATGAAATCCAGCTTTTTAGATTTCTCTAGATCAAATTTGAGCATGTTGTCCGACATGAATTAAAACCAAACATCAGATTCTTAACAGTTATAATTGGAACCCATGAAAGGTAATACCATACAAATTATATCGTTTATGTCTCTTACTCAAGACTTGTATTATTTTCCACATATGTGTATCTACCCCTTTTCCTAATGGGAACTTGTTTGTAATTTTATCAGGGCATTTGGATGTCATTCGGCTTCTGGGCAGACTTACTATAGTACCTAACAACTATAACATTTTATTTTTACACACAACCCCTAGTTTACAGAATAACACGAAAAACACCCACCAGCTGCAGTATTACTGTGAAATTCTTTATCTTTTACTTTACTTACACTAAACAGACAACAAACATTCCACATAATACTTCCTTGTTACATGACACAAATATTTTTATGTCTAAGTCTATCTTTATTAAAGATTTAGAAAAACTCTAAACAGTGACCAATCAAAAATTTCTGAAATTTCTGTCAGGATCCAGGTGTGCTTTGTTTACTAATCACAAAGAGATTCTGATTTCTTTTCTTCTTTCATGTGCTATTTTCAATTCAGATTTTAAATGATAATGATATGTCAGGAGTAGGTGAATGGGACGTCGTCCTATTGTTATCGTTAAAAATTTACATGTATTACATATGCAGCAGGTGCTTATTACAGGTACCTCATGTAACATATATATTGCTGTACACTTCACAACAAATTCTCCTCTGTCAATGTCTTCAATTAACCCACATATATCTTGCTGTTCAACATACTTCACAACAAATTTTCCGCTGTAAATGTCTTGAAATAAGCCCACCTATATCTGTGGATATTAAGTACATTTGACAACAAATTTTCCACTGTAGATGTCTTGAAATAAACCATACTATATCAGTTGATATTAAGTACATTTGACAACAAATTTTCTGCTGTAAATATCTTGAAATAAGCCATACTATATCTGTGGATAGTAAGTACATCTGACAACAAATTTTCTGCTGTAAATATTTTGAAATAAGCCCTAATATATCTGTGATTGTTCTGGACACTTGACCACAAAGTCTCCATTGTAAATGTATTGTAATAAGCCGATGTGCTGAATTTGAGTCAAAGATAATTGATTGGTCCCATGAGATATTGTATCCTATATAGACGCCTTTTGTTTCTAACTTTTAGTAACACTATCTGTATTTCATATACACAAATGTCTCTCCAAAAAGCATGAAGAAACAGTGTTGATGAGTTCACATGTATTCCCAAACGCATGAAAATTTTCAAAAAATTGTTTTAGTTGATACCCAATAGGAATATTTGCAATAGTCAGAATTTTGGGGTTATATCTGTCACAAGTGATATACAAAATTATACATACAAATACATACTTACAAAAAACAGATGCAGGAAGTTGATATAAGCTACAGTCTAGCTATCAAAAAGATATGGCAGACATCTAACTAGTGATGAGGAAAATCGTCAAAGATATTATCACAACACTTTAAAATTGAAATGGGTCAATAATCTACCTGTAGTATGTATTATGGTTGAGAGTTAGAGAAAATATTTTGTATTTCTGGAGCTGGAACTAATAAAGTCTCACTTTGAGAAACTTCCGAAGTTAGTGATCTTTCGACTTTAATAGTGTGTGTTGTCTTAGCTGGTAGCTTTCTTGTTAGTTTTTGAGACAAATTATAACTTAAGTATCTTTATACAGTTTCATGTAGTTTATGTCACCTGATACGGTAAAATCAGCTGACAGTGTAAACATTGAAGCTACGATAATGTCAACAATGTCATAAAAACTTCTACCCAAAAGAAAAATCCATCCACCCCCTTTACCTCTCACATGTGCAGGCACCTCCACCCAAACCCATTAAGTACAGGTAAACAGTAGTGAATAAATGTTAAACAGAGCTGTTGTGGAAAATGTCCTAACGTGTACCTTCAGTCTGTAGATAAGGTCAAACTATAAGATATTTTTTATCTTTAAGTCTGTTGATAATGTCAAACTTCAAAACACTCTTTATCCTTAAGTCTGTTGATAAAGTCAAAATTTAAGTTACTCTTTGCCCTTAAGTCTGTTGATAAAGTCAAAATTTAAGTTAGTTTTATCTTTAAGTCTGTTGATAATGTCAAACTTTAAAACAATCTTTATCCTTAAGTCTGTTGATAAAGCAAAATTTAAGTTAGTTTTACCTTTAAGTCTGTTGATAATGTCAAACTTTAAGGTAGTCTTTATCTATAAGTCTGTTGATAAGATCAAACTTTAAGTTAGTCTTTAACTTTAAGTCTGTTGATAAAGACAGTCAAATTGATGTCAATACAAACTGAAAAAAATAATTGCTTTTAAGAACTAATATTATGTATATTATTATGATTTTTAAAGTATTAAATCTGCTCAAAAGACAAACTGTGATCAGAGACGAATCTTTTATCTTTATCCAACGGTTTTCATTTCTACATAATTATACAGCAGTCTTATGCTTGTTGGGCATCATAAATTCAAAACGAAATGTGAAGATATTGTTATCATGAGTTTTCGTTGTGACAAAATTTTGTGGTATTAGATCATATGTCCAGCCATGTTGAATCAATGAAAGGATCAGCATATTATCCTTCTATAAACTATCACTTAACTACAACATCTATTGAGTTGTTGTCCTTAGTTAATCAATATTATATCATAGCAGACCTGTAATAAGGCCACTCTTCAGTCATATTGACAGGTGATGATTTGGCCTATGGTCATACTGCATAATAAAAGCAGTAATATATACATGTATACAAACAACACTACAAGAACGATCAGAAAATACCAACATGTGAACCTAATCCATATCCAAGCAAAAATTCAATCAAACTAGGGCAAAATATGAACAAAAGAAAGATTTACAGAGAGATTCCTCAAAGAGTACAAAGAGAATAAGACCATGTGTTACAGAAGGGTAAGCATATTCTGCTTCATTGAAGATGTACACATGCCATGTATATCTTGGTCAGTCCAAGTAAGTTAAGTCTTATAGGGATTAGATTAAAAGGACTGAACTAGTCTGTCACAGAAAGAGTGAAATTTCAATGAGAAACGTGTGACATGAAGAGTTCCTTAACGGTCAATCAATCAGTTATAGAAATTAAGTTTTCTATGATATATGTACAGGTATTGTGCAAATATAGTGGCAATATCAAATTTTGCTTGTTTTGTTTTTCTTTGTATATAAGAACAAATCATTGTTCTAAAGAAATCCAGTTGAATGTATTTTCCTTATTGCAAATGTTTATTCCCCCCCCCCCCCACCTCAAAGAAAAAAGAAATCCTGTGGCCAGTGAGCTCGTTGGTGAGTTCAACTACTGAAAATTAATTGATTTGAATATTAGTAATTTCCAATGAGTTAGGCCCCTTTGTTAAAAATATATATCTTACTACTTTTATTTGGCTACAAATGTACCACGTTTGCATTGAAAACATGAAATGATTCTGTAGGTATTACATATTACGTTGCTGTAGAATCATCACACCTGATCAATCAAGCATGATTCGACATTTACATACACGATCATTATTCAAACCACAACACGTACGATCCCAAATATCGTATGATCGATTAAGTAGGTAGAAAATTCTATCTGCACCGCCCGGCAGTTCCACGAACACTAACTATTTACCAACTTTATTGATGTCAAAATAATTAACAACAATAATATCTATTTCAGGATTGTAAGTAAAAAAAATATACTTACGAAGTGTACCAACAGCTTCTAATGTATATATATATTCCTTCTCAAAGCCACCTAAGTCACGCTGTCACGTCCGTCACCAACACTTGGCTTAGTGCAAGTAAACAGATCTTCTGATGTGGTGGTTCGTCTTGGCTTGACCCGGAAGTGAATATGTGCAGAAATCCGATCGGAACTCATCGGGTTTGTAGAAAGTGAAAGTACAAAATTAAAAAGTGTAAAGAGGTGCACAGGGCGTTTTCATTTATCGTTTTTTCTAGAGTAAGTCCAGGGTAGGTAGACCTACTGATCTTATCTTTTCTCTTCTGGCGGGGTAAGCCCTGTTCAAAACTTGTATATGCAGGCACGCCCAAATATGCCTAAATTATTTCACTCGAACATGAAAATAATCTAAATTTAAACCAACACTTATTCGCTTGAAATGAATTGGCGGAGATATAAAAAATGATATTTTTAGCCGTGGTTTGAACACCATGACTTTAGATCTGTAGTGTTTCTTTACGACTGCTAACATCAGTACAGTAATGACTCAAAATATATGACAGTGAGATCATGCATCACAACTGATGGTTTTACAAACATAATGCCCATTTAGCATATAGATTATATATTAAGAGACAATATGTCTGATGTACATATCTTATGCCGATATGGCAAAAACTAGAAATTGACAGGATACATGCTACTAAGGCTTAATTTAATTTGTGATGCAACATTTATGAAAGAATATTTCAGAAATCGCAATATTAAAGTTCTACAAGTGTAAAAAGATAATTTAAAAAAAAAATGCATAAAAATAATAAGTGACTTGACTTTGGCAGTTAGCAAAGGTAGTACAAGCAAATGTTTCATGCATACATTTTCAGCTTCATATGCTACAACTACATATCAAGCCATCCCAAAAGTCTTCTAAAGACAGGAAAGTAATCGACCATCATGGTCTCATTAGGTAGACTTCCACACCTTGGCCACCTCAAATTAAAATTATTTTTTCCATACCTAGTTGTCTTGGCTTGCTGAATGGTAGTAGTGAGGTTCTGCCTGATATTATAATTTGAGATTTTAAAATTCACAAAGTTAGATATATATTGAGGACTGATACCATGTGAAATTAAAAAAAAAACTTCCATTGCCATACTTTTTAAAATATCTCTAAAATGATATGTAGAGGAGTAGTAAAATCATTCTCTGTCAATCTGACTGCCCTTTCCCGTATATTTTCTAACTTCCTGGTGTTTTCATACTACGGAAGTAGTAAAAAAATTAAATGAAATAAAAGATTTAAAAAATAGTAATTTTGCACTTCTTGGTTAGGTAACATCCAAATTCGTTTTAAGAAAAAAAGTTGCTATGAAGCTTTTCTGCAAATGTTAGAAATGTATCAATCAAAATTCAAATCAGAGTCGATGTCAACACGCAGAACTTTCACATTAGATTTCACGACTGCCAATGTTCAAAGAAGGAATAATTTCATTTATTTTCTTGCCTAAACATATAGCGTGAAATTTATCTGGATTCACCTGCATTCCATTACAATAAAGCCAGTTTACTAAGTTCTGACTCTCTTTTTCCAGTGTATTAGACTGGCTGACATTATCGTTAGAGAGGGTGCTGTCATCTGTATAATTGTACAGGTTGCATTTTTCAATATAATAAAAAGATATCACTGATGAAAATATTAAAAAGCAGTGGGTCAACTATTGACCCTTGGGGCACTCCCTTTGTCAACAACTCCCAGTCAATGGCATTGGGCCCCAGACAAGTCCGCTGGAGTCTATCGCTAAAATAACTGCAGACAATATGTGCTAATGAACACTCAAGTCCATGTGCCCAAAGTTTTTCCATAAACAGCTCATGGGGAAGGCAGTTAAAGGCCTTGGACAGATCCAGGAGGATTGCTTCGTCATATTTGGTGTTGTCCACAGCCTTACGCCAATACTACAGGAGTCGCAGCAGAGTGGTCTGGCAGCCAAAGCTCTTCCTGAGAGCTGCCACAAAATGATTAAAAATTAGATTAAAATTTAGTGTTACTAACATCAGTGAGAAAATCTCAAAGTAGCATTGGTGAGATCACAAGAAGTAAGAGTTATCTCTCTTGTCAGATCAACAACCTAGAAATGCGTGTTGTGATCCTGAAGGACTATGCCAAGAAGAATATCCCAGCCATGCCTCTTCTAGATTATGCCTGTCCAGGATTCTATTATATGTTATATAACATTGTAATCTAAGTATGTTTTATCAATAAGATTACTAATAGTAATGTTGTTGTCATGTTTAGTGTTTAATTCTTATTATGCACAATTAATTGTCCAGTTTGTTTTGCTTTTAAGTCCTGTCATGTGTCATTGTCGATGTTGTCAATTGTAAAGTGCCATGTGCTGGTGTTTGTTTTGTATATTGTGATCTTCGACCTTCAACCTTAACCTGTCATGTGACCCTCACGCGTTCCTCACACCTGGCCATCCTGAACATGCAGAGCTGGAACAGATCTGCCTAGACCACTCTCTGAAATTGAACATCACTTGCAACAAGGTTACCAATGTTGAGAGCTTTTTGAAACATTTATAAATTGTGAAACCCCTGTTATCTTGATAGAGGGTTTTAAAAGTGACCACATTATAAACCCGAGAAAAGAAGAACATTCTCTGCATTTTTCCATCACCACAAAATCCCACCTGGTTTCACTGACACTGAACATGGGGTCATTATTTATTTCAATGCCTCCGTTAAGATTCAAACCCAGGACCCCTGACTTACAAGTCTGATGTTCATCCGACTGAGCTGAAGACAAGTTCTCTCTAGTCTCTGGGTATATTGCGGCTGGTATTTACCGGAGTTACATGCCACTGAAGTGGAGAAAATCACAACATCAAAGGTTTGCTTTATATGAATTCTATCATCTTCCATCATGTTACAAACATTATTCAAAACCTGCATTATTTTGGTATCTATGATTAAAATGATTTTATTTTAGTATTTTAGAAGAATGAAATTAAGTGTTTAAATAATTAATAATTTTATCGATAACCTATATTTTTTTTCAGAATCCGAATCTCATCCTTAATGTTGATTAGTTCATTGGGATGGCCTTTGTCAACTTAATATCAACTTGTGGCTGTTTCACCAGATAAGTTTTTGGTATCATTCATATTGACACTAGAGTTTTGTTTATTTCAGGAGTTTTGTTTATCGGTATTTTTGAAATTATTAAACTTCTTAAAAAATTACTAGAATCATTGCAAGATAAAACCTGTCCAATATGTAATCACAAGATATGTTATCGATGGACAGGAGCTGCGCAGTCGTATACATTGTTGGATATTACTTTTACAACTTGTAGAATAAGTGTCACATAATTGGATTTTTTATCTCGTTTTGAATCTGTTGAGGGCACTGCATTTGTTTAGGGGTTTGTTTTTAGCCCTACGTCAATATTTGGTACACTTAATGTTTACATCTGTTGGTGTTGTTTTGTAGTGAAGAGGCGAGAGAGCTTGTGGACATTGGTGCTCTCAACGGATTATTTCTCTCAGGATACAGTATGGGATTTATTGGTAACTGTTCTGGATCAGAATGAACTAAGTTTGTTACACGGGATCAAGAATGTATGAAGTCTATTCCAATGAAATCAGACAGCTCCAAGTCACCATCCAATTGGTCTAGTTCTTCATGTGTTATGATAATAGTACCTGCAAAAGCTGTCAACCGCAACATAAACTTTGTGTTGGGGAATTCCCCAGCTAATGTTCAGGTATTTGAAATTCATAAGACAGTTACCAGTATGGATAATTAGCGACAGATAACCCACGGGCAATGCACCAGAGTGGGCTATCTGCAGAATTCAATTCTTAAAGCAGTTATTTTGGTGAGTGCAGGCAATCTAAGGTAGTTGACAATACACAAGAAAATACAGTATGCAAATGGTAAAGTTGCCACAATACAAGTCCTAGATTTTGACAGGATGTATTATGGTATGGCTGTCTGTATGTTGTAAAGTTGGTCAAGATAATTCATTTTCTTAACTTTGTAGTCAATTACATATATAGGCATCTTACAAACCAAACATCAAGACTCTAAACCTGTAAAACTTAAGCAGAAGATTGTTAAAATTTGCTATTCAAAATAGCTTTTTTGAAATTTGACCATGTAGCAAAAACCAGATTTGGACATTTCACACAATACTTTCATTGCTTTTGATAACAACTATTTGCAGTATGCTACTGACCAAATATCATATGGGTCTCTTGGTTATTAAAGGGAAGTTGTTTTCACATTTTAAGACATTTGACCTTGAAAATTGGTCATCATTCATTTTACAATTTTGATAGTCATTTACCGAGGAATTAAACATATGACATACCAATACAACTTTGTAGGACTGCAGAAGATGACTTTTAGCTCACCAGCCCCAAATTGCCAAGTGAGCTAGAATGACTTCTCAATAAGCAATATGCAAAATGTCATGATACTTGGCTGGTAGGTCGCTGGAATTAAGCCCAACAACATTTGGGAAAGGAAATGACCTTGAACTATATTCAAGGTCATAGAGGTAAAATTTTTAAAATTTTTAAACATCTTCTAATTAGCCAAAGGCTTAGGGCATGATATTTGGATTGTAAGTCTCTCTGATGAAACTTGACATTGTCTGTGGAAAGAAATAACCTTGACCCATACTCAAGGTCACAGAAATCAAATTTGTAAAATCTTAAAACGACTTCTTCTGATTAACCAAAAGGCCTAGAAATGTGATATTTCGCTAGTAAGTATCTCTGACCCATGGTAAAATTTGCTAAAACTTTTAACAATTTCTTCTAATTAACCAGGTCTGAAAGCATGATATTTGACAGGTACATGTATATCGGTGAGATAAAGTCTGAAAAAGTTTGCAAAGAAAATGACCTTGAATCATATTCTTTTAAAAGACTTCTTCTGGTGAACCAAAAGTCCAAGAAGCAGAATGTCTGGCAAAAAGGCGTTTTTAAGTAAAATCTCAACATATTTTGAGAAAGGAAAGTGTTGTTTACCTTTAGCCCAGGTCATAATTGCTACTGTGAATAAGAAAGTGTTCAAAGTTTGTGTAGGGGAAATTGGTTAAAACTGTTGGATTTGAATGTCAATGGTGCAGGCGTGTGTGTATTTGTGATGACAGTTGCTTGTAGAATAGAAATTCTGACACTACATACAGCAGTGCTAGTACACTCTTCTATTCTGTTGACATTACCAACCTGAAGACCTGGACATTGAATACTAAGGTATACATTAAGAAGGAGTATCATTTCAAAGTAAACTATTGTGTAACCTCTCCGTTTGGAGCCCCCACATCGGTGTCCTTAGGGGTCAATTCAACATTCTAAATCTAGGAATTAATATTGGGTGGTCGGGTGACGCAGTGGTAACGCACTCGCCTTTCACCTAGCTGACCGGGGTTCGATTCCCGGAATGGATGTGAAAAGGAAAGGGGTCACCTGCCCGACCACATGGGTTTCCCCCGGGTACTCCAGTTTCCTCCCACAAGAAGACCCCAACAAGAGTGATTAGTATAAGTTGACATAACTTGTTTCGTAATTGTTGTAAAATAAATAAAGTTTATATTATTATTTATATTAAATCTAGGAATTAATTACCAACACCAAAGGATGTTACCGACAGTATTTGAATGAATGAACTTTGGTGTTATATATTCATATCTTCAAAATTATGCACATTTATTATGTAGTTTTTTTTTCATTCCTTCACTGCATTAAATCAAACTATTGCTCTCTTATGTAACATGTTTGTTCTGCAATATCAAAATATATAACAATACGAAAACTGTTTGTAACACTTGGATATGTATAACAGATTATCGGCTTATTATTAGAACCTAAACTGCTTTTGTTTCTGATTTTGCTGAAAGATAACTAGAAAAGCATGTATAATGTCACTCTAAATTTAATGATATAATAATGACCAACATCAATAAGATTTGTTTCTAAACACAAACAACAAGAAAACCAAGTATTACAATATATTCATCAAAACCATACATAAAGTTGTGTTTCCTGTTACAAAATAATTAGCTTAGATAAGCGAGAATAAAATAATTTTCTACAGTTTTGAAATCTACAACCATAATAGTAACAATTACAATGACCAACATCAACAAATTTGTCTACATTTCCAAACACAAATAGTATGAAAACCCAGTATTGTGAATGTGTCTCGTCAACATCAAAACCTAACCGCAGCAGGTCTGCAGCTGTTTTAGGTCCCAATAGATGTGACAGTGTCACAGTTTCAACTATTTAATTTTCCATTTCAAAAGCATTGTTTTAATTATCATACAAGTGTTATTTAATCTCCGTTTATCTGTTGATTTACAATATAGATCACACTTAAATCTTTCATAGACTGCCCACTTTTTCAGCTCCCTTACTAATATACTCCTGTATATCTATTCTAATTGTTCACAACTCTTCAAGCTTATTCCAAGTTTGTTATTATAAAACCACACAATATCTACAGTAATTAATATATGGCCAGACAAATGCTATAAAATGTTTAAGGGTGGCAGGTAAAAAGTTAGGGTCAGTCAGGTAGCAGGAAACACAACTATGTTTTATTTTGACCAAAAGGTAAATCTGTTCCATCTTCATTGTATTATGTCATTTGTTTTCAAGAGTAATTGTGATAAGGAAACAATGGAATTGCCAAAGCAAACTAATGACATAACAATCAATTCTTAATCACATTAGACAATAACTCAGCGTCATAAAAAGATGGAATTAGGTCATATCTTACAATCACTCATTTTCCTTCTAACAAATCAAAGGAAAAAGTATTTTTTGACTGATCATCCTGTATTCTAGTTACTATACATGTTATGTAATTTTGTTTATAAGACTTAGAAATAATCCATCTGATTCTTTATCCTCAGGACCTGCTGTTGAACTTTTTCCACAGCCTTGTTCAACTCTTGATCAGTAGCCCCCAATACTTTTACATAACCAGTTTGTTGTGTCATCACCTGAAATTTGAACCCAGTCTCTGCCATCATTTGATGGAAGTTGTGTCCTCCTCGTCCAATTAACATACCACAAATCTTATGATGAACAGCTGCATCTGGATCAGTTAACACCTTTCCATTGCATGCTAATAAATCATTCTTTATTTTTTGGACCTCCTGTTGAACGGTTTCCACTGCTTTATTCACCATTTCAGCACTTGGCCCAGATATTATTATTTGATTATTTTCGGGGACAACCAATTTGAAATCAAGTCCATTTTCCGATTTAAGTCGCTGGATAAACTTTCCTTCTTTTCCAATGATCATTCCACAAATTCTGCTATGAATATTGGCATCCTCATCCGTGAACACCTTTCCCTCAAAGGCAGAATTCAAAACCAGCTCATCCCTTATCTTTTGGACCTCCTGTTGAATATTTTTAACTGCTTCATTCATCATTTCAGCATCAGGCCCAGATACAATTATATGACCACACGTTTTGACGTTCAAATCAAAATTGAGTCCAGTTTCTGATTTAAGTTGCTGGATATTCTTTCCTTCTTTTCCAATCAACAGTCCACAAATTCTGCTATGAATATTGGCATCCTCATCTGTGAGCACCTTTCCCTCGAAGGCAGAATTCAAAGCAATCTCATCCTTTATTTTTTGGACCTCCTGTTGAATTCTCTTCACTGCTTCATCCAACATTTCAGCATCATGTCCAGATACAATTATATGACCACATGTTTCGGTGGTCAAATCAACATTGAACCCAGTTTCTGATTGAAGCTGCTGAATGTTCTTTCCATCTCTTCCAATGAGCATTCTACAAATTTTGTTATGGATACCGGCATCCTCATCTGTGAACACCTTTTCCTTGAAGGCAAAATTCAAAGCCATCTCCTCCTTTATTCTTTTGACTTCCTGTTGAACTTTTTCTACTGCTTTATTCACCCCTTCAGCATCTGGCCCAGATACTAACACATGATTACTTTCTAGGACAGTCAATCTAAAATCGAATCCTATTTCGGACTTCAGTTGCTGGATGTTCTTCCCTTCTTTTCCAATGATCATTCTACAAATTCTGTTATGAATATAGGCATCCTCATCTATAAATAACTTTTCCTCAAAGGCAGAATTGATCTCATCCCTTATTCTTTGGACCTCCTGTTGAATTAATTTTACTGCCTTATTCAACACTTCAGTATCGGGCCCTGATACTACGACATGATTACTTCCGGGGGCGACCAATCTAAAATCGAGTCCACTTTCTGATTGAAGTTGCTGGATTTTGAATCCTCCTTTTCCAATAAGCCTTCCACAAATTTGCTTATGCATAACCGCATTCCCATCTGTGGATACCACTTCACTGAATGTATTCAATGGGTCCTGTTCTTCTGTTAGCCTATCGTCTAACTGTCTTGCTGCTATTGTCTCAATTCTTTGGATTTCCCTTCTCACCTTTTCTGATGCACTCTCCATTTCCTCTGCATCGGTCCCAAACAGGAGTATACAGTCATGTTTCGCTTCAATACTGAATCCAGGTCCACAGCTCGACTCAAGCTTTCGTATGTTGTCTCCTCTTTTACCTATGAATAGACCGCGAGGAAAGTTCTGATCTGAAATGGCGATTTTTTGAGTGAGCACGGACACAGGCTTGTCAGTTTCGTCGTTAATATCTATTTTCCGTATTGATGATAGAGACAGACAGCGTTGCAAATGCTGATTTTGCATCAACTTAACATTTCTAGCAGCACTCAAGCTTGCAATCCCATGATGGCTTGTAAGAAGGCGATAAGAAAGCCTTCTGCTATACACCCTTGCGAAGTTCGAAATGAAGGTCGCCATCTTAACATGTGCTTGCGTACCGCTTGAAACCCGGAAATCTAATGTGGACTTGAGACGTAGTTGCGTATTTTATTTGCGTATTAGATCTACTTTCATTTTAGCGAGGGTTGCACAGACAGGAAGAACCACTTCGATTTTCCATGCTGTTAATTTGCGGTTTATGTGAGATAGAAAGTGAACATCGCCACATGTACATCGATATAGTTAATTGTGAACGAAATTCAGTAGACTTACACAAGTCCGTCAAACAGATTCTTAAGGTCGATAACTTGACTACAAACACCTCAGGGGTGCATCTGTGGACAACTGATGAACATTTTCAGGTAATTTGGATGATCAAAGGCTATTTTGACGACTGAATTATTTCAATGAAGTTGGATTGAACTAAAAGATTGTTTAAATTAGATCCAAGTGAAACTGTCTTGGAATGCTAACAAACAGCTCGTTGACAACGGGCATATGAAGTAGTGGACAGCTGTAGTAATGCTACATGTACATACAGTTGAGAATTGCCAAAATGTAAACTATTAATTCAAATTGCACTTAAGTGAAATTCTGTTTGCGAAAAAAAGAAGTTTTATTACCTTAAGGCGAAAGAATTTCACTAAAGCGAAATATATTTAATGTACATTTCACGTTAAGGGGAATCGGGATTAAAAGTTAAAACGGCTTGCCATACATGCCAAATATGCAAGCCTTACATCTTACATGGCAATAGTTACGGGCAAGGTTAAAATTGACAATGGACAAACAGTCAGTACAAAAACAATATGCTCCCAAAGTTTTCGATCCGGGGCATAAAAGAAGCCAATATGTTAGCGAGATGTTGTTTAAAACCAAAACCAATTAAACTGAGGCAAAGTCAAAGATTGTGTAAAAATCACACCAGTGAAGTGTACCTTTTGATACAGAGCTATGTACAGTAGTGCTAAATAATGAATTTATCAGATGTTGCGTCCTTCTATGAATCATCAATGAGAGTAAGGGCTTAAAATTTAAATGTAGGAGGTGACTGAGGAAAATCCAAAGTGATCGAGAAAAAAAAATGTCAGAATGAAGTGGGGAGGTGAAATAGCCACATAATGGAATAAATCATGTTATTTTCATATATTTATTTCACAAGCAAATTCATGCACAATTTCTGAACTGTGCCACAGTGCGAATTAATTCAAACGCGACAAGCAGGTTACGGCAAATCTGGGGGACTAAGAGTCGACCAGCACCGTTTTCCACCTGCAACCTTGAACATTATGCGAAAGGCACATAACTCAATAGCACCTTTTAATACAAATTTAGAATCGAATAGAGTACAGTCAAATAATGAATTCAAATGCATCATACAGCTGTCTCGTCCTTCTAGAACTTGTCAGCGATGCTAAGAGCATCGTTTATTCAACTTAGGAGGCGACTGAGAAAAATATCAAAGTGACAAAATATAATAACATCAAAATTAGGATCCATTAGGTACTTTTTAATGACTTGATTCAAATTTTATATTTCATAAAGGAGAATCGAGTTGGTAACATAGTAACAGCCTCAAGAATTTGGTGGACACGCGGTGTTACAATAGTCAACAGAACAGCAGAAGTGACAGCGACTCGGCGACTTGTTCTTTCTTGGCGTATTAGTGTCCCGTCCTAATACTTCGTGGGGCTGTGGACATGTCTGATGATCAAAAGAAGAAATTCCTTTTGGTTACACAAACTTGATTACAATAACTTTATTACAACTACTTGTTATGTTATCATGAAACGATTTCCCCAGGTAATAAAAAAAATGTATAGGATATATCTCCTTACAATTGTATGCTGTTATTGGTTTTGTGTGGTTTATACACTTTCCAGCTTTGAGAGTTGTTGTTTAATATTTTTCTTCGGTTTAAAGTTTATCTGTAGGCCAGTGACCTGCTTCAAAGGATTGGTTCTCTATGATATAAAAAGAGGTTCACTTAAGTTAGACCTGGAGCAATAATTAGAATGATATTCATTTGTTCTATGGTAAAAGTATGCCGTAAGTGACTACTGAAAACATATGTAGCTATATCTTACATTTTTTGCGGCACACGCAGTCGTGAAGATCGAGCCACTGTCTGTTAATGATTCTGTAATGCTGCAAACCTGCAATAACAAAGAAGATGATTACAATATACAATTATCAAAACCGATAAAAAGACAGCGAAAGAATACAGAGAGAAATAGTTGAATGAGTACTGTACCCATGTAAACAGGACAAGAATATGATATTGTGAACTGGAAATGTTACCATTATCTTCGTCAACGACTCCCACTATGTAAATAGAGGTAAATCCAAGCAATGCCATGTTCTCAAGATGAGAACCAAGTCAAAGATAATGAAACATTTAGATATATTTACAAGTCCGAACACATACTACTTCACCGATCACAGGGTAATAGATTTTTATAGATGAGGCGTGATGGCTACTAGAAAATTACCCGGTGTCTTCATCGACTTGCGCCATTCAAAACATATGACCCAAGTTGTATTTTTTCATCAGCTGTGGATGTCTTTGACAGAGAACAAGACCTAACATGCATTTAGTCTAAGAAAGTGGAAATGTTCCTACCTAGAAAGGGAAACTGCATAACATGATAAAAAGCTGTTGATGTTGTACATTGGTAGCAGCAATTGATTTAAAATACTGAGATAAGAGTTGGCGTGTACTTTATTTCCTGTGCTTGGGATTTGTTGTGAACAACAATTCTTATTGATGAAAAGCGAGGTACTCTTATATATCTGATAGCGAAGGACTTAGCAAGGTCTATTTATGATAGTATATGTTTATCAAGATTGTTCTTTACTAGTAATAATAACTTTATATTTTCTACATAATCATCCTATCGACATATCAGGTAAACCGCCGTAGTCTCAAACACACCATACAGGTAAGGTAATGAAAAAAATACCTGAGTATCGAAATTCATAGTTTTATCAAGACCATGACCTTGCAACTATTGCAGGAGAATATTTATGAGCGAATACAAAAACTTAACAACTGAGTAAAAGAGAATGGATTATACCTGCCAAGGAACTGTTTATAAAAAAATTGATTATACTGACCCAAAAACGAATTACGAGAGAATAGAATATTCACCAAACACCTTATTCCGAGAGAATGGATTATATCTGCCAAACAACTAATTACGAGAGAATGGATTATACTCACCAAATAATCTTTACCAAAATACGAAATTATGTGTTAAAAATGGAAATGAGTTATCCGACATGTTTGTTTCTAGTGTCGGTTTAAAACAGGTCGAAAATTTGTCACCATTTTTATTTTCTCTGTACTTGAATGATCTTGAATTATTTCTTTATGAAAACAATGTAAATTGGCTTCACCATCTTGATAGCCTTAGCCGTGAGCACATTAGTATTTATCTAAAAGTATGTATTATTCTATAAGCTGATGACACTGTCATCCTTGCAGAATCTCCTGAAGGACTACAATTTGCCTTGAACAGTTTTAAAAGATCTTGTAATCAATGGAAGTTAACAGTCAATACCGATAAAACAAAGATTACAATATGTTCCAAACAGAAATATAAGGGAAATGTTACATTTAGTCTTTATGGCAAAGAGCTAGAAATTACAGAATCTTTTTCTTATCTTGGCGTATTGTTTAATTATAACGGAACATTTGTAAATGCCAAACATAGATTATGTGATCAAGCTCCAAAGCTTTATATGCTGTTTATCGTAAGATAAGAAACATATCATTACCAGTAAACCTACAATTTAAGATGTTCGATACTCTAGTTTTGCCAATATTGCTTTACTCATGTGAGATATGGGGCTTTGAAAATGTAAATATAATAGAAAGAGTACATCTTCAGTTCTGTAAACGTTTGCTGAATGTAAGGAAAAGCACTGCCTCCTTTATGGTGTATGGAGAAACAGAGCGTTTCCCTGTGTTATCTGATATAAAACTCAGAACAATTTTATTTTGGCCTAAATTGATAACATGTAATGAAAAACTGTCCAGTACATTGTATAACTTGATGTTCAGACTACGTGAAAATAATGTTGTTATATTTAAATGGATTTCTTTTGTACAGAATATACTTAATGAATCAGGCTTAAGTTATGTATGGACCTTACAAAGAGAGTATCTACCTTGTTTACCAGAGCTAAAAGTTATTCTGAAACAGAATTTACATGATCAATTCATTCAAAAGTAGTATAGTCATATAAATAATGCTTCAAGGGGAAATGTGTATGCCTTAAACAAAATGAATTTCGATTGTGAAACCTATTTGTTGAAAATGGGTCCTAAAATTAGGAAATTACTTTGTAAATTGAGAACTTCCAACATGCGCTTGCCAGTAGAAACTGGTAGGTGGACAGGTATAAGAACAGAGGACAGGTTATGCGTAGGTGATGAATATCATTATTTATTTTTGTGTGAAAATCCAGCCATACAAAATAATAGGAGAAAGTTCATACCTAATTATTATACTATTCACCATGATATGACAGAGTTCAAAGGGTTACTGACTATATGTAATGTAAACAGGCTCAGAGGATTGTGGTTTTTTGCAGGCTCTTGAGGGGATCTTGAAGGCGATATAATTATCTGGTTGTATCGGCTTGGATTATCTCCCCTTGATTAGGCGAGAACAGCCTATCAGCTGAGTCTGTAGTATCCCGTCTGTAAGCTTACAATTAGCTGCACCGTTGTACTCCTGCCATGTAACATATAAATGTAACGAATTGTGACCTCTTGTTTCACACTTCAGTGTGACTGAGCGAAATAAAATCTCTAATCTCTCCAAACAACTGATTTAGAGAGAATGGATTATACTCACCAAACAACTGATTTAGAGAGAATAGATTATACTCACCAAACAACTAATTTAGAGAGAATAGATTATACTCATCGAACAACTAATTTAGAGAGAATAGATTATACTCACCAAACAACTAATTTAGAGAGAATAGATTATACTCATCGAACAACTAATTTAGAGAGAATGGATTATACTCACCAAACAACTGATTTAGAGAGAATAGATTATACTCACCAAACAACTAATTTAGAGAGAATAGATTATACTCATCGAACAACTAATTTAGAGAGAACCAAACAACTAATTTAGAGAGAATTATACTCATCGAACAACTAATTTAGAGAGAATAGATTATACTCACCAAACAACTAATTTAGAGAGAATGGATTATACTCATCGAACAACTAATTTAGAGAGAATGGATTATACTCACCAAACAACTGATTTAGAGAGAATAGATTATACTCACCAAACAACTAATTTAGAGAGAATGGATTATACTCATCGAACAACTAATTTAGAGAGAATAGATTATACTCATCGAACAACTAATTTAGAGAGAATAGATTATACTCATCGAACAACTAATTTAGAGAGAATGGATTATACTCATCGAACAACTAATTTAGAGAGAATACTCATCGAACAACTAATTTAGAGAGAATAGATTATACTCATCGAACAACTAATTTAGAGAGAATAGATTATACTCATCGAACAACTAATTTAGAGAGAATAGATTATACTCATCGAACAACTAATTTAGAGAGAATGGATTATACTCACCAAACAACTAATTTAGAGAGAATAGATTGTACTTACCAAACAACTTATTGAGAGAGAATGGATTACTCACCAAAGTTTTCAAAAATGTTTGAAGCTTGTAAGCGGGATGTTTGGTGAACGATTTATTGACCAATATTAGGTGAATTGACATCTAAGTTGTTGTGACCTTCAGAAGAACTCACAGTACCGTTCTAACAGTAAATCATCTGTTGGATTTCATTTACTAACAGAAACAAATTGAAGTAGTATTGTATTTATAATTGCTAGAAATAGTTAACATATGTTACCATATCATCGTTGGTCACCTTAGCGAACTCTAAGCAAACACTACATCACCTGGTCCGAGCTGCATGACGCGAGAGTCCGACAATCGCTTGGTGACGTCATTTTCTCACACTGGAAACATAATGGCCCACGGGTAGCACGTGACGGTGGTCCTAGTAATAGAAGGTAGTCTAACGTACTTAATGCTTAGTTCTTATAAACTACTTTCAATAATTGGTATTTTTTCCCGTCATGCTACTTTGATAATGGTATTGTTACAGATAATCACTTATTTTATATTTTACCACCTGTTTGAGTGAGTTTTACGTTTTTCATATGATATGAACTCTTTTGTAATATCGATGAAAAGAGAACCACGATTTAATTGAAGATATACTCATGATAATAAACCACATATCTATATAGATATATATATTTCGTAATATAACTGTTTAATTACTGTTTACAACAGTATAATCCTTCAAAGTTAAAGTATATAGTAACATATTCAATATTTCAAATATATCTTCTTTAAGGTTTTAACTGATACATGTATTTCAACATAAAGTACATTTTTTTTACTTATAATGACATCATACCACTAAATTTTCCTTTCGTGAACTTTCCACTCCTTGACTGCAACATTACGGCTCACAAAAAAATATACCACTGACGTGCCGCAGTTGATTATTCGATGTCTTGTTCCCCTAACACCATCTAATATCAGCTGATAACAAATCAAACTTATTATACCTTATTTATCATGGTTATCTCAACATGCATGGTAAAGGCCGTTGCATTTTTCGTACGTGCCGCTACTAGCGCACGTGAGATAGATAGACATTCGGCAGTGTTGACAAGTACAGGGCCCGTATTCATGAAACCGTTCTCATGCTCAAGCATGAATACGGGCCCAGGTGTCTGTGTTCGCTTAGCCTTCGATCAGACAGGACTTCCCACTCACCCACCCAATTCCACCAACCCCCGTTTATGTGATTGAATGAGCAGTTTTGTATGTCTTGCTTTTCCAGTAGCCACGTTATCCAGATGTGTTATGTTCTGCGTATCAGGTGTGCCTACAGGTACATTTGTGAGAGGAAAGACGAACTTTAAGTGAATCTTGCCCGAGACGGATGTATCTAAAAGTGGTGCCAATTTTATTGTACATTTACTTGAATAAACTGTATGCGATATAGATGATGATAATCTATGTTCGTTTGAGAGAACAGAATTAGAACATTAATGGTTTTAATTTTTGCCTATTGATGGTGACCTTTATGACCTCTCTGATAGTATTTTATTATGTTGTCATGTGAAGTTATTACACATGTTCTGTGCTCGACACAATGGTTAGTGTTCACATTATTTATGCACGCTACAGGTATCGAAACACTTCATAAATGTCCATGTTTCTAAGACATTTCGTCATTAATTATGTTGTCATGTGAAGTTATTACACATGTTCTGTGCTCGACACAATGGTTAGTGTTCTAGTTGCCTCTGCCTGGGACTTCACTTAAAAACGTATTATTTATGCACGCTACAGGTATCGAAACACTTCATAAATGTCCATGTTTCTAAGACATTTCGTCAATTTGAAGTTTACATTTTGTAAGTAATATCTCCTTGCTAATATAACGGACTTCTATATGTATCTAAGTCCGTGTTACTATCGCTTATGTCGATAACAAACCTAACCTTTAAATTGTATTGTGTATGAACATTGTGTATAACGTTGCACATGTAATGCTTTTACATTTTGAATTCATCTGAAGACCTGAAGACTTAATCCCCTCCCCATTTATTTCTTTAAATAAAATCGCAAAGAAACGAATCGATCAGTCCATGAGTTTAAGGTTATATTTTACGGGGTTATAAGTAAATACCTGGATCTCCACACCCTTTGTTGTTACAGAAATCACCATGACAACACTCAACGCACGCGACATGACCGTAGGGCGTGCCGAATGATCCATGAAATGACCCGTCTACTGAACAGCTCTGGAAAAAAGTGTAATTGCATATAAACAGACGTTAACAGCGCACAATGATTGTCTAGAATGAGTGGAATATTTCGACTGACACGTGTGTGTGTATTACATGTATAGGTATACGTAGGACCAACTGAAAATCGATTGTGTAAAATTACGTAGATATCTATTCTGTTTGATCATGTAACATTTTAGAGTTACATATGAGAAACACCCAGTTTACCAATGTAGCCCGAATACCAGGCTATGTAAAGATTGATGATAGGGAAATAGGAGAAGAGAATCCTATCAAATACGAAATATACATTAAGAAATATCACGTTTTATAAAACCTGGCTGATAGAATTCCATGGTAATAGTTCGTGAATACCTACTTTGTCACTTACACAACCAGAAGTATACTGGATATGGCCGTTGTGTGTAATCATTTTCCGGATGTGGCAAATCTATGAGAATAATAAAGAAAAAAAGGCTGAAATACATTTTTGTCAACATGGCAACGGAAGTTTGATTCAAAGTCAAACTCGATGAAACTGGGGCAAAGGTATGAACTAGAGAAAAAATGCATGGACACTTCTTGAAACACGTTTGTTCTATTTACGTTTGATAAAATCTATAAATGATAGATACGTTACGGAATACTGATTTTGTATAGCGTAGCTTAAACGAAACAAACGATAACTCTTTGACAACATTTCGCTGTAAAGTATATATCATGACTGCACGCGTCAAGGCAAAGTAACACATGAAACATCCATGGATTTCTTAGAATTATTTTCCAACATAATGGTATGTCGTTGGTCACTGAAAAGTAAAAGACAGTAGTTTAAGGTTCCGTATCTCCTACAATACATCCACATTTTAATTACAGGAGGAACAATACTAAATCTGGCAGGGGTGTAGTACAGTAAATTTAAAAAGAAAAAAAAATATTACCTTTTCATTGATAGGCTTAAAAAGGCTTCATTTCTCAAAGACATTTATAACGAAGATTTCCCTTTTTAACTTCTAACGCTCTCAATGGTGTTAACTCCTAACCCACACCCCTGACCTTCAAACACATTTCTGCTGGGCTAGCTACGCCTCTGAAAAGTATACATATTATAAAATATATACTTCTTGTTACTTGTTCTATAAGTTGAGTTACAAGATACAGACATCACAGCAGAGTTAACACTAGTACATAGGGTTGTTTTCTCTACCATTCTGAGACGAATTCATTTATGTTTTCATGAAAATACCAAAGATATATCTCATAAAAATGAATTCCAAATATGTTTGAGGTTACAGCATTGTTATGTGTATGTAATGATTAAGAATGTAGTGTGTATGTAATTTTTTTAAGACACACATGTGTATCTAATGTTGAACGATTCACATGTGTGTTTCATGTTTTAGGACGCACGTGATATTTTATGTTTAAGGATGCACATGTGTATGTAATTTTTAAGACCGCACGTGATATTTTATGTTTAAGGAAGGACATGTGTATGTAATGTTTAAGGATGCACGCGTGTATGTCATGTTTAAGGATGCATGTGTGTATTTAATGTTTAAGGATACACGTATGTTTGTATCATTTTAGGATGCACGTGTGTAAAGTAATACGTGACACTGTTTACCTCTCCGTCTTCACAGTGAGTATAATTGTCACAGAACCATGGATGTGAAATGTACGAACATGTCAAACATTTCTGTCTCGCCGTAAGGACTGAAAAATAATAGGATTAAATTTTCAAAAATTGTAATCTAGATCATTTGTAACTTTGGCTAACAATCCGCAATCAGATAGAAAAAGATGAATAAAGTATATGAATTAAATGTTTTGTAAAATATTCGTTATATAAGAAAGTCTTTTTGAATTTAGTGATCATTACTGTGATAATGTAATTTCTTACCTTGCACTGAAACGTTTAGTAAAATAATCAGCACATGCTTTAATTCTGAAATTAAAATAATTTTTAAGCTGGTTTTAATTTTTGCTTGTGTCAAACTGATAGAGTTAGAGATAAGATATGGATGAAAAAAACAATGACTGAAATGTTCTGAAACGTTGTTGCTAACGTTACTAGACAGAGAAACTCGTAATTGAAAAAAAATTCCGTGGAAATGTGATCATGGTTCTTTGTATTCCAATCATTATTGATGGTCGGTTGGCGCATTAGTAACACACTCGCCTTTCACCTAGACATCGGAGGTTCGATTCCCTGAACGGACATGAAAAGGTATAGGGTCACCTGCCCAGCCAGGTGGGTCCCACAGTAAGACCCCTTGCATCCTTCCACCTTGGCCAACAAGAGTGATTGATGTCAGTTGAAAAAATAGTTTCGCAATTTTTGTGTAAAAGAAGGAGTTTATTTAATTCATTTTTTTTTATTTTATATTTTCAGAAGTTACAAGGCGTTTATGACATTTCTTCTCATGTTACTAAGCTATTGTTATCTGTTCTTTATTATAAATAAGGTGGAGAAATTGCTGCCAGAATTGTGTGATGGGAAGCTGGACAGGTTTTATGCTCGTTAATTTGCCTGTAGATTCCGTTGTTGTTTACCCTGTTCCCATATGAGAACATGTCATTACTTCCTTGGATTGGCCAAGATTTACATGGCGTGATATGAAGTTGAAAACGCTTACTCTTCCAGAACACGTGATCTTCTTCTCTATGTACTTTTTCATAAGCCTTTGTATAAATCTCTTTTGTTCATAGTTTGTCATAATCTTATTTAATTTGAGTTAAGCGCATAGTTATGTTGACATGTTTGTACGGTTTTGTCTGGTTTTAAGTAGAGGTTTTTATTGTTAGCAACAAGGCTGTGAGATATTTTGCACATTATAATTAAACGGTCATCCATGTGTCTGGGAGATAAGCGCGACCATTGAAGATATTCAAACATCTCTATAACACTAGAAGTATTGTGATTTCTGTTAGTGCCCAAACGACTCGCACTTCGCTGCACCTTATCTAATTTGTGAATGTCACCATTTTGGCGTGGGCCTCACAGAGTACAAGAATATTCCAAAGATAGACACACTTATAAGCCCGTAACTTTAAAATCGTGTCGAAAAAAGTCCAAAGATTTGGTAGCTTTGTAACATGTGTTGGGATTCCCATTTTAGTTCGTGCACTATTACGCCTGGTAAAGTATTTGGCCTTATCAGTTTATTGAAGACAGTAGCGGCGTAAATAATATTAGTAGTTTGTCGGCTTTTTGTTTCTGGAGATGGAGAGGACATCACATGTTTGGGAAAGGAATAACATTTTCTCAGGTTTTTTCTTCCAGTCGGATATATATATTAAAACTTTTGTTTTTTTTTTTTTTTTTGGTTGTTGTTGTTGTTTTGAACTGAAACATCCTAACTAGAAGTGACAATGATATACATTGTGTTTTCGACGGCGAACCAATTTAATGTGGAGGAGAGGTCAAGATGATGTCATTTATTAAGTAAAGGGGAAAACTATGTTTGAGAAACATCACTGGGGGCCCCTGACTCGACTGGGACATAGGAAGAAGTTCTTCGTCGAGTATTGCCAATCCATTTGATAACCATGGATAATGTAGTTTATGAAATAAGATATTGTGACTGACTTTATCAAACACTTTAGAGAAATAAAGAATTCAACTTTTTTAGAAATATCTTCAATGCATTTAATAAGTTGTGCTTCACAGGATCTAGACTGGCTAAAGCAATGTTGTAATTGATAGAGTACATACAAAGGAAATTTGTAAACAAACCTGGTAATGGACACTATGTAACCCACACGGTAAACGCATATAAAACGAATGACATTGTTACAATGGAATCATATGCTTACCATAGATATCCACGTGCATCATTAGCTAACCCTGTATTTCGTGCAAAATACACGTGAACAATTGTAGGCGTCGAGTTCAATATTCTTATCTGTGTCTTCGTTGTCAACAATTATTCAGAAAGCACACGACTGCTAATAGAGTTCAGTATTCCCTGTGTGGACGCACCAATGTACATGTATTTAACATCTAAGATCACTAATGTATCCAGAGAGTAAAAGTGTAAAGATGAAACTCCGCCAATACAGATTCTTTATGTGAACTTCAATATACATTCATTATGATATAGATATCAATATAAATATTCAGCACATACTTTAATTCTGAAATTAAAATAATTTTAAGCTGGTTTTAATTTTTGCTTGTGTCAAACTGATAGAGTTAGAGATAAGATATGGATGAAAAAAAACAATGACTGAAATGTTCTGAAACGTTGTTGCTAACGTTACTAGACAGAGAAACTCGTAGTTGAAAAAAATTCCGTGGAAATGTGATCACGGTTCTTTGTATTCCAATCATTATTGATGGTCGGTTGGCGCAGTAGTAACACACTCGCCTTTCACCTAGACATCGGAGGTTCGATTACCTGAACGGACATGAAAAGGTATGGGGTCACCTGCCCGACCAGGCGGGCCCCACAGTAAGACCCTTGCATCCTTCCACCTTGGCCAACAAGAGTGATTGATGTCAGTTGGAAAAAATAGTTTCGCAATTTTTGTGAAAAAGAAGGAGTTTATTTAATTCATTTTTATTTATTTTCAGAAGTTACAAGGCGTTTGGATAAGCTCTAAATTCATCCTGGAATGAAAGTAAAAGCAAGTCAGCCGAGAGAGGGACAAAACTTTGTTTTGCTATAGGTGTGTCAGTAATCTGTTGAAAGATCTTGCCACCAAACTCAACTGAGATATTTTCAGCCAGAAATTCCATCATTTTCACGAATTCACCCTCAGTACATCTCGTCTTTTCCTTAAATACTTTGTGCTAAATGATCGTTCACAGCCATGTACTATTACAGCCGTTCGTGTTTATTCGAGAAAAACACCCTGCTGAACTCGTAACAAACATCCCACTGTGTTTTCAGTTCCAAAATACCACCCATTTCCTATACATTACTCTAAAGCCCTTTATTTCCACATTTTTCAATTACAAGTTAAAACGAAAACTTCTGAAGCTAGATTACCTGAAAACAACTTCTCAAGCATGCTATGGTGACGGACACATAGTTTTGCATAAGGAGCTGTTCAGATCTGATGTCACATGATGTCAATTGTTAGGCATCCATACTGCAAACGCGACGCGGCTTGATGTCATTGAAGCGGAGACGCCTCAGTTTATACTTGGGTTGTGTGCCCCTGATGTTTCATTTGCAGGTTTTTTTTTTACAATTCTAAACCGGATGCACAAGTATAGCTACATCAGGAAACGATGTTGGTCAGGTGTTGTAGCCTTCGGTCTGCCTGTTCGCAGGCAGTCAGCAGTTGCATCAGTCAGTCTAAGGCGTATGTAGAGACGATAAACTGCGCCTATGTGGACATTCACAGCCCTTGTTACATAGATTATAGTACATTGTTACCATCTTGTGCATCTTTGGTCTACAATCTGTTTACCAACTTGTCACATTCTTTTCGACCTTATTGTACATAGGATTATAATACAGTCGAAAAAGTGGATTCCTTGCTATTTCGTACACTACGTAAGTCAGTGCGAAGCGTCACACCCAATCTTCTGCTGGATGAGCTGTGAGAACCTATATTCTAACAACGCAAACATGTTATTACGCATGTTTGTTTAAACAGTAAACCCGGTGGTAAAATTTCCATAAGAACATAAGTAGATGATTTTGCACATCCAATGAAATCCTAACTTGTGAGGAATATGCCTTTAAAATACTAAATATTCTGACGATTTTACCATAGTGAGAGTTTTATACAAATATAATTGGAAAACGTGATGCGCCCTCAGACACTTTTGTCTAAATACTCAAAGAAGTTAGAGACATCAGAAGTTGTAGTTTTGATATGATAGCATCCTTGTACCGAATTTTATGGTGATATTTGAAAACATTGGTTGAGTTGCGGATAAATATTTCTCAATCGCCGTCGGTATTCACTTGTGTGCAGCGTCATCAGTGAACCATAATACATTTCTAACAAGGATGAATGATCCATAAAATGATGAATGATCAAGGAAGCCACACTGAACATGTCTAACTTGTCAAACATATATAAAATTAATGATATAATATTGATATCTTTTATAACTGGTTACTTGACATAATTATTTAAGGCAACATGTATTTTCTGCCTATAGTTTTGGATACTTCATATTCATGTTTTGCTATATACAAGATAAGATTTTACTAATATAATAATTTTGAAATTTTATATCTTGTGAAATGTTGATTTAAACGGGAATGATATAACACATAAGCGATCTTTGTTTTATAATCCTCGTACCACTAGTTGCGATCTGTGTAGGTGAAGTTTTCTTTCAAGACCGCTGTCACGTCGTGCATCAGCAAAACAAATGGAGGTCCCAACCTGTATTGCAAGCGATCGGTTTGCCCAGTGTGGAATGTAGGCAAGTGTACTTTGTCAAAGATTATTGTTATTGTTATTATTACATTCTTAACGGCCCGTCAACACATAAAAAGTCATAAGGGCCATCAAACGGTAAAACACACAGTGATCCGAAAAGAAATAACATTAAACGAACCAAAAGGTAAAAGACAAATGTTAAAAATCTTAAATGCGTATGTTGAACACAAAAGATTAAAATGGTACGTCATAGTCTATTATATAGGCCAACATCTTTCAGGTTATGTAGAATTTTACAAATCTCAACAGTTTCAAAACGATTTTAGACATGTCATGTTACGGTAAAAACGTTCACGAGTAGACAGAAGGTCACTGCAGTCCAATAAAAAATGTTTAACGGTGAATGGCTCATCGTATCCTATGCACCTAGGATTATCTTCGCCTTTCAACATATATGAATGTGTAAGGTATGTATGACCCATCCGAAGACGTGCAAGGACAACTTCGTCTCGGCGGTTGTCTCTATAGCCTTGAGACACTTTGTCAAACAGTAACGGACTTTCACCACACATTTTGATAAGGTATTGCGCGAAGACTGTCCTTGTGATGACGAATACGTAATTATTATAATCATAAGAGTCACAGATATGTTTCATAAATATCAATGAGGCCGATTTTGATAACTAATATATACGCAGTCAGAAAATTCGATGCCAATACACAATCCGACAAGTGAACAAAAAAGACAGTCATATATAATCGACAATTTGTCCAATGTTCCACACAGGTCACTGCTTTTACCGATTGGAAAATACTGTTCTGAATTTATTTGGATGATGTCAACTCGGTTTGTTAATATATTTATTAATATATACAGTAATTGTTTTTATTTATTTTTTCATTCATAATTTTTTGCGTACCAGATAATTCCGAAAATCACTTATGCCGTCCTCGCAAAACCTTTGATCTTTCCACGAAATAAGACCTATCGATACATAATGTGCGCAATCCCACTTTGGACCTTGAATTTTCCAAGAAAAATTGGGCGCTTTACGCGTGAGTTTTACGGTAGCAAAATAAACAATTTATAATCTGTTGTTAAAGGTTTATTCTGGATTCGATATTCCTTACCAATGTCAGTGGTAATCTCTTGATTTGGAACTTTAGATTGTTTCTGAGAGTTGTACATTTTGCGCAGATTTGATTCTTTTGATGGAAAATGTATTCAAAATTTTAAACTTGGCCGTTGAAAGTCATCTTCTATAGCCATGTGTGAGTGTTAGGCATGTAAAATTGCAAATATATATACTATCAACATGTTTAGTCTTTCAGTGTTTTGATTTTATATCGGACACTCACACGAAGGTTTGTGCATCTGATCCTAGTTTGGGGTTTTATTCCGGAAATCTCACAGGTACTTGAGGTTTGTGGTTCTAATCCTAGTTTCGGTTTTTATTCTGGAAAACTAACATGTACTTGAAGGTCCGTGGATCTAATCCTAGTTTTATTTTTTTTTCCGTAAGCTCACATGTACTTGAAGGTCCGTGGATCTAATCCTAGTTTTATTTTTTTTCCGGAAGCTCACATGTACTTGAAGGTCCGTGGATCTAATCCAAGTTAGGTGTTTTATTCTGGAAAACTCGCATGTGCTTGTAGGTTCGTGGATCTGATCCAAGTTTAAGGTTTATTATGGAAAACTCGCATGTACTTGTAGGTTCATGGATCTGATCCTGGTTTGGGGGTATGTTTGTTTTGAAATCTGATTATTTCAAGTCTTAGATTTAATTCCAGAAGCTCAATTCCAGGGATACCTGTTAACGTCTGGCTGATGATGAAATAGTGTGAAGCACTTGTACAGCTTTATGATTGGAGATTCATTATGTTAAATATATCATATGTAACTTTGGAATACTTATCTCCAGTCATTATTATGTGACTTTTAGTCCTGTCATTGATATAATTTATGTATTCAGTGTTTTTGGAATTCGAATAACGGATCTTCAATCCGCTGCCGGCAGATTCGTTGTTCAAATATCCAGTTTTAAGTAATATATCTGTTGCTAATGCCAGTCCCCCTTTTAAAGAATATCGTACTTTCAAGACTCGGCTCATAAAATTATATTATCAACATAATTTTCCAGAATTTATTTCAAGTAATTACTTCAGTGATAACATCAACACAAAGATTAATTCTTAAGTCTTATTTAATCAGATTATTAACACATCACTAGAGGTGTTCACCGCGGTAGGCTTATCAATGAGCATGGTGACCTGTAAAAACAAGTTTGTAGTTAGTAATTTTCGCCTAAAATGTACCTATAAATCAAAATTCATGAGAGGAAAATAACTCAAAAAATATCATAGAAACATACAGAATGCCATACGAGAGAGATAAAACTCCACTGCAGTAACAAGAAACACATTAACGCATATACCTTTTATAGATTTCTTTTCTCCAATGTAAACAATAGTATTTTTGTTTAACTTAAATGATACATTAAAGAATCTTTTGATTTTCAATTTTGTATATACTATCATATAGGTTATAATAAACATACAAGCACAGTGACTGTGATGGCAAGTCCCCACAAATCCACCGACACACTGGTCGTTACACTGAGTACCGGTACAAGGTTGATGGACTCTACAATGGCACCGGCTATCGGTACAGGTAGGAGCGACCGTGTGATGGCCATGGGCATTGGTGTGACCTTGACATGGAGCAACACAATCACTGTTGGCGACGCAAGAAATATCAGCACCAGTCGCTGCGTTTACTAAAATGGTAATACCAACAATAAATGTAGTGTGTGTCACTAATAAATTACTTTATTAGTTATCTCTAAAGAATCATCAATGTTAGGATTAGTAGTACGGTTTTCAGCGAAATTATTTTTCTTTTTCAATGTTTTACTGCTTACTATCTGTTATTCAAGATATAATTTTGTCACATGTCGGGTTAGAAACAGAGATACGGCTTGATAGAGATTAGCTTGATTAAAACATGTCTAACAATGAAAACAAATTTAATATTTTGGCAACATCGGTGATTTTAATAAGTTCTATATAACTTTGATATGGGTGATATATTTTTTGTGCAGATAGTTAAAGTTGCTACTTTAGAAAATAATACACCCAAAATAGTTACAAATTTGTGTTTTCAGTTTTGATCAACTCTATCAGAGTCCAAAGCACAGGTAGCCCAGACGATAGACCTGCTATCAGGGAGTCTTATGATCGATTCCGGACGTTCTTTCTGACCTGTTCTGTTCTGTTTTTTTTATATATATATTAATTCAACTTACTTTCTGCGTAACATATAGCGTATTTGATACGTTTAATCTGATGTAAACAGGTGGTACGTATGATGAATATTGAAACAGTATATAGCGCTTCATTTCATACTGTTCATAGCTTAGATTGCTTTGCCTTAAAATAAAACTTGTCACTGTCAGAAAGTACATAAAAAAACATGTAATACCAACATGTCAACATAATCATATTCCTAAATCAATTCAATAAAAAAAAACACAAGGAGAACAATACCAGGTGCTCCGAAAGAGAAAGCGTCAAAAATGTTAAGTGCTTTTGCTTCCGATATTGAATTTACCATTAAAACGTCGATGATCTCTACATTACTATCAGACATCATGGTTTCTTCTTTCACTACACATTTTAAATAGACTTTTTTAGCTGCAGTGCCCTTTAATCTAATTTTTCAAATCCGTATGCATTGGGGCAATTATTGGCCAAACCCCGACCTATTATCTTTGGTGGTAATGAATGCAGCCGGTTAGTTACATGATAGTGCTAGTGACATTGTTGATAATGGTGGAGACATAGTGGAATGCCATCTTAATTATCAAAGTATCTTCAGCATTATAAAAAGTTAACATATTGAGGAGTTATCCATCTATTGAATTAATTTTTTGTTTTGCCTTGTCTTCTGTATTTTCCGGCTTTAATCGTACACACTATTTTTCGGACGTACATGTTCTATATTTGGACACTATGACTCCAAAAGCACGTGAACTTGTTATCTTTAGTCACGTACTTTATAGTTAGGTTAGAGCTTATAATTTGTCCCGCGAGAGGTCGTCTTCAAAGTTATAATTTTAGAAGAAGTAGAGTTGGCCCTTCTCTACCACATTTCTGTATCCCATTCTTTTCCATTGCTTCATACTATTTCTCTCTACTCACTTTCATATTTTTTCTTCAACTGAATGGTCGAAATGCTATAAAAATGGACGTGAAATCCATAAAATCAAATAAAATAAATAATCAACCAAGGTGATGAAGTGAAACTGGTGCTCCATCACGGTAAAGAGCCAAACCTCTTTGACATTAAAATACATTAAATGGAACTGAAGTTAAATCTGTGATCAATAAAACTACAGCTTGATAAAAAAAATATATACAAGGTATGTATTGCTATTTGTTCTGCAAGTTGAGTTACAAGATACAGACATAACAGCTGAGTTTACACTATGTACATGGGGTTGTTATCTCTATCATTCTGAGACGAAAAAATAACATATGAAATCTTGCAAAAATAACAAAGATATATCGCACATGAAAATCACTTCAAAATAGATATATTAGGTTAGGAAATTGTTGTTAACGAGAGTCAAAGATTTTGTAAAGATCAATCTTCTATAAACCAAATATAATCAACCGTTGTTTTTTTGTTTTTGTTTTTTTTTTCTAAACTTTCACAGCTAATGATGTTTTGCTGCTTCAAACAGTTGAGTATACTGTGTATATCGAATGTTCTAATGAGTTTACAGTACTGAAAGTAATTTCTTTGAAGAATCTAGATTTTACTTACTTGTCATTATGACAACGAGAGAGACGAGGAGAGTGATTGCGGCTTTCATGGTGAGTTGTAGGTAGGCAGGAGCACGTGTGGACTGATAGAGGTTCTGAATTCACATCCTTTTAAAGCAGTTTGCATTCACGCAATCTTGTCGAACACGCTTGCCTCGTGTCTGTTTTGTCCTCTATATGACTTAAACACCTGACCGGTCCCGCACTGTGACCAATATTTTGACACGATCGTCCTAAGCTTTTGATATAGTCATACTGAAATAGACACCAAGGTAAAAACAAAGTTTGTTATCAATTGTACGTGAAGGTTTTATGCTGTCTTGACATACGGCAATTTCAATTTATTTTCTTAAGTTATACTACTTATTGGATAAATAACAGTTAAAAGGACAAAAACACACACTTTTACCATCTTTATTCAGTTGCTTTATATTTTTTACTTTGAGCAACTGAATGAATTTAAACGTACTAGTCTGATTGAAATAATATTACATGATAAAATTGGTACGAAAATCTCCATAACACTTTAATTATAAAACTATATTCGTCTTCTATATCGTTCTCATTGAGTAGAATGCACTTTCTTTCTTCCCGGTCAAATAAACGTTGTTTATAAACTCGGTATATAGATATGGATGTGGATGTGACTGTCCAGTGTGACCGCTGTTCATGTCGCTCTGAAAATAAACCAATTAATTACGAATTCAGGTGGAAGATTTTGAACAATTTCTTGTCAAGGAACTCTGTGACATCATCCTGTACCATGCTTCGTGGATATACGGTAAAACAGTGATTGTAAATAACTTACAAACATCGAAATTATTTTGTGCATAGTTGTAGTACTATACTGAGAGGAAGAAGAAACGCAATTAGCAGAAATTTGATATTGTAAATTAAATCCTTGACGTTCACCCTTGAAACTTGACAAATGTGTGCATTTGAGTTAGGTTCCTATGGTACCGTGTTAAAATCACTAATGCATAACTAAACAGCGCACGCCGCTTGTACAAAAGAATAAGAGACAAAAGCGCGATATCTCGAACCCAGTATAAAGGATTCGTTCAAGATCTGTGTGTGCGAATCTTCAGACATATCCGTCTTGATTTCCCACATTTTAAGCATAAACAGTTCAACGTAAAAAATGCCACGACTCTCCGAAGTTGACAAGGGTCGTGCCATTGCAAGGTACCCTGCAAAATCAGGTCGGTAATCATTTTGGAGTCCATCTATCGAACATTTGCCGTCTCATCTACCGAAAGGGTTGCAGACCGTACCCGAAGCGGTCGCCCTCGTGTGACGACGCGTCGGCAGGATTGGACAATGCGACTTTCGCACCTACACAATCGCTTTCTGACGGCCACGGAAACAGCAAGGAAGACAATTGGGCGTCATCATGTTCCAATTGATCCAAAGACAGTGCGTACTCGACTGTGTGCCTTCGGTCTAAGACCACAGCTTAATGCTCGGCGGCGTGCCAGACGAATGCAATGGCTGAACTCACATTCCTTAATACGCTTCCCAATGCAACGTTTGAAAAGGGTCCTGTTCTCAGATGAGTCCAGGTTTTCTCTTTACCGGGCAGACGGCCGACGTCGTGTCTATAGACGTACCCACGAGCCCTATGCAGATGTTTGCGTGATAGAGAACGACCGCTTTGGAGGAGGATCGGACATGGCATGGGTAGGGATTGCGCATGGTATCAAGACTCCTCTGGTCGTTATTCAGGGAAATCTCACGGCCGTCCGCTATAGAGATCAAGTTCTAGCTCCGCATGTTGTTCCTCTAGTACAGCAGCGTCAATTGACGTTTCAGCAGGACAACGCCCGGTCGCATGTAGCGAGGGTTTGCTGTGCTTAAAGAGCAAGCGAAAACTGACAATACACCGTCCAAACGCTAGGGTACGTCATCTATACCTGTACACTTTCCGTCGTCAGTGTGCAACCAACAGCCAAAACAGCAAAAGAACTACAACTTTACAGGATTCAGATCTACAGAAAAACACAGGAGAACACGTAGGTACTATGTACAGAGCATTAACAAAAAACAGTCATCGGAAAGTGGCATGCGCGATTACCTTTATGAAAAAAACGTCACTGTGACATTCTTGCGAGAGAAGCTGTAAAAGAACTGCATCAGCACAAATAAAACATTGTTGACAACGAACACAACAAGCTGCAAGACCAATCCTTCTGGCCTGACGGTTTTAGTGTCCGTCCATGGCTACCCAAAAATATCTTTATTAACGATCATGAATAAAATGTGTAATAACCTCAACATAATGTGCTGGAACATTAAAGGGATAATATCAGGTACACCATGATGTTAAAGTGTTTGGAAGACCGTAAAATTGATGTTTGCGGTCTCTCAGAACATTGGATAAGGGAATATCACTTGTTCTTTTTTGATACCTTCATCCAATCCGGTTATTCATGCATTGTAAAACCAGTCCACGAGGTAGACCCGTTTCGGTATAAGTGCAATATTAGAGGTGGCGTTTGCATTCTGTACAAATCTAGTTTAAGGGTTCAGGAAATTACTATAAGATCGTCCTCGAATGGTTGGCATGGAGATTCAGGAATGTGAACGTTATTACACCTATGTTTTTTCGGTAAACATGCCAGCATCATCAAGACACTTAGATGTTTTCGATGAAACTATAGATACATTAGAATCTCTTGTATCCCTATATTCAGAAAAAAGGGAGGGTTTTGATTATTGGAGACTTTAACGTGAAAATTAACGGCCCACGTTATCAGTTTCCCAGTAAAGCTAGATCAAGTGCTTTTGAGACTTGTCTTAGTAGAAATAATTTAGTATCTGTTAATGTCCAAGGTGATTGCAGTGGGCCTGAATACACGTTCTGTCCTGTCTCTGGCAACTGTACAATGATAGACCATATTGTTGTTAAAAGTAGTATGGTAGATTTGGAAAGAAAATATGAAGTCTTAGATGATGGTGAAAACTCATCAGATCACCTCCCAGTCTATCGTAGTATCGACATTCCCACAGTTACGTTAACCAATTGTACAAATAATGCCAAATATAACTGGCGGGGAGCATTGAATAATGGTCAAATTAACAATTACAAGTTATTGCAGAGTCTGAGCTCAGTTTAATTACTGTTCCAGAGAAAATCAAATCGAATGATGAGATTGACTTATATTATGAAAGTTTAAAAAAAAATTATTAAAGGCGTCGGAACATTGCATTCAGAAATGTACATTTAATGGACATCTTAAACCATATTGGAACAAACAATTAACAGAGATACACAGCAAAGTGTTGTTTAAAAGGAAATTGTGGAAAGATAACGGTTAATGTAGAAGTAATGACGATTACTTTCTAGATTATAAATTATGCAAAAATATTTTTTAGAACAAAACCCAGGAATGCTTTCAATGAGTATATGAGTTTGTTGAAATTGATAAATCCGGTGAAGTTGATCAATTCTGGCAATTATATAAAAGTAAATCACGTAAACCGAAATTAGCACAGACTGAGTTGAAGTATGATGGCCGGGTCCTACGTGATCCAAGAGAAATCGTAAATGCATAGGGTAAACATTTTGGCAAGCTTTTTGAAAGTGAAAGCAACGAAATGTTTGATGCTAATAATTTCAATCAGGTTCAAAATGATATATTGACAATTAAGGAAAACATTAAAACTGACCAAGATCCCTTTCTAGGAAATAAGTTTATTCGATATGTAAAGGTCTTAAAACAAAAAAGTCAGGTGGTCCAGACGGTCTTGTGTATCAGCATGTTAAATACTGTAACAGTTCACTTGTCACACATACAACATATCTTTTTTAATATTATTGTTAAGTATGGATATATTCCAAAATCGTGGAAATTGGGCACGATAATTACACTTTACAAAGGTAATCGGAAACCGAAGGACGATCCAAACAGTCATAGGGGCATAACATTAATTCCTATATTTTTCTAAATATTTGAGTCTTTGTTGTCTACCCGTTAAGTCCAGTCCTAGAGTCAGACTCATTTCCAAACCGGCACCAGTCAGCCTATCGCAAAAAATTATGTAGTTGATGTACGTCCTCTAATATACAGGAAAACATCAATTATAATCTAGACTATGCAGCCCAAGTGTTCGTTGCCTTTTTAGATAGTAATAAAGCCTTCGATTGTGTTTGGCAAGACGGGCTATTCTATAAGCTTTACAACATGGGTATTAAAGGGAGAACGTGGAACATTATGTATCAGATGTACTCTCGTTTTACCAGTCGAGTCGTTTTCAACGGTTTTAAGACAAATTATATAACTCTGAAGCAAGGGATTTTACAAGGTGGGTCGTTATCTGCGAAATTGTATTTGGTTTTTATAAATTATCTGCTAAATAATTTTGAATATAGCAGAAAAGGGTCAGTAGTGTTATCCTCACGTGTCAATATACCCACACAAGCCGATGATATGTCTTGTTAGTAACAACGTTTACAATTTACAACATTTACTCTCAGTTTGTGAGTTATACAGCCGAAAGTGGAGATTTACTTTTTCTTCCGCTAAATCTAAGATCCTTGTTTTCACTTCCAAAACAACAATCAAGTGTATCATGTGATGTGACTCTATATGGTTCGAAATTACCAATTGTTGAAAGTATTACACATAATACAAAATAATAACATCGAACGCACAGAACGCGCTTGTTCTAAGGTGTTGAAGTGTGGAGTAATGTCTTTGATTCGTTCTGGGGCACACCCATATACGCTCAATCCCCTAACTACTACAAAAATAGTCAAGTTAAAGTTTACCCTTCAGCTTTGTAAGGTTGTGAATTGTGGCAATTAAAGCAAAGAGAAATTTATATGTTACAAAAGGCACAGAATTTCATTGTTAAATCGATTCAAGGTTTCAATTTAAGAACTAGAACGGACATGTGTACATATTTGCTCGGGTGGTTCTCAATTGAAGTATATATCAGTATAAAGAAAATTTCTTGGTAGAATTTGTATAATGAATGTAGGTTATTTAACACGCGAGATTTTTATTTAACGGTTATTTGAATTCAGTCTTACCCATTTTAGTAGAGAGTTTGTGCTCGATATTGTTTATATTTTTAAAAAAAATACAATTTGTACTATGTTCTTATTGAATTCATGAAAAATTGTTTATTTCCTAACAAATCACAATGGAAGTTTTTAATTTATGGTCATGTTAAAAAATATGAAGAAACTAGATCATGTGAAAGAATGTACGTAGATTGTGATTTTTCTCGATTTATTCTCTTACATAACACTATACATCCTCACCCGGTTTGGAAACTTGCTCTACGTTTTCCACAACATGGTTTTTTTATATCAAACGAATTGTTAAACTAAGCGTTGAAATGCGCTAAAATTGAAATACTTACCAGTGTCACTACTGTGGCTTCATGTATAGAGATGTCATTATTCATAGCGTGCTCGAATGCTCTCACACAGAGAGTTTACGAGACCAGCTCTGGTGCTTACTCAGCACAGTGAAAGTCATAGATTTTATAGTTTACCTTAATGAATTGTCTAACTATCAATTAATACATGTTCTTCTCGGGGGGTATTATCAACTACCATATATCCCTATTTGAACTAGATGATTTTAGATTAAATCCAATAGTTTTCATCGTCAGAATCCTACAACATTATCATGCTATTTAATTGTAATGTTTGGTCATTTTGACTTCAAAATGAAATATTCATGTCTTAAATCATATGATTATAATATGTATTTGATTTAACTGTAAGGATTACCTTAAATTTTTTAAATTTTCTTAACATTTGGAGTTGTTGTATATATACTCAACAAAAAAAGAAAGGTTAACATGTTTCCTTGGCGAATACCTGTAAATGAGTGAAAACAAAATGACGTTTGTGCAATATTAGAAAATGGGAATGTTTTCAATTACAAAATCCAAGGGGGTTACCAAAATCATTCAAGCGTGAAAGTCTGTATAAGCGAAAGAGCTGCACGAGGTTTTCTGCGACTAACTTGTATCTTCGCTTGAATTTCATAAACATTCAAACTGACAACTGTTCCTTAGATCCTTAGGACTTAGAAATCACCGAATCTTGCTATCTATCAACTTTATCATTATGCCCCGGCTGTCACAAGTACAGAGAGAAAGGGCTGTAGGCATGATCTAGGCTGGGGAGTCTCGCCGTCGAGTTGCACGGCATTTTGGTTGCAGTGTTAAGACAATTTGCCAGTTGGTAAGTCGTTTAAACCAAACTGGGTCAACATCCGATCGTCCCCGAAGCGGCCGACCCTGTAAAACGACCGCCAGGGATGACTGTCGTATACGATTGATACACTTGCGCAATCGATTCGTAACCGCAGTAGAGACTACAAGGACATTGTTTAGGCGTCGTGTGTCTCCCCAAACAGTTCGCAACAGGTCGAGGGCCTACCAATTGAAAGCGCGGCGTCCCTACACTGGACCCAATTTGTTGCGACGTCACTGTAATAATCGGCGTTACTGGACCCGTGTTCACCGTCGTTGGGCCTTACGACAATGGAACATTGTTCTTTTTTCAGAAGAGTCCAGGTTTTGTCTGCAACACGGTGACGGAAGGCGCAGAGTGTGGAGGCGACGAGGGGAGCGTTTTGCAAACTGCTGCGTCGCAGAACGGGACCGCTTTGGCGGAGGAAGTAAAGGTTTGGGGTGATATTTGTTTGGGGACTCGTACCAGGCTTGTTGTGTTAAATGGCAATTTAACCTGCATTCGATATCGGGACGAAATTTTAAGACCAGTGGTTCTGCCATTCTTAAGACGC
Organism: Ylistrum balloti; assembly: GCF_031769215.1. NCBI lineage: Eukaryota > Metazoa > Mollusca > Bivalvia > Pectinida > Pectinidae > Ylistrum > Ylistrum balloti. The sequence continues at coordinate 650,441 of NW_026782592.1, read as the reverse complement.
CATGGCGTTGGCGCCATTTTTCAACAGGATAACGCACCAGCGCACACCAGTCGCGTCAGCAGAACTTTCTTGCAGCAGAATAACGTACAGGTGTTAGATTGGCCATCTAAATCACCTGATTTGTCACCGATTGAGCATGTCTGGGACGTTCTTGGGCGACGCGTGAGAGAACGTCAAAATCAGCCGTCAGGAGCTGGCCCAAGCCTTGATCGCTGAATGGAACAACATCTCTCCTCGAATTATCCGCCTGTTTACGAGTTCCATGCGACGACGCTGCAATGCTGTTTACTTCGCAAACGATGACCATACCCGCTACTAATGGTGTTACCTTTAAAATTGACCCCAACGTCCTTTACAGTCGAATAATATCAACTGAACGCAAAGTTGTATAATGAACCATGACTGCAGTTTTATCAGAATTGATCAATTACTTTATCCGTACATGATTGGTAAGGATTTATGAAGGGGTTAATTAATTAATCACAGAATAAAGTATTGTTACCTTTCTTTTTTTGTTTAGTATATATATAATGCGTACGTAAACTATGTGTCTATTGTTTACATTGTATTTGTGTGCACAAACTCACAATCATTTTCTACAATGTCAATGTATATATGTTCTTTTTGTATAACTCTTCACATTTGTAGGAAATAAAAGAAATAATAATGTATAAAAAAAGCAATATTTGTTGATTTTCTTAGTCCTAGTAATGACTTCTGAAATGAGATATGGAGTTTTTTTCAATTTCTGAAGCTTTGTGATAACCCCAAATTTCTGAACCATACATTATAATACAACACAAAAACAGCATGACGAGATTCATTATCAAAAAGATTCTTTCCACAAACATTATTCACTGCGTGTAATGCTTTCTGTCCTTTCTCTGCTTATTTTCAGTTTTTGTAACTTTTCCATTAAAATTTTTAAAGAAGTCCAAGATAATTATATTCATCGACTATTTCAATTTCCCCATTGTCGTGAAACCAATTCTCATTCGAATGTACTAAACCACCAGTCCTACAGAAGACTATATTTGTCTTATTTACATTTATTTACAGTTAAACTGCATTTTCTACCATACTCTTCTAATGAATCAAACATTTTCTGTAAGTCATCTTATGCTTCAGATAGAAATAACTGTCATCTACATACATCAGTGAAAATAAAGATTGACAGTTTGAATTTCTATCGATCAGTAACTATTTTTTTCATAAAATCCATTATTAAACATTAACAAAGTAAAAAAGGGGAGACAACATATCCCCCCTGAAATAATCCCAAGTCGCATTTGAAGAAATCAGTTTAACACATCTTACCTTGTCATGAAGACTTCTTATAATTTTCAGAAATCCACCCATTCCTATCTTAATCCTTTTATACCAAATATTTGGACGGCTAACAAAATCAAAAGTTTTTTTGTAGTCAATAAAATAACAATAAAGTCTGCAACGATTTTAAAAGTTCTATTAATCAGAGAATATCATCTAATGTCGATAGGTCTTTTCTATATCCAAACTGTACATCGGTAATGATAGAATAGATTCTATCAAGTTTAATCAATCTCTCATTGAGGATAGCTGTACAAATTTTTCCAAGACAACTTACTAAGGTAATACCTCTATAATTATCTGTTACATCCCCCCTCCACACACATTTAAATAGTGGTATGATAGGTCCAATGCTATCCGAAAAAAAACAGAGCTGAATATTCTGTTAAAAACACTTTTAAACAAGGGACCGAAGTATCTTTACATGCAACAAAAAGTTAATTCTACAAATCGTCAAGACCACTGGCTTTATCAAGTTTTACCTACTACATGTAAACCACCCCCCCCCCCCTCTCTCTCTCTCTCTCTCTCTCTCTCTCTCTCTCTCTCTAGGATTTATACTCATATCATTACCTGAATTATTGTTATTTCTCATGAATCTGAGAAATACATATTTAATTTGACCGCTTCTGTCTCCCAGGCTTTATATTTCACACTTATATACGACCCTATTGGACACTTGTTCTCCCTGTACTTAAATAATTCTTGTTACGACTATTTCTTGAAATAGATGGATGTCATAAAGCTCCTCTGTGCCCCTAATTATCAGAAAACAAAATGGCCAAGGAGTGGCCATCTTGGATTTTGACTGTAAATGTTTTTTATCGTTATTCCTCAAGATGTACTGAACTGATATTTCTCAAATCTTATATGTAGATTCCCCTTGATCCCTAGTTGCGCCCATTTGATATTGAGCCGGCTAGACGCAAAACCAAAACTGCTAACAAGCAGCCATTTTGGATTCTGATAAAGTTTGTTATCTCTGCTCCTTAAGATAGGCAGGATGGATCTTTCTCAATCTTATATGTAAATTACCTTAGTCCCGTCTGATTTGCAGACAGGCGACCATCTTTGATTCAACAGTTAAAGATTATTAATGCTATTTCTTCAAAGGAATTCTTCTTATCGAGAGCAAAAATTAAAGCGAGTAGGTAAAACAGTTCTCCTGGGATCTTTTCGTTATTTGTCAACAGGTAACAATTTATGATGATGATCATCATGACATCAGCATCATGTCAGGTCAAAATCAAGCAGGTATTGTGAGTAAAAGAAGTTTTGTCTGCAAAGTAGCTTATCAGCAGTGGCGGATGGGAGAGAGATTACTTAATCTGAAGGATTTTTTAACACCCAATCGTAAGTGGGGAGTGATTACTTACCCTGAAGGGTTTTTTAACACCCTATCGTAAGTGGGGAGAGATTACTTACCCTGAAGGATTTTTTTGAACACCCTATCGTAAGTGGGGAGAGATTACTTACCCTGAAGGGTTTTTTAACACCCAATCGTAAGTGGGGAGAGATTACTTACCCTGAAGGATTTTTTAACACCCAATCGTAAGTGGGGAGAGATTACTTACCCTGAAGGATTTTTTAACACCCAATCGTAAGTGGGGAGAGATTACTTACCCTGAAGGATTTTTTAACACCCAATCGTAAGTGGGGAGTGATTACTTACCCTGAAGGATTTTTTAACACCCTATCGTAAGTGGGGAGAGATTACTTACCCTGAAGGATTTTTTAACACCCTATCGTAAGTGGGGAGTGATTACTTACCCTGAAGGATTTTTTAACACCCAATCGTAAGTGGGGAGTGATTACTTACCCTGAAGGATTTTTTAACACCCAATCGTAAGTGGGGAGAGATTACTTACCCTGAAGGATTTTTTAACACCCTATCGTAAGTGGGGAGAGATTACTTACCCTGAAGGATTTTTTTGAACACCCTATCGTAAGTGGGGAGAGATTACTTACCCTGAAGGATTTTTGAACACCCTATCGTAAGTGGGGAGTGATTACTTACCCTGAAGGGTTTTTATTAACACCCTAGCGTAAGTGGGGAGTGATTACTAACCCTCAAGGGTTTTCTAAACATCCTATCGTAAGTGGGGAGTGATTACTTAACCCTGAAGGTGTTTATTTACACACCCTATCGTAAGTGGGGAGAGATTACTTACCCTGAAGGATTTTTTAACACCCAATCGTAAGTGGGGAGTGATTACTTAACCCTGAAGGTGTTTATTTACACACCCTATCGTAAGTGGGGAGTGATTACTTAACCCTGAAGGTGTTTATTTACACACCCTATCGTAAGTGGGGAGTGATTACTTAACCCTGAAGGTGTTTATTTACACACCCTATCGTAAGTGGGGAGTGATTACTTAACCCTGAAGGTGTTTATTTACACACCCTATCGTAAGTGGGGAGTGATTACTTAACCCTGAAGGTGTTTATTTACACACCCTATCGTAAGTGGGGAGTGATTACTTACCCTGAAGGTGTTTATTTACACACTCTATCGTAAGTGGGGAGTGATTACTTAACCCTGAAGGTGTTTATTTACACACCCTATCGTAAGTGGGGAGTGATTACTTAACCCTGAAGGTGTTTATTTAAGATTACTTAACCCTGAAGGTGTTTATTTACACTCAATCGTAAGAGGGAGTGATTACTTAACCCTGAAGGTGTTTATTTACACACCCTATCGTAAGTGGGGAGTGATTACTTAACCCTGAAGGTGTTTATTTACACACTCTATCGTAAGTGGGGAGTGATTACTTACCCTAAAGGTGTTTATTTACACACCCTAGGGTAAATTTCTCTGTGGCGGTTTTGTACCCCCATCTTAGACTTGTCAAAAATTTTCTCAAAACAATATTTACAAGAAAATTTTGTACATGTATATTATGGAAATTTGTTGTATATGTACATCTTTATGTATACGTTTATTAAAAGCAATAAAGCGACCATTTTCAATTCATATGTAGAGTTTGTTTTTTCTGTTGAAGTAACAAATCTAACGAGCTTGCCATGGTAATAATGCATATGTTGGAATCATTTATAAAAAAAGCAGTCTTCTTATACTCAGAAATGTCTGAAATTAACCCAAATGCCCTTGAATCAAAAGCAGACATATCCTGAAACAAAGAATAAACATACAACACACAATTATTGAGATTAACATAATGGTACATGTTCATTTCTAAATGGAATTACTTCTCTAGTCTTGTCCTGTTTGAGTGATAGTAAACAAATTCTTCCTTGAGTAAGACCCCACAGTCACTTCCATCCATGCCAAGAAGAAAAACTTGTTTCACAATCTTGTTAAATCAATGAAGTTTAAATAAAAAACAAGAGACCCATGGGCCTTAACGGTCATCTGACAAAAAGCAAGCCAAACTCTAACAACAGTGAGACTGCTGGTAAAACAGTGGTTTTTATTTATTTGAATAAACTTGGTAGCCCTTCCTTCCAGCATCCTACAGGCCCAATATCAGCACTCTGAGCCTTTTGGTTACTGAGAAGAAGTCGTTTACAGATTTTAACATATTTGAACCCTGTGATCTTGAAAGTGGGTCAAGGTCATTCACTTGAACACATTTGGTAGCATGTCATCCATGCATCCTACAGGTCCATTATCAGCACTCTAATCATTTTGGTTATTAAGAAGTCATTTGCATATTTTAACATATTTCACCCCTGTGACCTTGAAAGTGGGTCAAGGTCATTCATTTGAACAAATTTGGTAGCATGTCATCCATGCATCCTACAGGTCCATTATCAGCACTCTAGGACTTTTGCTTATTGAGAAGTCGTTTGTATATTTTAATATATTTTACCCCTGTGACCTTGAAAGTGGGTCAAGGTCATTCATTTGAACAAACTTGGTAGCCCTTCATCCCAGCATGCTACAGACCCAATATCAGCATTCTAAGCCTTTTGGTTGTTGAGAAGAAGTTGTTTAAAAATTTCAAAATATTTGACCCCTGTGACCTTGAAAGTGGGTCAAAGTCATTCACTTGAACACATTTGGTAACACTTCTTCAAAGCATCCTACAGGCCCAATATCAGCACTCATGGATTTTTGCTTATTGAGAAGAAGTTGTTTAAAAAATTTTAAAATATTTGACCCCTGTGACCTTGAAAGTGGGTCAAGGTCATTAATTTGAACAAACTTTGTAGCCTTTCCTCCAAGCATCCTACAGGCCCAATATCAGCACTCATGGACTTTTGCTTATTGAGAAGAAGTCGTTTGTATATTTTAACATATTTGACCCTTGTGACTTTGTAGGGCTCCATGCCAGCATGCTAAGGGCCAAGTATTAGCCCCCTAGGCCTTCTAGTATTTGAGAAGATGTTTTTTGAATGAAAAGTTTACGGACAACGCACGGCGGATGGCGGACAACGACGGACGAAGCACGATGGTTATAGGTCATCTCGACCCTTCGGGTCTGATGACTTAAAAAAAAAAAGAAAAAAGATTGACAGAATCTTTCAACAAAAAGATATCAGGAATCTCAACCAACGGGAAAGGACTATTAAGTAGGCAAACATGAGGCTTGTCAAGTGCTTGCAACATTAATCAAGTTCCTCTAGAGGTTGAAATCCCTCTGTTTCACCAAAAAAAAGCGATAGATATTTTTTTCTTTATCTGCTGACCTAGTAATATACATGTTGTTGCTTGGCACTGTTGATATACTGCATCATAGTCATGAAAGGGGCATCACCTCCCATCTCAACACTTGGGCGAGGCAACATACTTTCATATCAGTTGAAATTACAGTGTGGATACATTTGTCTAGGGTAAGTGAAAAGTCTTTCTATGAAAAAACATGGAGTAGATTTACCAAAGCAATAAAGATAATGAACGGGGACCTGAAATTCACCGTTTAATCTGGTCATATATCCCAATTAATTGTAATATCTAAATAACAATCCAATACCAGTGTGACATTATTTAAAATACAACAAGAACAAATATGGAGTATTTACAACTGGGTAAATGTATCAATGCCTTCATGCGTAATACTTCAAAGCATTAAGAAATGGTGTTATGTTTCTAAATGTACATCAAAACTAAAATTCAAAATCATTAATAAAATATAAATATAGATTGTAACAAAATCAGCATAGGTTAATTTACAAGGAAACATCCTCATTTATCAAATATTATCACACACAACAGTGTTCCTTCACTTGAAAAAGATTGAAGTCAGACTCAGTCTGCAGGTTAGCAGTGTGTTATAGGCACTAATAAATTTAATAGATCAAATTTATATAACATATTCTGTCTAGGAATGACAGCACTAACATCGCATCTCTTTGGTCGTAAAAATTACAAATGTGTTTACCAACATTCTGACGACGTCTAGTTTGAATCAACAGAAGATGTGATTGACAGATAAAACCTCTTTGTTTCTCATGCTTTTATGCTTAAAAGTGATGCTTTGAGAATGAGCAGAATCATCAAAATGATGTTCAGGATTTCTTCCATATGTTTACACAATTCCATAAAATAGACTTCACTATAAATTATCACCGCAATTGTAGCAGTGAACATCACACGATGTCCCATTATCGTTACTGATTAAATGTGTTCAGTTCATAATGCGATAAGTTAGTAGTAATATATAAGAATATAATTCTGGACTGTGCCAAAAAAATTGATACATCACGGAATTTGAATCATCGAAGTTAAAAGTTGATAGAAATTTGACTTTACATATATCTTGAAGTCTTGCACAGACCTAATTGCCATGCGTAAATACCAATAAATATTATATTTTCACAAATTTGACTGTAACCTGTACAGATAAAAGCTTGTGTGATTAAAATGCATCTTGTTATCTCTTCAATGAATGTCTGTAGTATACATTCAAGAAAGCTTCACAACCGATAATACTACAACATTGTACATCAAATAAAACTTCGAAATGTACGTATAATGTAACAAGGCTGAGCCAACAAAAACCCTTTTTACAGATTTCACTCTAAAATTGCACATGATTTAACACTGGAATAATATTCTTCAGAATTCACAACTCCACAATGAAAAGTTCAAAAATTGTAAGTTAAAGGGTTGGCTAGTTTTGAAACCTTCAAGCTTTATTCCTATCTTCATGTAGTTCTCTCATCACACGAAGGACCAGCTCTTCCTGGTAAGGTAAGCCTGCACACTGGACATTAACAGGAAGACCCTTAGACCCAACACTGTCCTGTAATATAAACCAACCTAGCTACATATATAGGAAACATGTTAGTGAAATGGCCTCTGTGTATATATTAAACAACGTATTAGTGTCAAATTGCCTTAAAAACAATCATAAAAAGAAAATTGAAAGTCAGTATTGTAACCATTTGCATAATATACCTTTTTTATTTCCTTCTCATATCCGGTCTTTGTGGGGTACACAGCCAGGTTTGCTTCATCTTCAGCTGTCACCTTAGTGATAGGCATAGAGCCTGCAGGGTAATTCAACAGGTTGAAAAATACAGTGTATGAGACGCCACCTGAAACATACATAACACATAATGTGATAGTTGTTAATTCACAGGCAAACAGCAATAACTGCAAGAAAAAGACCTTTAGAGGCCCACTGAATGATTATCAGATGTTAACACAGACACAATTAGAATATGCCATTCACACCCTCCCCATTCCCCCTCCCCTCCTTTTCTTCATCTATGAAGAGAATATGGTTTCTGATTTCTCTATATGTTTGTTTTGTCTGCCCAATTTTACAACCCTTTATACAATGCCTCCTAGGATATGTATAACCAAGGTAAAACACTAGCTGGAGAGAACTTCTCTTCCACCCCATCAGCAGCAGATTAGTAAACCACAGGTCCCAAGTTCGAATCCTTGCTGATGCATTGTTATATATGTAAGAGATGTACACTTGATCAAGACATTATTGATGGCATCAATCAAAACAAAAGCAGAAAAACAAACCTAAGACATTAAACACATTTCCGCTACGGACAGCAGGGAAGGCAAAGCCAGGACAGATGAGAACATCTAGCTTGTTTGCTCTCCACTTCCTCAACATCTTCTTTTTATAGGCCTGATAGAGACCAAGGGTAAAAATACTATCTTCATACTGATATCAAATATTACATCAATTTTCACATCTAACATTAGATGACATTGTATCTATTGTCACATCTAATATTTCATTTCTTGTCACAAATAATATTAAATCTATTGTCACATCTAATGATTCAATAGTTTTTAATTCTGATATCATTAAAAAATTTAATTTTACACTTATTTTCACAACTAATATTACATTTGATCTATTGTTATATCTAACAGTGTTTAAGCTCTAACCCTTCTGGTGTTTAGGACAAATTTCTTTAAAATATTGAAGACAAACATTGCTCCATATCAAAGCTAAAATAATCTCAATTTATATAATGACATTGTACAAGCTGCATGTAATCAATACCTGAATCCTTTCTTCTACCTTCCAGTATTCTGATACAGATCTATAACAAAAGCATTATTATAATTTACACATATATCAGACATCTTTTTTCATGGCAGCTAATTTTTACATTTTTGCATCACAAAAATTTCATTAAAACAACAGAATTCGTAGAACCGATGGATGCTCCCCGGATATCACATAAAATATTGGAGGTATCAACATGAAACTTCAAAAGAAGATAGATCTCGATAAGGAGAAGTGCAGTGTACAAGAACCATACCTCTCTTTTGCCTGCTCTCATATTCTCATCTGTCTCCACTTGTATTCTCATCTGCTTTCCCTAAATTCTCATCCATTTCCACTCATATTCTCATCAGCCTTCCATCATATTGTCATTTTCATTTGCCGTCCCTCATATTTTCATGTCTGCCCAAATATTCTCATCTGTATCCCTTTGTATTCTCACCTGCCTTTCCTCATATTCTCATCTATCTGCCTTCGTATTCTCATCTGTCTCCAATTGTATTCTTATATGCTTTCCCTAAATTCTCATGTCTCATCTTATATTCTCATCTGCTTTCCCTCATATTTTCATGCCTGCCCTCATATTCTCATCTGTCTGCTCCCATATTCTCATCTGCTTTCCCTAAATTCTCATCTGTTTCCCCTCATATTCCCATCTGTCTGCTCCCATATTCTCATCAGTTTCCCCTCATTTTCTCATCAGCCTTCCATCATACTGTCATTCTCATCAGCCTTCTATCATACTGTCATTCTCATCAGCCTTCCATCATACTGTCATTCTCATCAGCCTTCCATCATACTGTCATTCTCATCAGCCTTTCCTCATACTGTCATTCTCATCAGCCTTCCCTCATACTGTCATTCTCATCAGCCTTCCATCATACTGTCATTCTCATCAGCCTTCCATCATACTGTCATTCTCATCAGCCTTCCATCATACTGTCATTCTCATCAGCCTTCCATCATACTGTCATTCTCATCAGCCTTCGATCATACTGTCATTCTCATCAGCCTTCCATCATACTGTCATTCTCACCAGCCTTCCCTCATACTGTCATTCTCATCAGCCTTCCATCATACTGTCATTCTCATCAGCCTTCCCTCATATTCTCATCAGCCTTCCCCCATATTCTCATCCGTTTCCACTTGTATTCTCATCAGCCTTCCCTCACATTCTCATCTGCCCCGTTCTGTCATTTTATACTTACCCTGCACCTGTCATACACTTATTGATAATATACAACATACGGTCCTGGAAAAGAAGGGGTAAATTATAATTAGTTGAAGTGCTGAATTGAAAATGAACACATTTTAATTCCATATGTCATAATAATTTATCAATTAAAAAAATAGTTAATTATCAAAATAAAATAAGTGATTTGACACAGTTATGGTTAACTTAACTAGAAAAAGGCTGTAAGACATGATGCCCTCACTAGTCCTATGAAAACCAGAAACTAATCAAGTGTGGTAGACTTGGTGTTATGATACTATGGGGTAAATTTAAATTGAATAAGTTTTGAGATCAGCATCAGGAAAAACTAGACAACAAAGAGCTGCAAAGCATGTCATTATCCCTCGCACTCAGCTGTTGGTGTAAAACACAAATATGACGTATATATACACCAGTATAACAATATGTGACATCATTCATTTATGTACTACTACTTTCACCTGAAGATCTAATACAGCAAAAGCTCCAGTGCAAAATGTAACATCTTCTTTTGTCAATTATCAATCAAATTTCCTTGCCTCTCTTCAACTTCATAATCATATATATAACTATATCTTTTATATCCTGTGTGTTTGACTTGATATTTGAGTAGAGCTTAGAATTGTCCATGAACAAAATTTATGCCACACTCTATAAGCTCTGGATCAAAATTCATTTCTTCTTAAATCAAAAGTCTGGACCACACCTATGGACCGAGAGGAGCTGTTTTTGCTTTTAATCACACGAGATTTGAAAATTCACCTGAAAAAATATTGATAATCCTTCATTCCTGAATCCATGAAGATTGCCTGTTGGCAAAATGTTTTTTTCTGATCCGTCTTTGAATTACAGTAACTGTACAAATAATACTTACACCAGCAAACTTTGACAAAACCCAGCCACCTAATATGCTCAGCCATTTTGGTAGGATGAGGCTGAGGTGAGCTAGCTGGAGAGTGGGATCAACCTGGTCATTCTTCCTGAAACAAGACACCATGATTAAATTAGTGATGAATTTTTTTATAGTTCAAGGGAATCACTATGTTACCAATTAAGTTCAAATGAATAAAGACAAATCTTGTTAATTACCATGTTAACCCTTACTTACCACAGTCACCACCCTTACTTACCAGTGTTTATCCTTACTTACCAATCTCCACCCTTACTTACTACAATGCTTACCCTTACTTATCACAGTCCCCTACCTTACTTACCACAATGTTTACCCTTACTTACCACAATCCCCATCCTTAATTACCACAATGTTTATCCTTACTTACCACAACCCCCATCCTTACTTACCACAATGTTTACCCTTACTTACCACAATCCCCATCCTTAATTACCACAATGTTTATCCTTACTTACCACAATCTCCACCCTTAATTACCACAATGTTTATCCTTACTTACCACAATCCCCATCCTTACTTACCACAATGTTTACCCTTACTTACCACAATCCCCATCCTTAATTACCACAATGTTTATCCTTACTTACCACAATCTCCACCCTTAATTACCACAATGTTTATCCTTACTTACCACAATCCCCATCCTTAATTACCACAATGTTTATCCTTACTTACCACAATCCCCATCCTTAATTACCACAATGTTTACCCTTACTTACCACAATCCCCATCCTTAATTACCACAATGTTTATCCTTACTTACCACAATCTCCACCCTTAATTACCACAATGTTTATCCTTACTTACCACAATCCCCATCCTTAATTACCACAATGTTTATCCTTACTTACCACAATCCCCTACCTTAATTACCACAATGTTTACCCTTACTTTCCACAATGTTTATCCTTACTTACCACAGTCCCCACCCTTACTTTCCACAATGTTTATCCTTACTTACTACAATGTTTATCCTTACTTACCACAATGTTTACCCTTACTTACCACAGTCCCCACCCTTACTTACCACAATGTTTATCCTAACTTACCACAGTCCCCATCCTTACTTACTACAATGTTTATCCTAACTTACCACAGTCCCAACCATCCCTAACCATAGTTCCCACCCTTACTTACCACAATCCCCTCCTACTTACCACAGTCACCACCATCCCTAACCATAGTTCCCACCCTTACTTACCACAATCCCCTCCCTACTTACCACAGTCACCACCATCCCTAACCATAGTTCCCACCCTTACTTACCACAATCCCCTCCCTACTTACCACAGTCACCACCATTCCTTCTTAATACTTCCCTTTATGTATGTTTTATACATCAAACCAAAAGTTGTTAACCGCATTGTGTGAAATAGCCACAGATTTAATGTTTCTGTTACATTCTAGAAACTAACTGTTTCTGTTTTCAGTTAAACATGAAAGATTCAAGAGATTGTTATTATTCAAACCATAATTTAACTTTTCTGACCATCCCAATCAAAGATTTCAAAGGTGTTGATGAACACTTCCAACTCATCTGAAAGACCATTCAAAACAGAACAGTTGAATACTTGCAATATTTCAACAAAGGAATCTCCACCATCTCCAAACGTAGACAACATGTAGAGTTCAAAGCACTCCTTTATGTCTGGAGGATCAAACTGGACAATCTGTAACAAAATAACATCAATTTAGAGAAATTTAATCCTGAATTATCAGTGATAATAAACAAGAGATCTTAGCACCAATCATGGTATGATTTATATTACTTCCTTTGATCCTTTTTGTTCATTTCTCTTCCTTCCTCTGATTTGCTCCGTTTCTTTTCCAGAAAAAGCAATAACAAATATTCATTGTTAAAATCCAAGATACCCCTCCCCATAGCAATACAAGAAACCAAGGAGACCTACATATGAAAAATGAGAAATATCAATTTACTACTTTTCAAAAAATGGCAATAACAAACTTTAATTTTCACAATCCAAGATACATGGTTTCCTGTCTAATATGAATAGCCTAATGATATTGGTTAGCTAATGAAACATACATGTATAGTGATATAAATCATTTGGTCTTGTGTCTTATCGTTAGCACAAACAGGGATTAAAAAATTGTTTTCAGTTGTTTGTGCTAAGATAAATATCTTCTTAAATACATCTATACCAAAACAATGATTCTTATTCTCAACATCAACAAGATGCTTGTCACAGGGATGCTACAACTGTTACAATGTACTGCATAGAGTGGAGACTTTATCAATAGTAACCATACACATGTTTATCAGTTTTCTCTTGGAATCAATTAATGTACAGCATTTGATATATCATTTTTGACTGAACTTATTCAATATTGTCTCTGCTAAGTCAACTCACAGTGTGGCCTCTGTCCTGCAATATTTCTGTTGCCATGGTAACAGCTCGTTGACAGGCAGGGACAGGTGTAATATATCCGTTGTCTAGGAAGTAACCAATCCGCAATGGTCGTTTCTCTTCAAAAATCTGCAGAAAAACAACAGAAAGTGAATGTTCTTTCTCAAACATAATTTGAATTCAAAACTTGATTATATACACTTTTTGAGTGGTAGAAATGAATGTATTATATTTCTCCTTTTGAATTTTAGGAAATTAATGTTTTTTTTAGTATTTTTAGTAATCTCCTAAGTTTCAGGATAGATATTCCACTATTGACTACAACTGATTGCCAACATAATCTCTTTTAAAATTACCATTTAAATATTTCATTGCACCATGAAATTTTTACTTCATATAGAATGTTTAAATCTAATTTGCCAATACATCCTAAGATTCTTTATAAGAAAATTACCCATGTGTACATAAATGACTATGTAAGCTACTAATTTTAGATTAACCCTTTCAGCGCCATAGGTGACTGAAGTCGACAGGCAGACAGGCCACCATAGGCGACTAAAGTCGACATGCAGACAGGCCGCCATCGGCGACTAAAGTCGAGATGAAGACAGGCCGCCGTAGGCGACTTTGGTTGACAATTTTTATATCTTTATTATACATACTCTCAGAATAATACTTAAATTTGTAGAGTTTCATTTCTTATATCAGTAAAGTTTCATTCAGATATATGTTACACAAGTGGTAAACTAACAAGAGAACTATAAGGCAGAATAAATACATTCCTGTCTATGCCAAGCAGAAATATATCATGGTATCAATATAATTACAAATTTGGTGAGAAGTATAAGATTGCTACTGAAAAAGCTCTATCTCACATTATTAAGACACAGCTGACCAGGGATGTTTAATATAGAGGTGTCCCTGAGTTTACCAAGTTGAAAAGAAAGTCATTGAAAGCTGAAGGAAAAGCTTAAGGAGTAAGGCATGATAAAACAGATAAAGAGAATGAATTGCTATCGCTCATTAAATAAATGCCAAGTTGAAGGCCACAGAAGTTAACAATACTATATGATTTGCTGATAAAGCATGCCATATTTCAAAGAGATCAATCAAAATCTGACAGAAGCAATCTCTGGAATGCTGCAAAATGCAAAGAGCAATAACTCTCCTAAAATTTGTTGATACTAAATGTCAGGTAAATATGAGTTCAACTAATAGCTACAATACCATCAAAGCTTGGAAATATTGGGTTAGAAACTTAGATGACACCTGGTCAAACTTAACAAAATACTGTTCAGGCAAACATAACTTCATGTAATGGAAATGAAGCCTAAAAAAGTTGAAAGCAATCAGATTTAAACTACCTGATAAGAAAAGAGAACTGCAGGCAATATTTCAATGCTGAAAAAGATAAAGGTCAATAGCTCTTCAAACAAGAGGCATAGTGACCTAATAATAGTCATTAGAGATAAGCAATATTGAATATAAAAGTTATAGGGAAAACCGCTTTCAAGTGTCATGAAAAAGAAATTGTAACATTAATAATAGCAAGACTTAGGTGATATGTTTTAAACCCTTGGGGATCAGCCAGTGTCAATACCATACCCTCAATGTAAAACCAACATACAATGCCATATCTTCAAAATTATATGAATTTTTTAAAAATGTTTTAAGTCAACATAGAAATCATTAAAAATCAACTTAATACCTCATTTCTAAACTGGATTGGGGGACAAGTAGGATCTTGATCAAACATTGCTGGAATTAGTAGTGATTTCATTGCAGTGACGAGACCATCCACATCACTGGCTAGAGGTCCTCCTACTGCTCCAACTGTTATACAGAAATCAGTCATGGCATATAGCAATATAAACAGTGTGGATTCAGACAACTCTCATTTATCTAATTTTGTTACACTTTGTAATGAAAATCATTCCTCGTCATCTTGTTTTCTATTTAATTCAAACCTGTGTAAGTGTCACATACGTAGAAAAAGATCATATCAAACATAAGATCGTACACGTAGTAAAATATGTATCAACACATACACACTTACATCCTTCTGATGTCCATTCATCAAATATCAACACATACACACTTACATCCTTCTGACGTCCATACATCAAATATCAACACATACACACTTACATCCTTCTGACGTCCATACATCAAATATCAACACATACACACTTACATCCTTCTGACGTCCATACATCAAATATCAACACATACACACTTACATCATTCTGACGTCCATACATCAAATATCAACACATACACACTTACATCATTCTGACGTCCATACATCAAATATCAACACATACACACTTAAATCATTCTGACGTCCACACATCAAATATCAACACATACACACTTACATCATTCTGACGTCCATACATCAAATATCAACACATAAACACTCACACCCTTCTGCTGTCCATTCATCAAATGTCAGCCCTTCTACAATGAATCTATATATCAAGTTGTTGGTAGTTACAAGGGATTGCCTAATTTCTAATTACACATATCTATCTTTTTTATTTTACTAAATAATGAAAGTTCTCTGCTTTTCAATACAATCACATTAAGCTTTGAGAAAAGGTGGCTATATCATTGTATGAAAGTCTAGACAATATCTGTATACTATTCCCAGGTAAAGCTAATATGGTTAAAAGTAAATTGTACCTGACCTTTGACTCTGAATCATCAAACAAAACCTAGTGTCGATAATCATAATTGTGTGATAATTCATCAAATTCCAATAAAACAATCATCATTGTAGAATAATTACAAACACTTTCATTTTACAACCTGTGACCTTGACCTTAGATTCCCAGCATTGAAACACAGATAAAATACTTACTCAAGGGCTGACCACATTGGAATGGCAGCATATTCTGTTTACTGTAACATAAACATAAAATTACAGAGATGGTCATGATCAGACAATTATCTTAATACTCCACTGACAACTGAAAGATTTTAAACAATTTATGATGAGTAAATCAATTCTGATTCACCATGCATGCATACCCGGTAATCATAGACAATTAGCTGGTATCTCTTACAAATTCTGTATGATACTGTCAAAAGTAAAAAGTATTCTTCCTTCTTCAGAAATCAATTTTGTTACAAGTGAAAACATTCAGAAATTATGTTAAGAGTGTTTAGATTTTTATCGTAGATACTGACACTGTTTAACAAATACATATCATTATGTCACAGCATACAGGAGGCTCATTGTGTGCCATTCAGAACAATTAGGGTAAAAATCCTTGCCCATGAACACAATTACAACAGCATGTACCAGTTCATCTCTCTACTACCTGAGAAACACAAACGGACACAGGTAGGAAGTGATAAGTCACTCACCTCGGATTTTCACCTGAGGTTACGTAGGCCATTTCTCTAACCAACCAAGCTATAATTGTAACCCCAAAATACAATTGATTATGTTACAATGAAGAGATTGTCGATGCATTGTCTGAGGCTGTCAAACCTTTTTACCTTAGTCTTCCTACAGTTGGTTTCAAGCCATACACGCCACAGAAGTGACTTGGTATCCGAATGCTGCCCCCTATGTCTGTTCCGAACCCCAAAATGGATCCTCTAGTTGCTATGAGTGCTGCCTCGCCTCCAGATGATCCACCCGGTCCTCGTGTTAAGTCATAAGGGTTTTTAGTCTCACCATAGATGGGATTAGAGCATTCATAAGTCATCATTGACTGTGGAATATTTGTCCTCACAAATGGAATGGCACCTTGCTTCTTCAAAACCTGTGGACAGAGGCAACACATAATGGTACATTTTGTAAAATCACTACAGCAAATAAACGGACAATTCCATGGATAGAAGACTGACACCAAACTCCTGCTTACTCAATAAGACCATTGAAACTCATACTTACTCCACAGGAGGCTCATTCTCAGTCAGTATTAGACCCTCACCCACCTCATTCTCAGTCAGTATTACACCCTCACCCAACTCATTCTCAGTCAGTATTAGACACTCACCCAACTCATTCTCAGTCAGCATTAAACTCTCACCCAACTCATTCTTTGTTAGTATTAGACACTCACCCAACTCATTCTCAGTCAGTATTAGACCCTCACCTAACTCATTCTCAGTCAGTATTAGACCCTCACCCAACTCATTCTCCGTCAGTATTACACCCTCACCCAACTCATTCTCAGTCAGTATTAGGCCCTCACCCAACAATGTTTGCTTAGTCAATGAAAGAACCACACCCAACTACAATTTACCTTTATAAGAGTATTCTCCTCAGTAACACAAAGGTCAAGATAGGCAGACATCCCACCTGTACAGTCATAACCCTGCAAATGGAAGATGATTACAAGTATCAATATACCATTACATCGTGATGTATACAAGATTCACAATGAACTTGTGCTGCTCGCCGAAGTGTTGGTCAGCCATTGGTGGTAAATGCACTTCTCCTTGACACCAAAGTGCAAGACCTAACTCAAAATAATAGTTCTCCTTTACACTGAGTTTGACACTTGACATCAAAAGGCATGAATTTGACACTCTCAGATATAACTTATTTCTCTATTTAAAATGTTCTCCTTATTCTTCATAAGTATGACTTTGTATGTGACGTTGAATCTAACAGGAATGACGTTGACATTGCCAGATATAACCTAACTCTAAACAAAAATGTTCACATAGACTGATAAATATGACCTTAACAATGACAGTGATGACCTTGATACTAACAACGTACCTCTAGATAGAAGTTTTCCTTCACACTGATAGGTATACCATGAAGCGGTCCTTTCCTTCTCGTGCTCATATCCCTCTCCAGTGCTAAAGCCTGTTATATCATTATATGGTCTATACAACAATCTCTACTCTAAAAGTCACCAACCAATCTAATTTTTATACAACAGTAATTCCTTAACAAATCTGCAACAAAAATCAAAATGTAAGTTATCTCCAATCTTCTGAACATTGAATTTCTTTAGACTTGAATGCTGCCAGAATTAATGGGAAACTATATATATTCCATAAGAAAGCTAAGTCAAGGCAGTACATCAACAAATATGTTTTTTTACTTAATGGAACAATGCAGTCTTCCAGCTGTAATATTTGAACAATGTACTAAGTTATGTATGGTGATAAATCATTGGTCTTTTTTCATACCTTGTGACACTTTCATAAGCTTTAATAGCAATGGAAAGTGATTTCTTTCATTTCTTTTTCTTTCACTTTTTAAACTTTACCTGCAATATTTTTTAATGTTTGAGTGTGAAAGTAAATAATTATGTAATGATTTCTCATAAGATGTACACATATTTGCTTTATCATCATGGTAACCCTTTAATGTGGCATTCAAAGGCCAAAGGAATTTTTTAATGCTGAAAGGAGAAATTCCTCTTCCCCGAATACCAGGTGTCTGACTGTAGTATGTTTACAATGTAAAGAATTCAGTCACAGCCAAGGGGTCACTATTGTTTTTTAAATGGTCGTCCAGCAAAAATAATTTATAATAAATACTATTGTATAGTTATCATATCTGTATATATTTAGATTCTGTCCTAAGTTATATTTAAGCATTAGTATTTGGACTCTATTCCAAAAATTGTCTTTGAAGCTTTTGGGTATTGGGTGATTCTAGCATTTTCACTATTTGAACAGGTAATGCAATGGCCAATATCAGGCTGATCTGACAAAAATTAGGTGAGTTTGTGACACTGTTGGAATAATTTGAAATCTGAGACCAGTGTTGAAAGGCAATTATTTGTAATTTGTTACATAAAGTTTAAGTATATTAACATACCTCTGCTTCCCATATTGGTTCAACAACACAATTCAGGTGTTCATTGACTTGAATTGCCTGGAAAACAAATTAACAAGGTTGTTGTAGAAATTTCATGCAAAAATTACTATCTCATATCAGACCTTCATAAATAATTCTGTTTCAGCATTTATTGATGATAATTATAGCATGCATAAAGGGATGGAACATACCAAGAACTTGGTAGGAAAGTCCTCATTCTTTGTGTATATTACAATCATACCAATCATTATTAAGTAAAATTGAGGAAAAACACAAACATTTAATGTACACCATAAACAGAAAAAAATAGGTCAAGATAATACAGTAAAACTCTGACTAAACATGATACAGAATAGTACATCTTTATCATCATCAGATGTTTCAAACATTTATTAACCAAATTTATTTTGTCATATCTCAGCTGTTCACTGTCCACCCTCGATCAGTTTGAAAACATTGTGTAATTTTTTTATATGGTTACTGAGCACAATATTCATTAAATTGAAGATCAAGTGAATAACAACTGCAATTAGTAACACAAATACACAACATACATTTTAGAAAAATGTTTGAAATGCTTTAAACAACTACCTTGGAAAGGTCACATGACCAAGTGTTACCTTAGACAGGTCATATGACCACTTTTTTCCTTTGACAGGTCACATGATCTTCTATTACCTGTGACAAGTCACATGACCAACTATTAACTTTGACAAGTCACATGACCAACTATTACCTTTGACTGGTAGGCATGAAGCACATCAATACAACGAAGTCCTCCATCCTGTAGCCTTTGTCTGAGCTCTTCAAATGGCAACTCCAGGATAGCATTCCTCTCTGTTAGTGTCAGCTGGAGAAAAAAAAACACACAAACTAAATAATATTGTTAATATTTGTATTGGAAGCATTTGTCAGTGTTACCCTTGGTATTAAAACCAGAGGTACAATGTACCCCAATAATGCATTCATATAGGGGAGTCATTGAAAACAAGGGGTACAACTTTTGAATTTTGACAATTTTATGGTTTTGTTCCCTCATTCAAGGGTAATGGGAAACACTGATGCATGCTGAAAAAATAAAAACAATTTTTTTCTGACTTTATATTGCCACAGACTCAGTGTGTTATAAGCCCAGACTACTTCATAACTTTTCATAATTTTATCAGCTGTGTGAGTGGAAAATTTTACAGACTTAAACAAATTTGGAGACAGAGCCAGTAGCCATCTAAATTTAAGAGCGATGACCATTTCTTAACCAAATCTGCTTTTAATGTTCTGTAATGATCTAGATTTTGATTCTGGCCTAGCTTGATTTTGATTAGAGTATTAATTTTAGGGAAATAAGAGACAAATTTTTAATCAGATTGCTAATACTGGCCCTTTTTTAGGCAGTTCATAAATGTATAACATCCTTAAAAGAATTCAGGCTCTTGGAATATATCTTGGACAAAAGTGACTCAGTAACTCACGCCATTTTGCTCCAGATGTTCCGCTAGCTTCCTACATGCTTCTCTGCAGGAGTCTCTCTTGTCCCTGATCCTGTGATTTCGCTTCTTAGACTTTCTAAGTTTTCCTAAGATAACTGCTCCAATCACACAAGTAGTTGTCACCGTCAAAATGACATAGACGTTCTTTCTGATAGGTTCAGGCACTTCAAACCTGTAAGGCCAGTAGACCTTTAATTTGTCCATCTAGTGTAATAAACAAAAGAAGTTTTAATTTTCATATATCATACAGTTCAGATAGTTTCATCAGTATTCTCTGTACATAGCCACCATTAAAAGAGAAGTCTTTGTAATTTTGATATGCCTTTGCTTTGAACTGATCCCATAATGTCTAGTGTATCAGTCAATTGCTCTGAAAAAAGGCTGCACAGAAATTCTCTCTAGTCCTTTATGTACAGATGTAGGAATTAAACAGCATTTTAACAAGTTCACAAATTTTACCAAGTTTACACAAATTACCATGTTTACAAATCTTACTAACTTTACACAGGTTTATACACAAAACCAGTTTCATACATTTTAATAGGGTTACTTTCAGGTAGCCTGACAGAAACAGTTGAGGTGGTCTATAAGTATTCAATAATGAATGTTTATACAAACACTGGATGGTGGAAAAATTAACATGGAGTACCCATGGTGGGGGGGGAGGTGGGTCTTAAACTGTGTGTGCTGAATATTTTAGGCTCAGTCCCAATCTATGCCTGCTTTTTCTCTTGCAGACTCAGCTGGTCAAACTATTTCATTCAAAAAAGTGAGCATAGATCAGAAATGTAAAGCGTTCCTTCATTCCACATTCCAGCAATGTTATAAATCATATTTTGCGCGCTCTTTTGAATATCTACTTTCACTTTCAAACCACATATGCGATACTAATTTAACTCAGTAGGTACCGTGAATACGTGAAGTCCCCTAAACGCTTTTTAACACAGTAAATGCATACTTATTTGGAATATCAAGGTAACTGATAAATGAATACTGTCAATGCGAGTTGTCCAAGCACAGACACAGATTGTATTCTGATTCTGCGGTCCATGACTGCAAATCACGTACATATTTAAATCTCAACTTTTGTGCGTGCCTGATGCAATGTACCTGTTTACAGTTATATCAACGTAAGTACATTCATATGTAAAAACACTGAAAATGAAATGGAATAAAAACAGGAAATATTTCTGTACCCAAATCATCTTAAAACCAACACAATCCGACCTCAATACAACCTTTGGACAAACACCCCGTATATCTCTTGCCTTGTAATGTCGGTTATCGTCCGTTATCGTTCATCTAGGTAATGGCGCGTCGATTTAACCCCCTCACTACCATATACTATACCATACTATCACTTACTACCACATACAATCACGTGCTATTAAATAATGTTAATTATGGATATTTCAAAAAAGCAATTACTTCATTTCGTTAAAAATATGTACGATCTAAGCGATGACTATAGCGTCAATGCAGATGGGTTCCGAATTATTGAGTTTTTTTGTACTGCAGTTGTCTCCCCTATAAAGTGTATTAGTTCGAGATGTACTTGAATGGTACGTTTACCTCGGAATTTAAATTTAAAAATTAAACGCGAATAACGCACATTTGTGCGTGAATGGGAACCCTGTAAATCCATATTGTTAATCTGTTTTTCTTTTGATAATATTGATATACCACAAAGAGTACTTTATCTACTTAATTATGTGTTAAATTGTAATAAAGTCTTATACTGAGCGTACGATGGACATGTCATAATATATTTATTAATATTGTCACGTGGTTGGTTGGTTAACAGGATTTCCGTCTCCGTGACTCCTCTCGTGTCCGGGTATCGTCTCACCGACGAACAGAGAAAATCCATAAAGGGATCTTTTATAATTAACACGTTTTTTGGTTGTCCCGTCTTCAAAAAAAGTTTCCCAGTTAAATTGACTCAGCTACTTTATCACTTTACAAACGCCTATTGCTTATATGATTCCACTCCATTCCTTCTGCATATATATGTTCACTATACCAAGTTTTTGTAATTATATATGTGATTTGTATGAATGTGCTAATTTAGAAGGGTTACGAGAGGTTTCGGCACGATAAGTCACGATGCAGTAGAAAATGTTATGATAGGGTGAAATTATATTAAATATCTAAGGTAGATTTAAGTTATTTGAAAGGAAAGAGTTTCCTTGTGCATATGAGGTGTGAGATGGGGAGGGCGGGGGACATGTATGGTGTTTAGCTGGTTTGAATATTTGTGTGTTGTGTTGTATGTATGGTCGTGTGTTGAGTATAGCGGTGTGAGTTTTAGATTTCGAAACTGCAGGTATTGGTGTTGTGTTTGCTTTTTTACCCTATA
The DNA here is from genome assembly GCF_031769215.1 of Ylistrum balloti. Classification (NCBI taxonomy): domain Eukaryota; kingdom Metazoa; phylum Mollusca; class Bivalvia; order Pectinida; family Pectinidae; genus Ylistrum; species Ylistrum balloti. The sequence continues at coordinate 627,523 of NW_026782592.1, read as the reverse complement.
GCCAATGTTGAATAAACAGCTATCGAGAACTGTTTACCCCCATTGCCCTACATAACAGGGTTCCACATGCTGCAAGCCAGGGTAGAAGACCCGAATCCGACTGCAAACCAGTCCATGGCCGTTGTACCCCTTGGTTCTCTTAATGTTTAATATATACTGGACGTAGGGCCTTAAATGTATTTGTGTATTTTTAGATGATGAAAGACCCATATTTTCAGGAATCAAAACAAATTTCCTCCTCTGAATAAACTGTCGGTCGACATATGAAACAAAAATGTAGGGGCAAACATGAAGATGAAAGCCTTTGTCCGAATGACCAGTAACATTTCATGTTTTTACAAGGACGTATAAAACCAGTTAAAAAAAAACTCGTTTGAATACAATGGTGAGAGATCTTCATCTGTCAATTAACCACATGGAGATGCCCAATCTGACCAGCCCATTATTAGAACAGCGAAGGTGGGATTAGATATGTTGCTAGAACAGATTTGAAAACCTAATGGGATGATTATGACATATTTCGACATTACTGGTTCAGTTACCTGGAACCAAAATTAAAAGTATACGTCATTTCACCTCTTCATCAGTAGGTTGTTACATCTCTATGGACTAACAACAATGCTGAGTCCATCAATATCAGCTTGAAAAAAAGCTACGGATTGGTAGCAACAGTTTACCCGGTTTGCTAGACAAACTGTCCCTCGTCTAAAAAAATCAGCTGTTTGATCCGAGACGTGCGTTGCTTGGCACTGGAAATTTTAAACTTACAACAAGACTTCCAGAGATACATAAAGATGTCGGACTTTCTAAAAGTAAAAAAAGGAGCCATGTTAAAAAAAAAATTCCTTTCGAAAAAGAAAAGAAAATGCAACAAATGACCAGTTTGTTCGAACTTGATCTGTCAAAAGCCAAAACAAGCTTGCGGCAAAAATTCCGGACAAGGGAAAGAACAAGATATGAAAAATCAATAACCCTTAAAAAGATCAGAAAATAATTTCAGTGGCATGCAAACTCGGGAAATGTGTAACAATTCTTAGATTTTTAGTCTGCAACAGTCATTTCAGATAACATACATTCTTTATCGGTATATTGGTTTCATGTTTTTAATGAACTTTTGTTTACAGTTATATCTGTCATGCATTCCTAATGTATGTAAGGTATGCATGTATATTTCTACTCTCTGTTTCCGCATATGTTATGGTTATCTAGACAAACATTCATATTATGACAAATGCTTTATCCTTTTTAACTTTTAATATTGATTATAATGTGTTTTTTTCTTAACCAATAAATGATGTATGTATATTGTCAGTTTCAGTTTCCGCGTTTCGGAGCCATATGGAAGTTATCTAGATTGTTATATTTATATTTTATATGTTGTGCACTATTTTTTAAATATAATATTCTTTATGTAAACTTTTTAACACTCTCTATTTGCATTCTCAGTTTCCGCGTAATTATCTAGACTGGTGACATATCTTTTTTTCTTGCGATATTGTCAAAATGCAATACTGGTACATATAAACTCAATCATTTCCACCCTCATTCAAGTTTTGCATGAAGGAGACATCACTGACAGAACCCTATCACTGAAGACGACGGTAACGTTGTATCTCAGACCGTATGGAATGAGAGAAACTGTACTACTATCATACCGCGGGATCTGTTACGTTCTTTATATGTGGCCGTTATCATTGTTACTAATTAACGGTTTTATTGAACATGAACAACAAAGCTTCCTTAAAACCGGAGGTTGTCAGGACCACATCTCTACATACATCTCCATATGTGTCATGAAGCTTTTTCTCTGTGCTGCTTAACATATGTCTAATTTAGGTTCTTGTTTATATTAACAGCCATGTTCATTTAAGAACGTGGCAGGTTTGGTTGGTGGAGGAAAACCGGAGTTCCCGGAGAAAATCCAGTAGCCAGGGGGTCAGTACCTGGCGACTATCCCACGTAGGCCTCGACCAAAAGGTGGAGGGCTAGTGATAAAGACGCTCAGAGGTCTTAACCACGTGACTACCGAGGTCCCCAAATGTAGGTTCTATTGGGTGTAGGGGATGGATATTATTGATAACTAAGCAAGGGTTGGAAGCCTTTTCAGCTACAGAACATTGGCGCGGGCCAGCTTCTATATATGATTCATAAATGGTGGACAAGGCGAAGCTCATCAGAAGCTAGAGTTAAACGTCTGACAAATCGAATCGAACCGAGCCCTTCGCAAATATAACAAACCCTGAGTAACAAATCACAAACTTATCGAAGCTTTGAAAAAAAAAATGATTCCCGAAATTGTTGAATCCACATCCTTTGTGAGATAGATACCAGAACTCATTGAACCACAACGAGAACAGAAACGAACAAGAGATTTGTATAGCATCACGGAAGTAACGATTGTACTCTCTGAATTCACTCCATTCACTGTGAACTTTTTTTATGTGACAAGCTGTATGAAAGCAGCTAATGAGACGCAAATGTTGAACTCTGTCAAAGGTTGGAGTAAAAAATTTAACCATTTGAGCCACGACTTTATCAGACAATTCTTTTTATTGGTGAGTCAAATGAAATTGTTCAATTGAATTTTTTTTTCTCCTTTCCGTCGAAATAAAACGTTTGCCTATACATTGACAGGCCAAAAACCACTCAAAAATGGCTTCAAGTCAAAAGAGCCACAATATGATTCTTTAGACCACGGCAAACGTTCATTCCCAGTCTGTTCTATACTCGAGAGTCGCCTTAATTAGTAACACATAATCATTAATCACATGGAAATCAAGCTTTGGAATATACATTGGCAGGTCAGATGTCACACAAAAAAAGTGCTCAGATGATCTAACGACATCGTGAGCCATAGAGCAACAACCAAACATCATTTCTCGTCATGTTCTATATTGGCATCCTCGATATCGCAAAGGTTACGATCACTTTCCCTCTCCTAAACGCCTCGTCTAAACTTCATCGGATATAACACCGATTATATGACTTTTCATAAATCAACTGTTCATTAAAACATGTAAAATCGCTTATTTCAAGAACTATTTATATTTTTAGACGTAATATCTATGTATATTTAGATAGTAATTCTATCGAATTACCACGCGTGCTAAAATACAGCTCACGGTTTTCCGTCACTTCTGAATACAACAAAAATATATGTAGTGCCAGTTGCAGGATAAATACGGGTCTTTCTGTCCCGATTCAGACTTTTTAAAAAAATCGCCGAAGTCACGCACGTGCTTAATTAAATACAGTTGTTTTCTCAATCTCTCCAGTAGTACATTGTGGTATGAATGTTAAGGAACGACAACTCTGGTAGAGATTGCTGTTTTCCGTCACTTTCGAATACAGCAAAAATACATGTGACAGACGTATTCCGACAACGGCACTGTCAATTGCAGGATAAACTTGAAAATATTTTTTTCGTTTGGTAAAAAGTTCACTAACTTTCTCATTCATCTCAGTCATCTATCTGTCGAAAATATTAATATCAACAATACCTTTCATTAATTAAAAACATGATAGAATATTTGTGTGGTTGCATGGCATCATTTCTCGGGATTTTTTTTTTTTTTTTACAATTTTATTTTTTCAATCTTAAATAGAGATGATTACCAGAATAGAAGACACGAACCGTTAAAAATGCAATCATAATTAATAGATACCTTATTTTTTGTTTAGAATAGTTAATATTTACTTGTTTACAAAATTAAAAAGATGCATCAAATATTTGAGAAGTGTTCCATTGGATAGCTTTTCATTTTTCCCCCGTTACAGGTACCGATGTTAACCGTTATGGTCAGGAATGTAAATTAAAGTTGCATTATAGCATTAATACAGACACTGTTACTGACTGGTACACCTGGTAATAGAAAGTAAGGCTGTAATAATGAATTTGTTTTAAGATATGGATCCCTGACTGCACCAGTCTCCGTTAGTACCTGTATTAATGCAATTTTACAACTTTGATTTACATCATTCCAAGCGAACGCGCCGAAGTACAGTTAGGTCTTTCCGATCGTTGCGACGACGGTGATCGAGGATGTCCGAAAAGACATACAACATGGCGGCCAACAAATCACACGTGCAAGTGCGGTTCTTCACCAAATCAGCGTATGTATCGTGACAATAATTATCTCTGCTGTGATATTTATTCTCATACAAGTTTCATCTGTAGATCCTTCTGTCGATAAGATTTGGACAAAATTAAATCCCTCTTGTGGGTAATTATGATAGTCCAACTTTTGAGAAAACATTTATTACTCAAAACAGAAATATCTCTCAAATATAAGCATAGAAGTTGAGAGTACAGACTGCCATACTAGCTTCAGTGAATCTTCCCTTTAATTGAGTGATAGAGTGTCCGGCTGGAGACCAAGAGGTTGCTAGTTTGAATCCCACCAGTGGCATCGGGAAACCTGATAACCACAACATACATAGATTTATTCATAGGAACCAGACATTTTATGTGTGAAATATAGTTAATGCAGTTATAAATAATACTTTTTCCCCATATTGATTCCATTCAGATCCGCTTGACCTTTTAACTGATACCCATCACTTTCTGGCCCTGTCCTCAAAGCAAACACTCTGCACCCTAATATATACCCTATCCTATATCTTCTTGATTGTTTGACTAAAGGGAAATTCGAGACTTCCAACTTTTATACTACCTCTCCTTCACAAATAATGTATGTATACACATATTTCCAAAAATGAGTGATAACTTGTGTATAAAATTGATATTGATTGAACCAACAAGGAAAATGATGGAGCATAGGATTTTAACAGTTTTATTCCAGTTCACATTTGTATATTTATGGTTACAGGTACAGTGTTCCCTCAACTCCATTTGCTGTACCAGCTGATGTCGGAACAAAGGAGCTTAGTGCCCTCATTAACAGTATCCTACAAGGTAAATTCATATGCACAATACCACATGTTTGATTCTGGAAAGCTGCCTTATAAAAAAATTAAGACAGTCAGTATGGAAAAATTGGTTGCAACTTTCAGTGATTATGAAATAGGATAGCAAAGATATGACTCAAAGATAATTCCAACAAATATGAAAATACCAACATGTCAACATAATCATAATCCAAACTCAGATTCAATAAAACTAGGACAAAATATGAACAAAAGAAAGATTTACATGGAGTTTCCTGAAAAAGTAGAAGGAGAATAAGACCAGGTGTTCCAGAAGAGTAAGCATCTTCTGCTTTATTGATGACACCTGCCATGAAAATCTTGGTCAATTTACTGTAAATTTTATATTCAAGATATATTCATTACTTCGTAGATTGAAACTACTACATATTAATCCTGATCTACCCCTCAGTATTAAATGTATTAAGTCTTAAACTGAATCCATACATATATGTACTCTTACAAAGTACCAATGATTGTTGCAAACCATTTTGTTCTTAATTTTTCTTCTTAGTGTGGGTAGAGTTTTAAGGACTTTGATGGGAACAGTCATCCATTGATTTGACTTTTGATTAAGATAATTTTTACTTGATGTTTAAATAAAGCTTCAGTTGGAAAATGAAGAACATTCATAAAAAAGTAAATACAAAACAAAAACAATGTACCTTTTTTTCTCTTTTTATCCTGGAAACAGGAATAAGGGGGGAAATCAATATACTTATTCCCTTTTCATCCTGGAAGTGTGAATAAGTTAAAAGATTCTACATACTTATTCCTTTTTTTATCCTAGAAATTGGAATAAGGAATAAGTATTAGAATTTGTATTCTCACAGTAGGACAGACAAAAAGGCTACAATTTTGCATTTCTTATTCCCAATTCGCCCAGTAATATAAAAAATAACAAACTACTATACACTGATAAATTATATTATGATCATACTAACATTACCATTACAGGAAATGATGAATTAACACTTGAATGTTTCTGCTTTGATAGATATCAGTAATTTTTGATAAATATTGTAGATGGGAGTGAAGAAACAGCCCATGTGGATTTTGATTTCCTTATCAATGGAGAATTCCTTCGGATCACACTCAGCAAACACCTAGAGGCAAAAGACCTGTCTACGGTACAGATTTTCTGTTTACATATGTACATGTGTGATAGAAATTATAGAAAAACAAAATGGTGGCCAGCAATAAACGCCATGCTATCATTACAAATGACAAATCCACATGATTTTATTTAAGTAAGTAAACACTGACTGACATAAATTAAAAAGTACTGAATTTGTGTGTGTGTATAGCAAGTCATAACAATTCCAGTTTAAATTGAAACTAATTTTTTTTTTGTTTGTTTGTATTGACTGCTTGTTAGGTCATCTGGCCTGAAAGGTCAAGATGACCTATAGCCATTGTGCTTCGTCTGTTGTCGTGTGATATGCTTAAACTTTTTCTTTGAATTCCTACTCCTCTTTCATAGCTGGATGGATAGTCGGATGCATTATTGGATAAGCATAATCATTTCCTCAATTCAGAATTTTGATTTGACCCCTTGGAGTCGAGGGATAGGGCGCCAAAGGGGGAGATGTTGAAATTAGATTTAAAACCCTACTCCTCCTTTCTACCTGGTTGGATTCATCAACAAGCTTTGGCTTGATTAATCAGTTGGGTTCTTTAATTAAGTTTAAATAAGTTGATTTGGTCTCTGGGAACCTGGGGGTTGGCGGAGTGCCAAATGGTAGAGGCAGTCAATATTTTGATTCAAAATGCTATGTTTTCTTAATGCTGAAATGAATTTTAATCAAATTTGGTGTGGAATATCATTGAGGATAGAGAATCATTTCTTAGATTCCGAACGATGAGTCAACCCCTAGGGACTTAGGTAGAAGGAAACTGTTGATTTGCATTATTCCTGAAATTATTGGTCATGTTTGAGATATACAGGTATAGCAGTTTGGTTATGAAAAATATATCCTTACATGTTTATATATTTATAAACTACATAACATTTACATTAATAGTAGAGAGACAAAATTTGTGTAAATAAAAAATTTCCTCTGATTTTGGACATGTGATTGCCATGGTTACCAACTGAAAAAATGCTAAAAATGAAAAATACTGCTAATTCCAACCTGACACTACAACTTTACAGAAGAAATTTATTTCTGAACACCTATCTTAAAATCAACAACATTGTCATGGTAGCAAATTACTTACATTTCAGCAAATTCCAATGCTGAAATCCTTCACAACATGACCACATGTAAACACTATGAAAATTTCACTTCCTGTAAAGCTAGTTTTTGGTGCGTAGACACAGATTTGATGTTTTAATGAAGCAACAATGTCTTCTATGTAAGTTGTAGTTGAGCAATTTATTTTAGGTGTATTTGACCTCTTTCATATATAGGTCTTTATAGTCAGATGACAGTTATGACCCTTGGGCCTCTTGTTGTTACATTTGCGAAACTAAAAAGTAAATTCAGTTCAGAACCTACTGGAGAAGGGGTAAACTCTACTATAGTTTATATAGGAAAATTATATAAATTACATCAGGTATGTTTGAGCATTATTTGTATATTTTGTATTGGAAATAGTATAAATCAAACTTGGTAAGAATGGTTAGTATAGGATGACAGTTTGATATTATGCACATATTGACCCTTGCTGAGCCACAAATATACCCATCATGGATGGAAGGGTCTTATGGTAAAATCATCTGTCTTTTCACAAATATCATTTTCTCTTCTCCATACTAGACATACATTCAAATGGTTTCCAATTGTGAGTTCACTCAGGTGACCATTTATGTCCCTGGGCCTCTTGTTTAACAGTTACTGGAGAACCGGCAAAGCTGGCTATACAGACCATTCAGCTATATGGTCAAACATATTTAACTATTTATATATATTGAGCAAATGCAAACAAATGAGTCATACCTGGTTGCGATTATCATGTGTTAAGATTTCTGAAGTTATTCGGACAATTTGACTGTTATAAAATCATCATGTTCTACTTTTTGTGTTCTTCACAGGAAGAGACTTTAATGGTTGAGTACATGCAACGACACCCATCACCAAAACCAGAGGATACCATGTTACACAATGACTGGGTTAGCTGTGTAAGGGGTAGTAACAGCGGGTAGGTGTTTCAAATTAACAATATCATTGATAGATTGCTTACCCTCTGGCACACAGTGGTTGAGTCAAATGAAGAACCCCACCACCACCTACCCTCCCCCTCACCACCAAAATGACATGACCCTGGTTGTCAATTTTGGTCAGAAGCATCATTGGTGAAGGGAACAAATTTGTATAAATGGTGGGTCTCAACCAAGAGATGAGAGAGGCCCATAGGGAAAATGAAGCAAATTCTTAATAATATCTTTCGCATATTGAACTGCTGTACTAGGTTAGCTTAACCTGACCAGTGTTCAAATGGAAATTGTTCTTAAACACTTGTTTTAATTTCCATTCTCATTACAAAAGACAAACATTTTGGCCATTCATGAAGCATGATAAGTATTGGATGTAGACACTCTAATGAGAACGCTCTTAAACAAAGCAATGGTAATCTGAATTCAAGCAGACACAAAGTCCATGTGTTTTCTAGGGTGTCGTAATAATTCCCTCTTTTTGCTGACACCATTTAGATATGTACATTGTTTTATTTTGTATGAAGGATACTCTCTGGTTGTTACGACAACACCATTCATATTTGGACAAAGACAGGAAATGAAATGACATTGAGGATGACCTTTCCTGGCCACACATCACCTGTCAAGGCTGTGGAGTGGATTAACACAGGTAATTATCACTGAAGATTGTAGAGTAAGGAATGGATGTCATTTGGGCAAAGCTCTTCCCATGTTACATTTTTTTGGATAAAATAGACATAATTTATCTAACTGGAAAAAAAATTAATTAAGGTATCCTGGAGATATAACTCCAGCTAATGATGGTATGAAAGCTGTTTTTCATCGTTATTTTCAAAAATAAAAGAATTCTTGTGATCTTCTTGGTTTTAGAATACAAATTCAAATTGCTGGGCGAGTAAAAGTTATCAAAGAAATTGAAGTGTTAGTATTTGAACTATGCCAATGATTTAATAAATTATTTTTCTATTTGGTTATTTTGGGGGGGTGACTATGCAAAATTAAAATTTAAAATTAAAATGCAATAAAAAAAGATACAAGTAAAAAATGTAGCTAATAAATAAAAATGTAGCTAATATTGGTACCACATCAATTGCAAATAATGCCTAAATGGAACTACCAAAGTGCTCTACATCTGTCAGTCTGTACAGATTTTGCTGTATTAGGGGTATATGTCTTACACATTTTCTTTTGTTTTGTGAATAGCTCTTGAGATAGAAAAATAATGTTGTATACTGAAATTGAATTAGTTTTAATTTTTCTAGCGATAACTTACATAGTATAACATTCAGTATACCAGTGTCAATCCAATGATTTATTTTGTCACAAAAATTAAATTTCATATACTTTGTCAGCTTTTTCTTTACTTTCAACTTTACCTGAAGGTCAAGATGTTTATTATGCTAGATCAAAATCTATATGTTTCAAATATCACAATTTAATTGTTTTTCCTTTGCTTGAAGATGACACACCAATCAGTACCTTTATATCTGGATCACATGACCAGACAATATTGATGTGGTCCTGGAATAGTGAGACAGGTACAGTGGATTGTATCAATGTTTGTCGTGGACATGCTGGGAGTGTTGACTGTTTGGCAGTCAACTTATCAAAGACCATGGTAAATACAATGTAAATCCTGTTTGTAATGAATATCTGTATCATGTGTCTGTCTGAAGAATAGAAGTGCAGTCCATTATTCGAGAAAATATAATTGGTATTATTACTGGTATTGGTATTATTATGTGGATTATTAAAGCGTAAGTGACAAGATATTTGACTGAATATGTGTTGCAGATGCTGAATTAGTCTTATGTGTTTAAATTACTAAAATTTCATTGTGCCAAAATACAGTCTAACCTTGTTATCTTAAAACTCAGGAGGACCATGGGGAAACCAAGTATTTAGTTTAAGTGAATATGAATGTTGTGTGTAAATTTGGACAGTGCTGACAAAATTCTTCGAATTAAACTAGGCCTTCAAGTTAGACAAGTTCAAGATAACAAGGTTCGACGTTGAGTATGTGATTACTGTTATACATTGACATATTTTGGGAAAGAAACATTGGATTTGAGATGTATATGTATACTGTTGAGATGTTTTCCAAATCTGATTTTGTTTGCTTTCTTTTCATAACCATGTGATATGTTTAGTTTTCCAGTGGATCATGGGACGGGAGGTTGAAGTTGTGGTCTGCAGGTCAGTTCAGTACCATCAAACCTTGTTGATGTAGTCCTCAGTACATAGAAAATATGTTCAGTATTATGAAGCTAGTACTTGAAATATTAAGATTTATAATGATGATTGATGTAAGCTTGGTATCCAGATTTGAATGCCTATTTCAACTATAACATGAAACATTGGCCCACCTTTTATTCATCCTATTGGCAAAAAACAGAAATGATCACAAGTAAATCTACTGTGAAAATCTCCCTGTTTGCTGTATATAAAATAGTACACTGTTCTGTAGGTATCAACCTTTCAACTATTCTCTTCACTGTTGAGATACCGCACTAACATAAATGAGACATTTACAGTATTACAATGGAATGTCCTGCCAATAGCAGCAGTACAATGCACTACAGAAAAAGTTTACATCCTGAACGTCATCAAACAGATTCTTGTTTATTTTAATAATTTTATTTTAAGGCTAGCTATTGCTCACTGTTTAACCTCATCTTATTTCAAAATTGATGAAAAATAGATCCCCTCAAAAAAGATAGCTTTTGCAAATCACTGTTTTGAAACTGAGTACTAGTGAAACCTGTTTCTAAGTCTTGTGTTCTTTCAGAGCTAACAAGTAATGGAGATGTTAATGATGAGGAAGATGAAAGTATGGAAACACCCAAAAAGAAAAAGAAAACAGATGGAAAATCACGCCAAACAAGGGTATGTGAAGTCATGAACTTTGAAGAGTTACAGGTGATGATTGAGTGACATTTTATTTAGGTGTGCTGTGTAACACATTTAAAAATTTGAAATAGTTTACTTGACTGTATGAATTTCTTGCGAATGATGGTAATAATTAACGATGCATCTTAACTTGAGACGTATTGTGTTTTAGGTCCCTATGTTGACGTTAGAAGGTCACACAGAGGGAGTATCAGGGATGGAGTGGCTGGACAATTCAACTGTATGCACAGTATCATGGGACCATACAATTAGGCTATGGGACATGAATGAGGCAAAGCAGAAGTCATTACTGGTGAGGTTTAACACTACTGCATATGCAGGAAGAATACTGAGGAAGCTAGGGGACTTGGGGCCCCTCAAATCAGAAATCCGCCACATCATTATTTATACCCCTGGATCGAAAGTGCTGGGGCATGTTACTTTAGCCTTGCCCATAACTATTGCATCTTAAGAGGTGGGGCTTTCATATTTTACAAATTTGTTCCTTGTGACAAGACCTTTCCAGTGGTATGAAAATTTTTGCCCCCATGACATTGACCATGACCTTTGACCTACTTTTAAAAAAATTTTAACATTGGCCATTACTATTGCATCGTAAGAGGTATGGCTTTCATATTTTGTATGTGTGTTTCTTGTGACAAGATCTTTTTGTTGGTATCAAAATTTTGGACCATGTGACCTTGACCATGACCTATGATCTACATTTGATAAACTTAAACATTGGCCTTTATTATTGCACTTTAAGAGGTCTGCTTTTATATTTGACAGAATTATACCCTATGAACTTGTTTCAAAAAGTGTGCTTGCAATTAGAACATGCCTTTCACAGTGCAGTTTTAATGTCCTTCTTTAGAATTTTGTTGTAACTAGGGCATAGTGCTTCTTAAAAACATCTTGTTTATTCTCCTTTAATTTTACACAAAAATGCCCTATATTTTTGACACAGTGACTAAACTTTGCTGAATATCCATTGCTAGTTTTGTAGTTACTTTCTGACTATCAAAATGATTTAAAACAAATTTGACCTTCACATATCTTGTGAACATCGAAGAATTGCTTACCCATTTGACCCTGATGTTTCTACATGCGGGCTATTCCTCAGTTTCACATTGCGACCAGATATCCAGGAGACGTTTATATAATTACCTTTAAAAGAATGATTAGTATGTTTTAGGTATTATTTGACACAAGTTTGGAATTTGTTAGAATTTGTACTAACTAACATTCCTCAACTGATATATATCATAGTTAAATATGAGAGACTGCCCTTTTGTGTTTTGTTCACTGTATTTTAAATATTTCTCTTGCCATACAGCCAGGTTCCAAAGTATTTCTGGACATGTCATACTCTAAACTGAACTGCCAAGTTCTAACAGCCTCTGCAGACCGACATGTAAGGCTTTGGGATCCTAGGAGTTCAGGTAAGTAATACTAACAAAGTTTTCTTACATTATGATGTCTATATTTGGTTACAGAATAAATTTTCTCTATTAAGTGGATAATGATACAGTTGTTTCACCCCTACACCTTGTTGAAGGGTCAGGTTCTTAGGCTAACATGTTATTTGTATCTAGACCTCTATTTTGTTTCCTGCCTGTGATTTTAAGTAATGACATAGCATCTTCTATCTGCCATTTGTCTGTGTCCTCTTGATAAACAGAAGACTTAGTCGAGATCTTTGGATAGTACTAGTAGCATGCCCGGGCAAAACCTTTCCACTTTGTTCAAAAGAATGACCTTTACCTGCTCTGAAATACAGGAAGGGCAAATGTATTTTAATTTAAAAACAATTTATTTTCTAAAGAGGTGAGCAATGTTGGGCCATTGGGAACTCTTGTTACACTGTGGTGTTTGGTTCATTTGTGTACAAGTAATGTTCAAAATCTGTCAATGTTTCTTGTTACAGAAGGATCAGTAGTAAAGTGTACCTTTACCTCACACAATGGCTGGGTTTCAAGTGTTGATTGGTCCAAAGAAAATGAAAATCATTTTATATCTGGGTCTTATGACAAAATCATGAAAATGTGGGATACAAGAAGGTAAGAATTCTTCACAAGTTCTCCAAAATATTGTCATTTTAAAAAGGAATATCAGTTTGGGTTTTCCTTAAAATCCTCTCTCAACTAATCTCATTTTTAAAAAGGAAAACAAAAATACAAAAAACAAAAATTCCTGACCATACACATTTTATATGTTACCATTTATTTGATAAGGGGACATATTATGTGCTGCTGATCAGGACCTACTAAGGTTGATATGAAGGCATGCCTTGGCATGGTAATGGTAGATTGTTCTGTACAAAAAAAAAAGAGACCGTTTTCAACCAGTTTTGTCCAAAAAGTTTTGAAATTCACCTAGCAGCAGAGTTATCTGTGTATGATAATTCAGCTTATAACATTGAATGTGTTATTCAATATTATAGTAAATGTCAGTTCATATCCATGTCTGAAAAACATTATACAGTAACGGTCTCAAACTTTATCACAAATATGTCAAATCCTCTTGTTGATTGATTAGCGTGTTCTTTACTGGGATAGATGTAAAAAGCAAAGCAGCAAACAACTGGGCAAAATGAGGACATCATAGAAGAGATTGGGATATCCAACCAATGTAGAACCAATCAAAAATATCCAATAGTTAGTTCCACAATCCCTATAGGTGTACTTACAAACTTTTTGAACAAAATTGACCACTGATATTATAGAACAGTTGGAGAGTGCTTTCTCTAAAGGTTATACCAAAAGGCCTTTGCCCGTTAGGCATAGTCTACAAATTTGTACTGTTCCCAAGATAGAGCAAATACATATTTCAGATGTTGAAATCAAAATGGCTATACATTTATATAAGCTATATTGTTTTTCTGCTTAGTCCCAAAAGTTATCATGCACAACTATTGAACTTGGGAGTCTACATATAAAATTTGGGAATGATTCACAGAATGCTAACCAATTAAGAAAAAGCAACATGAAATTTCAAATGTCAAAATCCAAGATGACTGGCAACCAGTTTGTTTTTGTAATCAATCTGCAAGTTGATTATGCACAACTAGGAATTAAGGGTAGTTTGAATTTGAATTTAGATAAAGATCCGTCCTGCACTTCATAGAAATAACTATGGGAAAAAAAGTATTAAAGAATGGATGGATGGAAGACAGAACACTGATGAAGGACGATTTGGAACAGTCCAACATGATAGGATAAATATAGAGTACTTTATCTACAAAATTTTCAAATATACACTAAATCAACAGCAATTCGAAAGTTTGAAGACAGGTGTATGTTTGGATGGCTTATTATAGGGTATATTACCCTATAATTGAAATACTCGAGATAACCTTGTGTACATGTATTGTTTACCTTAAATATCTCCCCGAGATAACCCTGTGTACATGTATTGTTTACCTTAAATATCTCCCCGAGATAACCCTGTGTACATGTATTGTTTACCTTAATTATCTCCCCGAGATAACCCTGTGTACATGTATTGTTTACCTTAATTATCTCCCCGAGATAACCCTGTGTACATGTATTGTTTACCTTAAATATCTCCCCGAGATAACCCTGTATATATGTATTGTATACCTTAATTATCTCCCCGAGATAACCCTGTGTACATGTATTGTTTACCTTAAATATCTCCCCGAGATAACCCTGTATACATGTATTGTTTACCTTAATTATCTCCCCGAGATAACCCTGTGTACATGTATTGTTTAGCTTAATTGTCTCCCCGAGATAACCCTGTATATATGTATTGTTTAGCTTAATTTTCTCCCCTAGGTAACCCTGTATACATGTATTATTTAGCTTAATTGTCTCCCCGAGGTAACCCTATATACATGTATTGTTTAGCTTAATTGTCTCTGTGAGATAACCCTGTATACATGTATTGTTTAGCTTAATTGTCTCCCCGAGATAACCCTGTATATATGTATTGTTTAGCTTAATTGTCTCCTTGAGATAACCCTGTATACATGTATTGTTTAGCTTAATTGTCTCCCCGAGATAACCCTGTATACATGTATTGTTTAGCATAATTATGTGAATTAACACATTTTTCATGGTGCTAATTTGCCAATGATATTGTGCTAAACATTGGTTATGCCTAATAAAGTATGTTAACATTATGTACTTTTAACATATTTGTATTTTCATTAGAGTTTTGTGAATGGTTCTCCCTTTTTTTTCAGTCCGAAAGTACCTTTGTTCGAAATGAGTGGTCATGATGAGAAAATCCTTTGTGTGGATTGGTCATTACCTACTTTGATGTTATCAGGAGGAGCGGATAACCATTTGAAGAGCTTCCAGTATAACTCTAGCAGTTAAAATAGTATATTATAGGGAGCTTTGAAGATCAAAATGTATCTACCACAGAGCATTCTGGTCTGATCAGTTATAACTGATCATAAGAGTAAATCACATGAAACTTAGAGTTTACTAGTGTACTCTTTAGTTTTGAGGTACTTTGACATGCAAACACTTATTTTTTAACATTTGTATGGGAAGGGCTTTATTTCATTTGAATTTTATGGATATTTCACCTCTGTATGATTCAAGTACTCATATATGAATAAAAAAAATAAGATTTTATGTTCAACTTTAAGATACCTGCAGTCATGTACAAAAAAGGTATGCCTGATTTACCTCATCTTCAGTCTACGTAAGTCATTGGCTTGAGTACCATCGTGATATCTTCCAGAAGAAAAGAAACAAGATTTGTTTTTTAGTTGGAAGATATCTGACACTGCTAAATTACTTTATGATTATCCAGTTTTGTCAATGAAGAAAGAAAGTGAGATTTTGTAATAATCTCTGACACTGCCAAATCAGTTTACAACTATTCAGTATATACAGTCATGTATGTGAGAAAAAGAAATAAGATTTGTGTTCATAATTGAATATTAATTTATATTTCTACAAATTTACTTTTATGATTATACCCCAGTCAAAGAAATAGATATTTTGTGTTCAGGTACTGGAACATGATGGGAGAAATTCTGTCCGCTCATAATATGAAGGTCTTAATACTGGTTGGATGGATGGATGGATCGGTAGGTGGATAAGTAGGTGGATGGATGAATGGGTGGACAGATAGATAGATGGATGGATGGTTGGAGTGTGGTTGAGTAGGAGTAAGGAGGGAAGGTCTGTCTGTATACAGTACTAATAAAGCTGATAAATAAATACATTTGTTGTTGTTGTTGAACTGAATCCCATTTTTTGTAAATCCCCACCAAATTATCAAGTATTAAAGTAGTTCAATGTAGATACCTACAAACTTCACAGTTTCAGATTTTTACAGACACATTAAGCCACTCACAGTACACACCGAAGAACTGTGACACTCCATCACAAATGTAGACTGTTATGTACTGTGCGGTTTTGTACCAGTGATTCTATCTTGTGTACATACATCAAGAACATTGGGGGAAAAGTCCATGATTTTTTTTAATCTTCATTCAAAATATTTCCAGAAATCCTACATACTTCTACATTGACGATAATATTAATCTGCCATCAATGTTAATTACAACACTGTAAAGTATGAACAATAAAACCATAACCAAGCAGACACAAATTTGATATTATTCTGGTAAATTTCATACCAAATATCATACCCCATTTATGCATATAAAGTGTATCTTGCCCTCTCTCCTCTACTACCTGTCATTAGACTTTCTATTTGTGACATGGGTTTACCTAGGTGAGGTAGTGTCATGCCTGGAGAGTAGGCCAATTTGACCTTTGACCTATATCAAAGAAAATGTGAGTGCTAATTCTCATTCACTGTCATCAAAACTTCTGGGGCATTGATTCACCTATTTGTAGGTAAGTGGGGCAGTGTGTCATTTGCCAAATGTAGGTCACTTAGACTTGCATATTGAAATTCTACCTTAGATATGAATGGGTGATGCCACCTATTCTAAGTTATGCTTTTCGTTTTTTCATTTCTATGTCACTTATTTGTTTGAACTTCTGATAACAATAAATCAGTAATATTACTGAATTAATTCCCATTTATACTACAAAATGCAATTAGATAATGAAAAGACATGAAATACACAGTGTCACTAGATAAAATTTAATAGCATATTTTTCAGTTCGCCTGGTCTGGTGAGTTGATGCCATACTGTGATGTCCATCAACAATTACTTGAAATAAACTGGGACTCCATTGCTCTGAACTTTTTGGTGCAGAAGGAGAATGACTCAATAGGGGAAACAGATATCATTCATTAAAATACTACTTTAGATGGTGCAATTTCAGCCACACCAAACCAGATGAGCATTACTAGCCCTATGGGTCTCTTGTCTGCAACAGTAACACAAACTGTTCATATTTTGTTGGAAAGAGATAATCCATTGTATGCCGATTTTGACACATTTGACCTCTGTGACTTTGAAAGTGTGTCTAGGTCATTCTTTTTGATAAACATAGCAGCCTTCATCCCAGCATGCCATTGGCCCTTGAAAATCACCTGAATAATTTAACATAAAGCTGCACTGTGTGTTGGTGGAGGTGATGTGCAAAGTGTTGGAAGTAACATAGGCCAAAATTATGTCATTTCATTCTCTTGTGATCGAGAATGTATCAAGGCAATCCTGTAGAAACCGACTTAATTGGAAGTCATAATGCAAAAAGAAAATACATTTGTAGCCTTTAGCTAGATCTGTTATGTACTACTTGGTACACATTTCTCCTGTGAGATTTAATTACGACTTATAGTTTCTTACCTGTGAATTACAGTCATAGTTTCAAATCCAGATGTTGCATTTCTTGTGTGATTAAATTAATCAGAAGCTTTCCTGACAAAAGCAGTCTTTTCCCATGGACATCAGCTGCTAGTTTTATTATTATCAACTATATAAACTTTCATTAAGAGTGATTTTTAGCCTGAAGGACAAGTAAATGTTGTGGTGTGACTTCCTTTGTCCTTGCAATGTGATTATCGCCTTTTCCCAATACAAGATATGTTAGTAAAATAAGAGTCGTTACATTCGGTTGGATGAAGTCCAACAAAATTTGTGAAAAGAAAGGTTTTGTCACTTATTCAAGGTCACTGGTGTCAAATTGGCTTAGACCCACTTTGAAGGTCAATGATGAGAGATCTATATGTATTTGTGAAAAATATCCAATATCAGGTGATCCAAGAAAGGCCTTTGTTTTCCAAGCTGGTTTAAATTAGTTAGAGTCCTAGGCAAACTGGGCCTCATTTATTTCAGTTAGCATGGCAGATTTCCTCTTCACCTGTTAATTTGACCCATAACCTTGACCTATGTAAACATGTGGCTCCACATTTAATTTCAATAATCTTTTTTACATGGTCTTATTTCTATTGTTTACTAGTTTAAATAGAAATCTTGCTAAGACGTTTGATCATGTTTTAACTCATTTACTTTTTATCACAGTCTTCGTGAGTCTTAAAATGCATACCACTAAAAAAATCCATTTTGACCTCAACCAGTAGTCACGTACCTTGTCATCAGACTTGTGTTATCTTTATTTCATAATGTCAAGATATTCACAACTTAAAGAACGATAGGTATTTGATCAATTTTCTACTTTTATCAACACACGCTTCAGCTGAAGATCATAAATAACTTAATTCACAGGTAATGAAAAATGCCTGTTACTGATGGTCTGTTCTAAAGAATTTTGCTAAGATTTCACATTTCCCTATGGTAAACTTGCAAGTAACCAGAAGTCATTCACAAACTTTATAGCTCTGGATCCCTACATACTACTGAACAGGTAGAAATCTAATTGAGAAGTTATTTGAAGACCAGAGTTAATGATGGATGATGGAAGCCACCGCATAAAGTAAGAGGTGAAGAAGTCAGTATTGTATAATAAAGCAAGCAAAGAATCTGTAGCAGGTGTATGGAGGGCTGTATGAAGTAAACATAAACAGAGCAAAATGATCTACTAAACTGCATACAGCTGTTTCATCATTCAAAGACTGATTCGTCAGTGATATTAACAGCCTGAAGTGTTGTAAATCTTGAGGCTACCAAGGTAAACTTAGACTGCATTCTCGTAACCCAGTTTAAATGGTTCAGATGGTCTGGAATTGTTCCACTAAATGCAAGTGCACTTGTACCAGATTTCGGACCCAATATATGTAAAGTTGAAAATGCAGTTTTGGAAATTTCTCGTCAAGCATAAAACTAAAATAAAGATACCATCAATTTTACTTATACTTTATAGCACATAGCAAAAACATGCCAGTGCACCAATCTCAATTTTTATGCTGAAATTCATAAAACTAATGATAATCGGCTTATTAGTTTCAGACAGGTAAGGTTAGACCCCTAAAACTGCATGTGCCATCTATTCCGCATTCCTGTCTCGGTCCCTATCTGTACCTGGCATTTTTTCTTACAAATTCAACCTTGTATTTTTTCAGATTCTCCATGTTAATCTTCCTTTTGTCAATATTTTACCCAAGTTTTCATGAATTTAAGTTTAAATGAAGATTCTGTTGACAAGTTGGTATTTTCTTTATCATAGAAGCACAAAAGAATGAATATCCCTTTTTAATACAAATTTAAAAATCATTCATAAAATGCATAGTGGAACAAAAGAAAAAAGCAAATAATATCACATTTTTGGTTTTATTTGTTTTCGTATGTAAATATCTCGTATTTGTGGACAACTGTCAATGACAAGCAAAGCACTTGGTCCAGAACAATAACAGATTTATACAATTCACAAACTCTCATGACCCATTCCATACTATAGCTATTATCAATGTGTTCCTATGTTGTACATTCACTACCGAACTATATATACTTTCGTAGCCTTAGATAGGATGGTAATAAACCATTTTCTAAAGAGCACACGGCTGTTTATTAAAAAACTTTGTTATTGGGTGTAAACACTGAACAGGAAATCATTCAATCATTTATTTATACTAAATATGTTTGAGTTTCAATACGTCTTTTTTCTTGGGTTCTCTGTAAGAATCAGAAAAGATTAACAATATTCAATGATACAAATCTTATGATAATGACCACACACGACAAAATTCTCTTACACAACACCAGCATTTCTCAAGTCACTCGCTCCCATAGAGATTACTTAGTTACTGGCCAGTGAACCATGCATTATGGGACACCTAGATTTAAATACAGTTTACAGTTGAAAACCTAGATGTGAACTATAAAGACATAGATACAAAAACAAGCAGGACAAAAGTTGAAATCCAATCATACTCTGAAATGAAATCTATAGTATATGTGATGATGCATCAAAACACTTTCATCATTTGAATACTAACAAATAATATCCATAAAACTTCAATAAAATGTATCCTGTCACTGACAAAAAAAGTTATACCAGTCGAAAGTTCAGATATCTCTCTAAGATTTCTCACCACCAAATCAGATATATAGACTACACAAACAAATGGGGACACATCAAATCTGTTTCTGTACTGTACAATATTCAGATTAAAACCTTCTATCTCACTTGAAATAAATAATTAAAACTTTCTTATATAAACATTTAAAATACTTTCAAACTTCAACAATTATGATTATACACAACTAGACAACTGACATAATATAAAGCAGTCATACGAAACAATTATTTCAAAATATCTAAAGAAAAATACTTCAAAATGTCGAGATCACTACCAACAACCACAACATAGTCATTACCTAGACATTCCCTTTTTTACCAATTCACACGAAATCAAGCTTAACACTGTTTACTCTGTCAAAATATTAAATCTATCCACTTCTACCAGGTGACTCTCTTATGTGATTTAAGATTTATCAATTTCACCACATATCCTTTGGTATAGTATTTATCTAACACATGCTACTGTTAAATCAGTCATGATGGAAATGCATTGAAATTCACACTATCATTCTGCATTCAGCAAAAGTTGGAAAAGTACCTTTTATAGGCAACACAAGTTGAAAGCTTTCATATGTACGGAAAAGAAAACAACATATCATCTATAGAACACACATTGGTTAATAAAGAAAAAGTAACATAACTCGTATATCAATAACTATGTAACTCATTTCTAAATCAATATCAAAATATCGTGTTGGGCTGACCACTAATACTGATCAGGAAGAGACAGTTGGTTATTCACTCGATAAAGACCACTGCCCTTGCTATTCTAAGATGCTCTACTAGAAAGTGTACATTTATTTCCATTCAGCAGAAACTGTAAAACTCTTGAACACAAAATTATGTGTGACAGAAACAGCACTATCAAAGTGGATTTTAATATTTCTTACATTTCAAGCCCGACAAACCATCTGCAATATACCTATGTGAAATATCAGTGGCAAGAGGAATCCTACCAGTATGAATGTACTATTCACATTACATATATCGATGTCCTAGTTGGCACTGATGCTAATATGATCATCACTAATATTAATGTGAACTATACCTTGAACAAGTGGTGTGCTAACTATGGTGATCAATGTTTATACATTATGTATGAGTAAAATGAACAACTTAATCTGTATCATTGCACAAGGCTTTCATATAACATTTGGCACCAAAAATTGGCAAACAATGTTTCTTATTTCTATTGAAAACAATCATCTCTAGACATTCAAAATTCTGAAAAAATGTTCAAAAAATGAACTAAGATACCGATCATTTTCATAAAAAAAAATTACGTTTAAGTGACTATGGATTACCCGTTTTAGTTTGAACACAAGAGCCCCCACCCTCCTTTTTAGGCTAACTTGACCCACTGAGCCTAGATCTACATTGTATCAGGAACAGTTCTCAGTGTTCAGCAAGCCAGGTTCCACAGTATGATAGTGATGATCATATAGACAATACATAGTCCTGTTCACTTTATGCCTGTTTTAAGATGCATTATATATGGTTAAATCTATGTGTTGACATTGAAATCATAGAATGTTTCAACTTGTACATGTAAATAAACCATAAAATGTTACAACACCATAAAACATACTGCCAATCAAACTTTTTGAAACAGATTCAGGTAATTCCTTTTGAGCAAAAGACACTAAGACAGTGGCTCATATTACCACTGGACCATACAATCAATTTACAAAAGATCTACACTTTGTATATAATTTTAAACCACAATCCTTCAATGCTCTTACATGGCTTGAAAATTTCTAAGCTTCACTGAAGAGGCTCCAATGATATTGGTTTTCCCTTCACAGTTTTTTTGTGAACTTGGTTTGATCTGAAGCACAGCTTCTGTGGTGATAAACCAGTCACTCGTCGAGATTGGTGGGTAGGGTAGTCTGGTGGGATTTAGTCATTCTTAACTATGTGTGGCGGCTATTTCGACTAGATCGAGATGGATGGGAACGAACACTTGTTTCTAATTCCCAAGGTAATGAAAATTCTCTGAAAAAATGAAAACAGAAATGAACAACTATTTGTTTGCACATATTCATTTCAATATAAGATATTAAGATGCTTGAAAGTTGTTCTGATGGTCCTATCGATAAGATCATACTTCAAACAAATATACATGTAAATAATAAAGTTACGTGATAGCTACACTATTTTACTGGACTTGACCCTTGTATATTAAAAACACTTTTGTAGCTAAAGTTATGAGTGCATTTCATACACTTAAATATTTCACTGAAAATTGTTCTCATTCAACAGAGGTTTTTGGGGAAAAACTGGCGTTGACCTGATATTTCAGCATGTTTTAGTATACTTACTCTTTGTCTAGATTTGGCACAGGGTGTCCAAACACCATCACAGGAATTTTGTTTGTCACCTCTATGTGTGTAACTGTGGAAGGAAAGAGTACACCGATTACAGTACAAATTCTAACTACAATTTCCAGTACCGTTTGCATCCAGCAAATCTTTCACAAAACCTTTAATATGAGATTTCAGTTAAATAAAACAAAAAAGATTTCAAATTGTATCACACCATCCCTGATTTGACTACAACAAAGTACAAAATATATGAAGAAACATTGAAATAACATCATTCTGTTATAAATGTTTGATATTCCTAGTCTGGCTATTCATCAAGAAGCTGTACATCCATTGACTTACCTACACATCTAAATGCTATAGCTATATTACTGATACTTCTGAACTACTGACACTGAACACAAATTTCTTAACCTTGATGAATATCATGAAGTCCCACATCCCTAAATTCCTAGGTTTGAATACCTCGTTCATTAAAAGTGAGTACCTAGTACATAACTATTTCATGTCAAAGAAATTTTGTTCATGTGTTTTAGAACTTGAAGTAAGTTGCATGCATACAGACTGTTTCTAACATGCACAAATCACAAAACACATACTTGTATCTAGACTTGGATAGAAAGATTCTAAAGTGTTTGACTGTTGTCCGTCGTCTTTGCTGCACACCTCTCCTCGCTCCTTTTCTTTCAGTTTCTCATAGATCTTCTGCTCCCGAATTCTTTGCAGATCCCATCTAAATGTTCAAGACAATGTAGTGCAGAACATTTCATTTGTAATGCCTTTGACACAGATCTAAAATATCAACTATCTGCACCTTGTTTCATTCTGGAGAATTAAAAGACATCAAGAAGGACTGATGATACATATACATGATGATTCAGTTTTTACCAGACAAAAGAACAAGATGCTGGAGTAACTTTGTCAAGATAACACATTTTCAGGCCTCGGACAAGGTACCCCGTATTTCTTTCTTTCTTTCATATTATTTTCTTGCAAAATAGATACTTTTATGTCTTCTAATGAATGGCACTACCTACATATAAGCAGTTCCCTATCATGATAATGAAAATTCTCAAATGATTACATGGACATGTTATATGGTTAATTATTGAAAATATAATCATTTGTTTGTTAAAACGTTGCAAACAAAATCAACCTATATGGACCATCCAAAAATATCAATCTACGAAGAAATATAAAATGAATTGAGTTCATTAAAACATCTGTTTTCAGTCATTAATCACTGGTTTGAAATTCAAGATTAATAACATATACATACCTCTTTCTTCGTTTCTCTTCAATCTCTGGCTTCTGGTGTCTTTTAAGGAATACTTCATCTTCAAGATTCTACAAAATGAAAATAATACAACACAACACATTATAGCTGGGAACAGAAGAAATAATATCAGTAAAATTTTCAAGTGTAATTCTAACTATAAAAGACTTTTCCCTTAAATATAGCTAGTCAATCCTCACCCCAATTTAACAACACCTTTTAACCTTAATCAATATTTAACTAGTCATCAAAGAGATAAATTATCAATTTCAAATTTACCATACATTTATTTGGAAAAGAATACTTATAGAAAAAGTACTTTTCTTTACAGTTGTGATCATTGTTATTATTCACATTTTTACAAATTATGCCTTGACAGAAGATAGTATTTCACTTAACAGGAGGTAGTACAACACCTTACAGTAGACACAACTATGATATATCAATCAAAAGAGTCTTGAGTCAAGTTTCCATCGAATATGTCTGCCATGTTGAGTTGTATCAACACAGCATTGGCAGAGCATTAGTTTGGAAAAAAAGAACCATACCAAAAATAGCTTACATTGATCATGCAGAGCAGATTAAATTTCTTTAATACAATACTATCAATTTCCATCTTTTCATCTGTCTTGCTTACGAGCACTAAGGTTGAAGTATATGGTTGAATGTCTATAGTTCCAAACTATTTCACTAGATGTCTTACAGTTCTAATTTTGCAGTATGCCAATTAGTAACAGAATTGTTTTTGTTAAATCTTACCTCTGTTCCTTCCAGTACCCAAAGATTGGTGTAGGTCTTATTTTGCCATTGTGGTAATTCAACTGCAATGATATATATCATCATATGTAAAATGTAAATTTCAATGAACAAACAATGATGTCACTTGAAAATGAACTGTGATGTGTCCTGAGGCTGGATAGAAATACATATTTAAGAGTATAAATAAGACTTGATTCAATACTTCCACTGTTGACAAGAAAAAAAGATCACACAGACTGCATTCAGTCTAAAATGTCTACATAAGTTGGGTCCTAACCAGTATAAATACAAGGCACATTTAATCGCTGGTTTTTAGTTTGTTAAAATCAAATTCCAATTGACATATATACCAGTGAAATTATCTACATTTACATCTTAAGTTGAGGATTACAAAGAATATCATTAGTTGTTGAAAATGTCCTATATATTGATTTATCAGTGATGCAACAACTTAGGGTTATTTTCCTGGATATATATGCTCTGAAAATTTCAAAGTGTGTCTTAAAATTGTACATTGTTGCCTGTAAAGTACCTTGGAGTTCTTTATGTGCTCCCTGGATTATGTCTCCTCGAGATTCAAGGTCAATATCATCTTCATCTTGAGGTTCATAATAGGAAACATAATAAGGGTCATTGGTGCGCAATACAGAGTTGTCCGGACTGTCACGGATATCCTTGACTGACCGTCGGTTTTTGCGAGGGCTTGCAGTGCTGGAGGTTGCTGGGTCAATGCTAGGGGCAGAGCTTACAGACGAAGATACAGTTGCTGACCTGTTTCTGTAGCGCTGGTGTCGTTCTGTACGATGACTTGGAGTTGATGCGGCTAGAGGTTTTTGAGCTTCTGCTGCAAACCTCTTGGTGAGATTCTGTGGCTCCAAGCCAGTTGACTTTCTGTAAACAAAGCAGTGATTATAAAGACTTGTGTACAAATTAAATCCCTCTTTAAAATTGTCACCATACATTGACCAGTGAACATACACAATGCCATGTGATTTTTTTTTTAATTTTCAAAATTACTTGTCTACATGTATTTCAACACATTAATCAGACTGAAAATAATAATGTGACTGGATAATTAAGACTCAAACCATTACAACTTCTATAATTTTTCCTGTGATTATTTAATGTTTCTATATATACTTCTCTTAAAATGCGACACTTGAACCTCAAATCAAATTTCAATAGTAAAACAAGCAAATGATTTACAATGAAAAGATTATTTACCTCATTAACAAAAGGTAGCATTTGCAGATTAAATTTAATTTAAATTCTTCCCTGAGAGTACATGCAAAACATGTGACAAAAATTCATTACATTACCGTTTAGTCCCTCGGTCTGCTGTTGTTGATGGTTGTTCATTGGTGGTCTTGGATGCAGACTGAGCACACGAGTTCGGGCTCCCAAATGCTTTATGTTGTATATCTGAGAAGTCATCTTTCTGTTTCAATAGTGACATTCTCCTTTCCATTCTCTCTAGACGACATGTTAACTGTAAAATTCATAAAGTAATATAACATTGAAAACAAGACACATTGTGAAATGAATACTTATTGACTTAGTGAATTCAACCAGAGATTTCAATATGGTTACATCTTTAATTTATGTCATTCCAGCACAGTGCAGGTATAAACTAAAGTTACATGAATAGTCTGAAAGGAACATTATTTAAGAAATACACTTTCTGTGATCTTACAAAATTTTGGGGCACACAATGTATTGGTCCTGGAAAGCCAAATGGAATAAGGATGGGCAAACTAATTTTGCAATATGAAACTGTTTCAGTCTGGGAAATGACTAACAACAACACTGTGCCAGGTACTTGAGTACATGAACTAGGTGTTCTGGTGGCACAGCAGTAACACACTTGCCTTCCATGTAGCCATTCGGGGTTTGATTCCCTAATTTATAATACTGATGTTTTGGGTTTGTTTTTCTCCAAAATTCACTAAAATTGGATATTTCCCTATAAAAACCAAAATGATGAAAGTTTCATTTAGCAAAAGATGTATTTATGTAGTGATTATTAGAATATATTCCTTTTCTCAAATTCACTAACATTAAATATTTATTTATGTGTAGTCTATAATCAATGATTTTCTTAACAATTATTTCTATCCAAAAAGAGAAGAGTTAACACTGCTATCAGAAGAGTAACATTAGTAACTGAAGCTGGCAACTCAAAAATATCAGCATACATAACACACTTGCAATTGACTGAAGTTTTATCAGAGTTGTCTCCCATACTATGAAAAACTGTCAAAAATCTATGAAAATCTGTCAAAAATCTCTTCTATCACATATTAAACCATAAGAATGTCTTTTTAAGAAAAAATCACACTTATTAAAACATTTTAAAGGCTTTGTTTGGATTCATGTACTATCTTACTAAAACAAACTGGGTTATTAATATAGTTCTGACTATATTTACTACATTAGTCCATTCATTTTTTTTAGGTGATGTGACTATGTAATGATTTAGCAAAGAACAAGCATGCATGTCAGTCTTCTACTAATTTTGTTCATCTACTTTATAACAATAACAGTATGTACATATTCCTAATGTAATAAAAAATATTCCTTTATTTCAATCCAAAGTTAAGATTAAGTCATAGTCAATGATTAAACCTGCTCATATTATACATGCATGATGCACAACATCCAATCTATTTATGGCTTTCAGAATGTCACCGAGAGCTTTCTTAGCTTTTAAAACAACAGAAGTATAATCAAAGCACTCCCTTAATAGTAAGGAAAAGACAATTTTATCGTTAATTTCAAATGTTCAAATAGTATGCTTTGTTTATGCATTTTCTCAAAGAATCACAATACCCTCTTGCAAAACTGTCACTAATTTTACTTGTTGAAATCCTTTTTACAATACGTTCTTTGAATCCTAATGAATATAAGAACGAATTGGTAGGCCTGTTTAATAATAAATTGAAAAATAGCGACAAGCAGATACATGTTCATCATCTTAACAATCACATACATCATTATGGACAAACAAACATGTATGTATTACCAAACGGCACAGTAACAGTCGAACAAAGACATATCTCGGGGGTATACAACAAGCAATGTCGCTAGACATGTTTACCAGCATGTAAACATGTCGATGACCACGCGTCATAAAACAACCCATGTAGAACCAAACTCTAAAACCTAGATGTGGAAAATATCCGAGCACATCCATATCCGTAATATCGCAAAACGATAATTGAACAAGTTATAAAAAGGATTTGTTCAAAATAATGTGATGATTATGATGCTTCTTCGGATACAAATTTTGTAAACATAACCAGCGGCCATTTTAAATCAAACACCGATCGTCTGCCATTTTGGATGATAACGCTACCTCTCCGTTCACAGGTCTCTTGAACCATTTCTTCACTCCGAAGTTTATCCTTGTTTGAATGAGCACATCGGCCATTTTCTTAAAAATTCTGCAGACCCCCAAACTCATGAGTTCTCGGGAAATTGAGCAGAGGGTCCGCGTGTGGTTCTTGCCACAATACACACAAAGAATAAGCGGCTTGGTCGGTGCTTCATCACATGACCAATCACGTGATGCTTGTGTATGAGCACTTCTGTTATTTTGTATATTGCAACTTGCGTTAAGAGATACAGCTATGACCATTACTCATTAATTTGAATTATTCGATATGGCAACACGCTAATTATCATACATGAGAAAATTTTAAAATATTACATACGTCATGAGTTAACATTAGAAAAGAGTCATGTGACCAGAAAATAGTTATTTATAGAATTTTTCAAAAAAATAAACAAAACATGGGAAATGTCGTTATTTTACTTATTACATTAACTTTCGTGTCAACATAGAGTATTTCAACAAAGGTCTATGCACCGTTATTGTTTATCATACATGTCAATGTAGGAACTTGATCAACTAATCACAATGTCGGCATGAAAATGTGGAATGTATTCATCCGCTTACGAGACCATCAGACGACACTGACAGCAGTACAAAATGCGTAGTTTTGGCTTTAAAACTTAAATGAATGAAGTACGTGTGAACACGCGTTTAACTTACTGCTGTTCTTTCCTCTTGTAATTGTTTAATTTCCTTGTCTTTTTGAGATATAAGTTCTTGTTGATGTTGAACAAGATCGACATGTAGTAACAAAAGTTCCTTTAGTTGTTTAGGCCCCTTGGGGGACTCCATACAAGCTCTGCCACTCATCGTGACTTCTCCTACTTTGTTTTGGACGTCTAGTCCGTTACTTTCAACAAACGAATCTTCCTGTTGTCTCTTTTTGTTGGCTTCTTCTTGTTTCGCGTATCTCAAACTCTCCTGCATCGCAAGCGCAAGGTCGTTTTCAAATGCCCCGTTTTCTCCGCTGTTCGTTACTCTGGTAATTCGGCGTCTTGACAAAGAGTGTCTTCCATCCGATCGTGTTCGTGTTTCAACGTTCGTGTCCGATCTCATCATATCACTGTTTCAGAAATCTACACTTCTGATCAGTTTGTCGGCGTTACAAAATTTAAAATTCATCTACCAAAACAGAAATATGCAAATGAAGTTTCTGAACGACACCGGCGTAGTTTACCTCCATCACTGAAGAGCTCTCAAAGTATACACATAACATTGGCGGGGAATTTAAATACGTGAAAATGGTATATGTTGTACTTCAAGAAAAAAAAATAATAAATTGGCAAATATCCTCTGATGAATTTAACAATGGGATAGTTAATCAACTGACTTTTTTCAGATAATTGCATATTAAATTGGTGGCAAACTAAATAACAATAAGCCCACTTTCCTCAGTTCCAGTGATTGTTGTATGAATAAACAAGCATTATTTCTGACTTTAGGATACTCAAATTTTATGATATTGCTTCTATAAAACCTTTTTTTTTTTGTATATTTTCAGTTTTCAAATGGGGAACGGTTTTATGCTGTAGTCTACTCGAGCAGATAATTTTTTTTCTAGATTTGTTTCAGCTTCTCATGAATAATGTAGTGC
Source organism: Ylistrum balloti (assembly GCF_031769215.1). Classification (NCBI taxonomy): domain Eukaryota; kingdom Metazoa; phylum Mollusca; class Bivalvia; order Pectinida; family Pectinidae; genus Ylistrum; species Ylistrum balloti. The sequence continues at coordinate 597,815 of NW_026782592.1, read as the reverse complement.
TGACATCTTTAATTAACAAAGTTTTTGGTTTTCAAAGTTGAGAGCAATGTTACCTATCAGTTTTCCAATGTTTTCCCTACTTAAAATCATCTTCAAATTTGTTAAAAACAGAGAACGTTATTTCATCCCTATATCCATTACAGCTTCTCTATTTCAATGTATGGTTGTAGACATTTTCAATGATACAACAAGGGAATCTAGAGTTTGTTCTCAGGATTGTCACCCCGGAATTCAGAAACAAGTCCAAACACCGTTTTTGTTTTTGTTTTTTTTTTTTACTTTGAAATTTTATACATATGTATGTTTAATGTATTAAAGTTGAACGTAGCTAAAGGGATTGGCGATATATTTACTGTTTATTTAGAACATTCTGTTCCACGGAAGTAACTTCCTTGATGTAAACATCATATTGCACCTGATATGGCTTCTGATATATTAGGATTTCCGACGTAGATGTCAAACACTGACATACGTTCTGTTAGGTAAGACAGATATCCCCTCAAACCTGTACACCACCATATGGACACCTTACACAACTAGTTATTGACAGATGTCGCTTTAAAGTTGTACACCATCATATGGACACATAACTCCACATGCAACATAGATTATGATGATGATGATGATGACCGTCTAGATGATGATATACTAATCATGATGTATTGTTATGCTTATGTGCATTCTAGAAAAAAATACAACATAGCTCCAGAAGTGTTCTGAGAAATACAGGTTACGAGTTCGATGTGTAATTTTTCAAATGGACGTCACGGTCTTACTAAAACGTATGGTATTTCTTTGTGTGATAACGAATATCGCCGTTCCCTTATGGAACTCGCCTTTATTCCAGTATATAATATGCTTCAGCTGCAGTGTCTTAGAAATTGTCCTATTATAATATACATCATCTTGAAGGTAAAAAATGATATTGTAAAAAGCAAAACTTTACAAATACCTGGAGTAAGCGGAGACATTTCGTTCAAGTTGATATTTAATAGTAAACACTAAAGCCTGACATTTTGCAAAATATATATTGATAACAACTTTTTATGTCACTTTCCACATCTCTTTTTGAAGATATTTTCCACATCTCAAGCTCTTTCTTACCTCTTACTTCTCTGTATGAAAGATATTTATACTATTAAACTAGCCAGTGAAGAAATGAAATCAACTTCACACCTTTTTTTTGTAAATCACCCTCTTTTTATTTTTTCTTGATGAAGATGTGTCTGCATGAGTAGTATGGATGTAATCAGCATTAAAAAGAATTAATCTTGCTTCAGTAAGGATGTCGATAATTGTGTGCGTGTGTGTATGTATGTGTGTGAGGTGAGTCTGTATGTGTGAATCATAGTGAGAATGCAGTATATATCTTTGTCTATAGTCTTAGTATTTGTATGTATATTTTTCAAAATGATTTCTGAATTAAAAAACAAAATATATATATATATAATGTTGAATGTATATTTTGCACGTGATGCAAATGAATAATAATATATAGGACAGAACTCATTACGGTGCGTGAACACCAAGGAAAACACAAGCCCCAGTCACCAAAAAAACATGCTTTTATTAAAGTATAAAATAGCAACGATACATTCATATTTGATATTTATATCCGTAATGAAGAAATTATGTATACAGGGGCCAAACTCTGACACATAAATCGTAGGTCAATCGTCACATCAGGCAAAATCTGAAAAAAAGAGAATTTATTAGATATATACCCATAGAACGGCAACCATACCGAACTTAATCTGTCTAAACAGACCGACAAACTATAGGTACACGTATACAATACGGAGCGTTAGGACAAAAGACATATCCGAAATAATATCTATGGGTATATGTTACGTTACAAATGATATTCTCTTTATATTTTTATAATAAGGAAATGTTCTACAACTATCAGGAGAAAATAAACATGAGAAAGAAAAAAAGGAAGACATCAGTTATTCAAGACACTTTGTATATCACCGTTTGTAGGGACACGTCGAAATATGTACACTTATATACATATGTCCCCTTAACCTGCCATTATTTACTGACTCGTTTATAAAGACACATATTCTAGAGGATTAATTTCAGATACAACAAATCTTAACCTTTTAATGACGCATCAATATAATCATGATTATTACAATATTCCACTCTATCAACTTAAAATACTGTTAAAATGTAACAGAACATACCGTTTGTTATATGTTCTATGATACACCAGAACTTACCGTTGTGTGTTCTATAATACACCAGAACTTACCGTTGTGTGTTCTATAATACACCAGATCTTACCGTGTGTTGTGTGTTCTATAATACACCAGATCTTACCGTGTGTTGTGTGTTCTATAATACACCAGACCTTACAGTTTCTTGTATGTTCTATAATACACCAGACCTTACTGTGTGTTGTATGTTCTATAATACACCAGACCTTACTGTGTGTTGTATGTTCTATAATACACCAGATCTTACTGTGTGTTGTATGTTCTATAATACACCAGATCTTACCGTTTGTTGTGTGTTCTATAATACAACAGACCTTACTGTGTGTTGTATAATACACCAGATCTTACCGTGTGTTGTATGTTCTATAATACACCAGATCTTACTGTGTGTTGTGTGTTCTATAATACACCAGATCTTACTGTGTGTTGTATGTTCTATAATACACCAGATCTTACCGTGTGTTGTATGTTCTATAATACACCAGATCTTACCGTGTGTTGTGTGTTCTATAATACACCAGATCTTACCGTTTGTTGTATGTTCTATAAAACACCAGATCTTACCGTGTGTTGTTGTGTTCTATAATACAGCAAAAATTGCCGTTTGTTATGTGTGATATCATAAAACAAAGCTTACTGCTTTTTGTGTTTGTTCCGTAAGACACCACTTTTTGTTTTCAATTATACACTTTTAAAACATTTCTATTCCTGTTTGGATTTCTAAAACGACTGAACAAGAAGTCGTTTTTCATGCATACACTGCATACTCGTGCATGTTTCTTTGTGAAGCACACATACATTCTTGATTAATATATTGCTGTTTGTATCGGGACCGCCAGGAACTACTCCTAAACATGTCTTAGTACCGAACCCAGAATTGGTAACTCTTATGTATGTGACCATTATTTCGGATGGTTAGTATAGAATTTCGGACTTGCCTTTTAGTGTTGCCTTCGAAACTGACGTCACTGCATTGGTAGCCTGTGGGGCACTGTTCAACACATACAACACGTGTTGGTCTACAACATAAAAAAAACAAGTAATGCTAAGCGTTTGCATTACACACAGAGTATACAGAAAAACGTTCTGCATTATTGGTCTAGGAGAATATACATTGTATTTTTTATCCAATTGGAGAACATAATTTAATTTCGAGTCTCATAAACCGCATTGTACAAATATATAACATGAACGATATCAATTAACATAGAAATCTTATCGGCCGGATAGCGGGTTATGAGACTATATAATATACAATGTTTTACAGTTATGAAAGCGTATATTATGAATAATTTTTGGTGTGTGGGTGGGGATGGGTTACTATCTCTTAATTGCCTTCAGAAATTGAATATTTTAACACAGAAAGCATTATTATCATTTTGTTTCACCAGAAGAAACTAACGCCTACCTTGTTAAAAGGTGATGACAGAAGTTGGGTTGACAAAGGAGACATCCCAGAGCTGTACACCGTGTGTCGTAACTGCAACCTCGGGGACACGCTGTAAAGAAAATCATAAACGCATCTCGGACTAAGTTTCAAGGAAGGTTAAGTTCCGGGAACTCATATTTCACAGCAAGACCGATCACCCACGCACTTACATCCGGGTCAACAGGATCTATCGATCGTCTTTGTAGTTTAATACTTTAATGTTCTTTAGCAAGATTTTAGTATTAACGGTTGACGTTATGTGTTGCTTGGAATGTAGCAGTAAAGATTAAAAAATAAAATAATAATAAAAAAAAAAATAACAAGAAAATAACGACATGTCAACATAATCATATTTCAAGTCAAAATAAATCAAAATGAGAACAATAAATGAACAAAAGAAATATTCACACTCCTGAAAAAGTACAAGAATAAGAAGACCATGTGTTCCGGAAGAGCAGGCGTTTTCTACTTTATCGGTAATACCCACTATGTGAATCTTGATCAACCCAAGTTAGAAGTGGAAATGAGGTACTGAAGTGCACATAATAGACATGTTTCTCCCGAGAGGATGGTCAATATTGCGTATAATCTCTTGAGAATTCTTCAAAATCCACACTTCTGCTTCTTGAGCAAACCTAATCATAATAACCCTTATTCAAAAGGCGAGAAACTTGGATAAACCAGAGACCACGTTTTGGTAATTTGTACTTATAATCAATTGTCAACATGAGGTTACTGACTATGGTGTTGTAGTTGTAAAAATATTGATGTAAAGTAGCATCATATATACACTAACAACGGTAGAAAAGAAATATGCGATGGTGTCAACTATTGATAACGGTCTCTACTTTAAATATGTTTAATCATTATAGAGAAATTATCAAGGGTTGATTAAAGATGTAATAATGATTATTTGTCTATGTTACATCCCTTTAATCTTTTGTGTACATGTGCATACAATAATGCAGTGAACGCTATCCCTTCCAAAACGTGTGGTCTAATATTTTGTTCTAATTTCCTCCCTCGGATTTTCATATGAATCGTCCTTGTATTCATATTTTGCCCTAGTATTTCAATTTTTAGTTTGATTATGGTTCTGATGACATGTTGGTATTTTTGTCGTTATTCGGTACGATATTCCGTATTTTTGCTACCTTCCGTTTCTTTTCGTTAAGGCTGCGATTGAAAACATTCCACGTTTAAAATCTTGCAAATAACAGTTACGATTATGAATATTACATCCCACCCCTCAATTATACAGTTATAAACAATCACCTGTTTGATTGACTACTTGATTAAGTGAGCCTCCTTATCGACATTTAAACATGTTTAAGGGTATTTAGATTTTTATCTTTCGTCGTACCACTCATCCGAAAGGATGAAGATTTTTGAAATTTTAACTTCATTTTAAAAATAATTTCCATTGGATTTAGAAAGATTTATTTTATAAAGATTGACACGTTACAAACTTTAAATTTACCTAATTTTACAGAACGTTGTCTAAACTTACTTTATATTTTCCTTTAAAGCAGGAAACTATCACACGAAGTTTAGCTTTTTTGTGACATTATTTGGTATTTTGTGGAATGTTAATATCAAAAACTCATTTTCGAACTGTCACCAGCTATTGAGTGATAACAACAATCGCTGTTTACCTTTCTCTACCTCCATCTCTTTAAAATTTGATCTGATAACATTTTTTGTTTTCACTGCATCACAGGACAATACTTATTGTACAAAACATACAAATGAAAAGCACCATTCAATACAGATACTCTACAGCATGTAGCTGTTTTATCATAACGGGACTTTTCAGTGATATGAGCCTTAATTGTTGAAAACTAGGAGGCAACTGGGGAAAATCAAAAGTGGCTGAAATAGTGTTAACAAAAGTACAATAATATTATAGGAAGGTTATGTACAGTTTTATACCAATAATTTGTTCTAAGAAAACCGGCTGCTTGAAATAGTAAAAATCCGTGCATCCCATCGTTATGTCCTTATCTAGCTGGCGAGAACGACAAGCAGACATAACTGGTGAACTTGGGTTGAGTACATTGTTAGCTAATGTAATCTTATTTCCAATTTCCTAAAGGTAAATGAATTATTGTTCAGCGTCTGATTAATCAATTTGTACACAAGCTTTGTACAATACAATACAGCACCTTTATATATCTCCTGTCCAATCTTAATTGTGATAATTGTGAGAATTTTTTAAAATTTCCTTAATATTTTAGCTTTAAATCAAATTGATATTTATTCAATACTATTGGCGCATTCAACCAATTAATATTGACTGAGATACCTATACTTCATGTATTAATTATATAATAACAACGGGACAAAATACCACTCGTATATATATCATATACTATTCAACTGACTTCGTCTAAATTTAGAAACTCGTATGACGATAAAAATATCAAAGGTCCGACAATAAAACAACAAATTTGTATAATATCAAAATAATTTTGATTTCTATGACATTTCTATAACATAAAGTAAAATTTGACTTACGAAGAAATATTGGCGCCACACGGCTATGTGTGTAAGCTATATGTAGTAAGGCTGAGATGATCTGAAACCACATGTACAAGCCCATGGCTCCTCACGAAGGAATAAACGTGAAAAAACAATCATCGGTATTTGACAGATAAATGTGACCCAGTGATATAGTAATATGTGTGACCTTTGTCGGGCTTTGGTGAATGGCTTTTCACATTCCACCGTCTGTTTACATATAACAGGTGCACTCCTATAGTGCCATGTGCGTTCGGAAGTGTAACATTAGATGTTGAACTTGCCCACGGGACCATATCGCGTTATTTAATTGGTGGTCGTCGCCAATCCTAATAATTCTATCAACCCCTGACGTCAAACACCACCACCACCACCACCACTACCACAGCAGCAGCAGCAGCAGCAACAAAAAACAAACAAACAAACATCATCATCATCATCATCATCATCATCATCATCATCATCATCATCATCATCATCATCATCAACAACAACAACAACATCATCATCAGCAGCAGCAGCAGCAGCAGCAACAACAACAAACCAAACAACAGCAACATCATCATCATCATCATCATCATCATCATCATCATTAACAGCAGCAACAACAACAAAAGCAGTAGTATCATCGTCGTCTTCATCATCATCATCATCATCATCATCATCATCATCATCATCATCATCATCATCATCATCATCAACAACATCAACAACAACAACAACAACAACAACAACAACAACAACAACAACAACAACAACAACAACAACAACAACAACAACAACAACAGCAGCAGCAGCAGCAGCAGCAGCAAAGACAATAGATTTATATTATCGTAAACATCCCGCACACTCGTTTCATTAATGGTAGAAATCTCACGTCAACAGGAGCGATACGTTAAGACGAGAATTTATGGAGTACAGACTTGTTTATAATGATTGACAATGTGTTAACAGAATTATGTGGTGATAGGCATCTACACCATCGTATTAAACAGGACTTCTGACAAATATGGCTGAACGTAACTGGCCTATTATCAAAAGAATTCAACTTCGTAATATTTTGGTAGTAGTGTAAGATCATCTTGGTGTCGTGATATGTCGATGACGTTGCTTCATAAAAATAAAAATAAAATAAAAAATGAAAATTTTAAAAATCATAGGAATGACTGCCTCTCTTTGATTTATTAGCATCCACATTCGGCTGTGCAACATCTCAAAATGTGATTTTTTTTAGTTTATACGAGACTTTATCAAATTTTTCGTCTTAGATCGCCAATACTCTCAAACTTACACTGAAACTCCTAAGGTTTAATGTTTAGTGATACTGATATAAACCATAACCCTCTGGTTCATGGTTCATCGTGCTTTCTTTTACACAGGAAACATACGTCATATGTCAACAAAATAAATGAATCCTACAGCAAAGATCACCGTATTTATATCTGTAAAATATTATTAATATCATTTTTGCCAGGTGTCCAAACGTTTGTGTAAACAAGCTACTGAACAATACGTGATGTTAGGCATGTAGACTATGATCTAAAAAAAGTTGCCTAACGTTACATCCACAATACTTTCTGAATGAAATTACCTTTGATGACCTTCCTCCAATGCATGATTATGTTTCATTAATGGTACTTAAAAAATAAGGAGGTAAAACACATATAGGATAAATCCCCCTTTTTATGCCCCCGGATCGAAAGATCATGGGCATATTTTTGTGATGTCTATTTGTCTGTCTGTCTGTCTGCTTGTCTTTTACCTAAACCTTAACTATTGCACTGCAAGAAGCGAGATTTCATCTTTAGCATGAGTGTGTTTTGTGACAGGTACCAAATTTTTTCATGTGACATGTGACTTTTTAAAGTAAAAAAATTGCAATGTTTCCGGAGAATTGATTTTTTCTGATTTGATATCCTGTTTTATAAAACCACAACACTTTATTAACTGAAAACTTCAAAAATATAATATATAATATATAGTATATTAGCCAGTAACCAAACAAAACATATGCCCATGTTTGATAAGAGCTTATCATAGAATTTACACCATTTTTTTCTTCACTTCTTATATAAAATCTCTCACCACGAGTAGTTACAATTGTTCGAACATTCTTTCAGTATCGAGCAGAATTCCCATTCACTGACGATGTTTCATTAGCAGTACTCGCCATGTAACAATGTTTGTGAGAGATAAAAATCCTAAAATGATGAGCGTTTACTGTTTAAGTCTTCAAAACTTCGTCGAGGAGATGCATACCAAATGGCGTTGGCTGTCAAAATGCTATTGTTTTAGAAATTAAAAAAGACCACGTGATCTCCATTCATGTGTAAATTTTAATCCTAGGTCTTTGAATCATGGACGCACTTTTCCTGTGGGACTCGCTATTTAGACATTTTGGAAGTGGTGCTCAGGAGCCAACAGCAAAACATCCAACAAAAATTACTGGGCGGAGAAAAAAAAACCACACAGGATCTCAGCTATACAATGAGGTAATTGGGTGCGTTTCATGAGTAAAATAAATAGGTCATTTTTTTTTATTAAAATGTTTGAGAGCAAACATGTATTATGTACGCAGATGACCCGTATTAACACATCAACATTGACGTGGCGTTAACCTGCTATATCTTTCCCGTAAGCAAGTGAGTTCATGACAAGCTGTTGACATCTTGCAGGAATCGCGATATTATAAACAGGAACAGGCCCTTAAATTTCGCACTAACTGTGGCATTCCTCCTAGGCCATGCTCCAGAAACACGTTTGTAGACATATTTTTTTCTGTAAGCACATTGTCTCGGGAACATTTTAAGCCATGTTTACCATCTGGCCGTTGGGGCATTTGGACTTGGCACCATTGTAAAGTAACCCCCCACCCCCTAATTTTTGATGATGATTTTTACAACATAAACTTTGTTATAACCTCGCTAATTTTAGACATAGAGTCGTCAAATGAATCCCAAAAAAAACTTATGACTTCTGCTTTAATCTGATGCTAAACTATATCCACAAGCTAATTTACATATTTATGAATATTAATGATCTTGTTCAAAATGACCGACTTTTTTTTTATAACATATGGCATGTTTTTACACCTGGAGTGTAAACATTCTAATTGCCATAGTTTTTATTAGTTGTTATGTTGTCAACATTTTAAGTTATGTTTGAACTTTGAGTGCTAGGCCGTTTGGGCATGACGCTATTTTAAATCAACCCACCCCCCAAAAGTTTGCTAGCGGACCACATAACATTCTGTTACATCTTGGACAATTTTGAAACCATAGTTTTGTCTTAGTGATATCTAATTTTGTCCTAGTGATATCTAATTTTGTCCTAGTGATATCTAATGAATGGTATGATGTCTGGTTTTAGTTAAATGCTAAAATATGAAATTTGACTCATTTGCATATTTATGAATATCAATTAAGTTTCTAAAAATAGTTATTTTGTGAAAACGAGTATTTTCACTTATGAAGTATAAATCTGAAATTTTTTCTACTACCAACGTTCCATTTAGAACAAATGATGTTTCGGCACTGAACTTCAACCTCATCAAGTATTATTTATATGGCTGTCAAAGTAATGCACTGAAAATGTGATTTTGCCAGTCATTCCTCATCAAATATTTCATCGACAAGACTGTTCATCTTCGACCACATTGTCGCTGTCAAACTCATTTGACGCACAAATCTTGTGGCACAATTGCACCAATTGTCCATACATACACAATCCCCTCTACAACAAATCTCTAGCCACTTCTTTGAATGTCCGGGGGTTCTGGTCGTTTGTCATCAGCATGGAGCCAGATGTATGCTTGATAGTTGACGAGACGCACATGCATGTCAAGACTTTGCAAGGCGACAAAAGACTCATATCGATGCTGCTTCGAGAATCCTAAATATTCCCAGGAGCAAGGTTCTTCTTGCAAAACGTGTCATAACGTAACCTGTTGATGTCACTGTATTTGGGCTTTCCGTACATAGCACAAACTAGTTTTTCAATTTCTTTCAGTAATTCACTGTCGCATTCATGTTCTTGGCCAAGCTTGGAAAGCGTAGATATATAGTCAGGGTTCTTTTCAACAAGTTTGGGAGGGAATATCTTTCCTCTGCGAACAAAGGAGCTGGTGGTATCACAGCCAGTAAGACAGTGGAATGCTGGCGAGACTGGTCAGAGCATTTCGCTAACCTTGGAAAACCATGTCATTGACACTAATTAGTCTCCGCCTGTTTCCAAAACCAGTATCAAAGAACAAAGGCCTGTCTACTTGGTTGCAAAGCTTCAAAAGTAGAACCAAGACATCTGAATCAGGAGACCTTACTAATATTTTGGTATTTTGTCTCTCACATGAATGCAGTGAAGTATAACGCGGGTGTCTGCCTCTTCCTGTGTAGAGGAAAGGACGTGAGTCAGAAACACCTCCGTGTGCTTTCCATCATGACTTGTAAGACGATGGCAGGTGTCTTCAAGAACGTAGTAGACGAATCGACCCTGAAAAGCTGGATCATATTTGTCCGTTTTCCATTGTAACAACTATGGTTTGTTATTATCGTTCCCCATGAAATTCTTCCAGTCCTTTTGTGTTTTTGTCTTCGGTCCAGAAAGCAAAAAAGTGGGTTTGGAACCTCTCCGTTTACGTTCGAATGATTTGATTGACATCTTTGTACGTGTCAGTCACAAAATCTACTCGTCCAGATTTGGGAAGAAGGCAGAATACTACTTTTGCTAAATCCTCAACACTATCTGGAATAGATACCAGACTTTGCAGTATTGCATTTCAATAAAAAATATGAACAACGCCTTCACTTGGACGGAGCAATGTTAGTTCAATTGATATTTCAAGGTAGTGTAAAAGCTTTGCTTTATCTGTTTTGACAAGCATACCATTAACTGTGGCTAATGACAACGGAACAGGGCTCAAAGGGTTTGACAACGTGACTTCAAGATCAATGTCATTTTGCACAGAGAGCAGGACCAGTTGCCCAAAGATATTCCGCTCTGTTTTAAACTTGTGATTTTTTTTTTTGAGTTCTTGAGCGTTTCCTTCACTTCAGCGGTTGCGAATGTTCTCAGTTTGTTCTGTTTGATATGACTGTGGAAGGGGGGAGTTTGATTCGTTACCCTGTCCTTTATGACTTCTTCCATATTGGCATTGCCAATATGGCCAACATTTAGACCGGCTTTCGATGATATGTGTTTCTATATACAAAAATGTATTTGCAAATATGCTCAAATGCGTTTTGGTGAGCTTCTATGGATAGGGTTGCTCTGGATTCTTTGTGAGAGATATGTCTTGTTACTTCTAGTGTATTTCCTTCTACAAACATTGTGGCACCAAGATTCTCTTGCCGCCAAGTTTTGGTCTAGGACTTTACCACACAAATGATCATCACATTTGTTAATGACTGCTAATTTAATCGACTCTTCCGCACATTTAGTCACACACTTAGTCTGATTATTACTGTTTACTTTTACTGTAATCGTTTCCTTGTCACAAAATATACACTGGTCAGCTAGAAACAGCACCTTGCTGCAAGAACAGGGGAGCAGTGGGCGCTTTGATGAACTTTCTGTGCATTCAATATCTATGGAGGAAGTCAATTTCCTTTTCTGAAGTTTATTTATATTTGTGAATCATTGGTAGCATTTTCTGTGGGTCCCATGTCTGACGGTGTCAATGGCATCTAGAAAGTTTAGTGACAAGTTTTCCAGACTGTCTTAAGGGGATGCATACATTAATCTTTCCCTAGCAACTTCTTTGATCTTGTTCAATCCTATCTCCGTAATTCCCCCGACTTCTTCATCACACCTTAGATCTTCGAAATGTACTAAGCACTGCCTTTGACTAGTGCCTATTGACGATTTCCTCGCAGATTTCTTTTTTTTTCACAATTAAGTTTCACATGTCGCTCCATTTTGATTCGGATTTATGAAAATGACAGAAACAATAGACGTGGGAAATGCTAAGACACAAAATAAAACTTTCTTTCTTGCATTTGACCAAACTTTTATTCGTTGTACAATTTCAGTTTGATTTAATTTGTTTTTGGTTTCGTTTTCTGTTTGTCGTTCGCCAAGGTTGACCATTTATTCCTATTTTATTGTTAGAACTTATGTATTTTATTTTAAGTTACAACTAAACATATTGTGATGGTATCATTGATTTGGTTTAAGGACTTAACGTCCTTTAAACAGCTTAGAATTTATTTTAAGAACTTTCATTGGAAGTGAATGCATGTGTTGCTTTTCGGTGCATATTGGTTTATTAGTGTAAGCATTGTTACTGTATTGCGGACCTCATGATGCAAATGTGTTGATTTACATATTTTAGCGTTTATTTAAACCAGACACCATACCATTCATATGATACAACTCTACAACTTTTGTTCTGAAATCAATCAAGATGTCACAAAATCTTATGTCTTTATGTTCTGTTGCACGTTTGCAAAATTTTAGGGGTCGGTTGATTTAAAATGACGTCACACCTAAACGGCCCGACACTCAAACTTCAAATATAGCTTAAAACGATGAAATTTACTTTAATATTAAACTAATTCAAACCATGCTAGTAGGAAATTTTACACTCTAGAAGTAAAACTATGCATAAAGTTACTAAAAAGTCAGCCATTTTGAACAATTAATATGAATAAATATGCAGATTAGCTGGTGGACATATTTTGGCATCAAATTAAAGCAAAAGTCATTAGCTTTCATTTGAGACCATTTTTATGGTTCTATCATTAAAAATACGTATGTTATAACCTAGACTGTGTTCTATTGTAAAACATCAAAACAATTATGGTCACCTCAAAGACTATCAGTAAGGCTCTGATAATCCAGCAAATAAAAAAGCAAAAATGGTCAGAAATCGTCGGACTGCTGCGGCATGTAAATACCATAGGTTGGGCAAAACAGGATTGTCACTATCTAGAAATGAACAAGAGAGGATTCTGGCGCACACCGTTGTTTGACCTTTATTTGTTCTTTTAAAGTTGGATCTTTTCCGTTCTTCTCGCCTCTTTTTTTTGCTCTTACTACCGATGAAGGGAAGGTGTGAACGTTTCAAGTACTGTAGTACTGAACAAAGTATTGATAGTATTGTACTGAAGTACTTCACCAATCGAATTCCTTAAATTTATGCAACAAGCTCTCTGATTGGCAGAGCCAAGTCTAGATCGATTGTGGGTGGAGCCAGGTGAAAAAATACTGTGCAGACATCGGCATTTTACGAACACTCGACTGTCGCGAGAGGTTAATTGGAAGAGTCCAAGTCACAGGTGGCTTCAGATCAGACCTAATTGGGTTGTCCCATTTGTTTCGTTCTACACCCAATGATACCTTGCTTTTCCATCGATGGTACAACGAGAAAACGAAAGTTACTCAGTACTAAACTAATTTACGTACAAAATATATATCAACAGGTTAGATCACTGGGACCGGAGGAATATAGTCATATAGTCATTCTGTACTAGTTTTATTTATTTATTTTTTTGAAAGGGGGGGGGGGGGGGAAGGGTTGGCTCAAAATATTTCGGTTTAAGCCCAAGCTCTATTATATGTAACAAAGAATTACGAATTACCTGGGACCTCCTGATATATGCCGATAATTCATACTGCATTAAAAAATAAAGGAATTCTGTGGTCCTATATATTTTTTATTTTATTTTTTATCTTTCCATCGAAAATTATACATATCCGCAACATGTGAAAAAACTTTGAAGTTGGTTGGGCGGAATATCTAGAGCATTTACTACTGCAAGTTCCAGAAATTCTGACACAAGTCGGGTATTTGCCCGAAGCCTCTGTCTCATGACATTGAATACATATTCAGTTACGTTGTATTCCGGGGAATGAGGCGGCTGAAAAACCAGGGACACGCCATATTCTTTCAGCATATTTCTTAAAATGCGCTCTCCCTGTCTATGGTGATGGAATCCACAATTATCCATCACAACCACATCGCCTTGTACAAAAACAGGAGTTCGTATCGGACATAATTTCGTCGAAGAAAATTTTGCGTACTGTTGCCGTCACATTTTTCCAGCGATTACTTAGTAATTGTTATGTAACTGGTAGTGTACATTAACTCCGCCTACCGGAACAAATTGGGTGTCAGATCAACTATTCAGGTTGTCTTTCACAGAGGTCGTTGTTACTTGACTCGATTATTTGAATACTTCAATACAATAGTATCAATACTTTGTTCAATACTATAGTAAGTGTGTCGTTCACACCTTCCCTTCATCGGTAGTAATGATATAAAAATTTGAACATTCCTTTGCGATAATAATCTTTAACTGCGAAATCCAAGATTGGCACCTGTCGGCATTTTTGTTTTTCTGATTAGTTCCAAAATCAAAAAGGCACAACTAGGTATCAAGGGAGTCTACAAACGAAATTTGAGAGAGATCCATTCTGTACTTCTCAGAAAATAGCGAAAACGAACTTGCAAAGTCAAAATCCAAAATAGCACCTGTCGGCCATTTTATTCTAATCAGTCCCAAAAATAGATGGACAGAGGTAGAGACCATGGGTAACCTACATATGAAATTTGAAAAAAGATCCATGTTGGGCTTCTCAAGAAATGGCGATAAAAAGAGGCCCATGGGCCTTAACGGCCACCGGAGGTCTTCAGAACCTGTCCATCAGACCCAGCTTTGGGGCAGACAGACCAGAACTGATATAAGCATACTTACTTATATTTGACCCCTGCGACTTTGAACGAAGGTCAAGGTCATTCCTTTGAACAAACATGATAGCTCTTAATCCCAGCATGCTACTGGCCCAATATCATGACTGTGTCATTTTGTTATTGAGAAGTAGTTTCAAAATGTTTAATAGATTTGACTCGTGACCTTGAAAATAGGTCAAGGTCATTCATTTGAACAAACTTGATAGCCCTTCATCCTAGCATGCTACCGGCCCAATATCATGACACTGGACTATTTTGTTATTGAGAAGAAGTTGTTTTAATGATTTTTGATACATCTGGACCCTTTGATCTTGAAAATAAACCAAGGTCATTCATTTGAGCAAGCTTGATAGCCCTTCATCCAAGAAAGCTACTGGCCCAATATCATGACCCTGGACCATTTTGTTATTAAGAAGAAGTCGATTAACAATTGTTAATACATTTGACCGCTGTAACTTTGAAAATAAGTCATGGTCAGTCATTTGAACAAACTTGGTAGCCTTTCATCCCAGCATGTTACTGGCCTAATTCCATGACCCTGAGCCTTTTGGTTATTGAGAAGAAGCTGAAAATGTAAATTGTTTACAACAAACAGCAGACAACCTTGGACAAAAGATGATCGCAATAGGCAACAGTTATCTGACTGTAAAGTCCTATATATGAAAGAGGCAAAATAGGCCTAGAATAAATTGCTCACTTACCCTATAGCTTACATAGAAGACATTGTTGGTTCATCAAGACATTTTCTGCAAATTTGAAATCATATTGTTTATACATACACCACATAATTGCCATTACTCCGGACATATTACTTGGTGAAAAAGCAAGCCACATGCCCAATATCAAGACTTTTGACCTTTTAGTTATTGAAAAGAAGTCTTTTAAACATTTTAACACATTGGATACCTGTGACCTTGAAAGTGGGTTAATGTCATTCGTATATAAAGTTGGTAGCCCTTCATTCTAGCATGCTATAGGCTTAATACCACCATCCTTGGACTTTTGGTTTATGAAGTAATTTAAATATTTTAGCATATTTGATCCCTGTGAACTTTCAAGCAGATCAAGGTCATTCCTATTCACTAGAGGTCAAATCAACTTTCAGAATTTAAGAAATGATTCTGCACTGCAAGTGGTGTTTTAGTATAAATTTGCTAGAAATTCATTCAAGCATTCATAAAGAGTAGCTTTTTTGAAGCAAAATCTTGGTTAGCTTCCCATTTTGGGGCTCTGGCCCCAAGTCCCAATGGGTCGAATCAACTTTCTGAACATCAGAAATGATTATCTAATCTCAATGATGTTTCAGACCAAATTTGGTTGAATCAATTCAAACATTAAAAAGGAGTATTTTGAAGCAAAATATTGACTAATTTTCCCGTTTTTGGGGGCTCACCCACAAGTCCTCAGGGGTCAAATCAAATTTTTGAATTTATGAAATAATTGCCTACCCTAACAGAAGAATAAGGCCTAAGCTTGTTGAAATCCAGGCAGGCAGGAAAGAGGAGCTGGGTTTTAAATCTAATTTCAGCACCTCCCCCTGTGTGGCCCCATCCCTTGACCCCTAGATGTGAAATCAAAACTATGAATTTAAGAAATGATAATCCTCACCCTATGATGTAGCAAACCAAATTTGGTAAAAATTCATCCAGGTATGAGAGTGGAGAAGGGTTTCAAAGAAAGTTTACACACGATGCTCGACGACAAACCAAACACACCGGCTATAGGTTATCTCGACCCTTAAGGTCAGATGACCTGAAACTCTTTCACAGACAGACGACTGACCACAAACTTCTGGCGATCTGAATTGCCAATCATCTGATAATGATCATAAAGTTCATCAAATGGCTAAGTGGAATGCTGTCTCTGTAATTCTGTTGCATGAAAATACTTCAGGTAACTGATGTAGAAGAGTTTGTCAAGTTATTCATTTCCGATTCTGGTGGGTGTAAATGAAGAACATAGTCAATAAATCACTTATTTAAATGGATGACATCATCAGCTTTAAAGTCAAATTTGCAGACTTGAAAAAAAGATCTTTGTGACCTGTTTTGACAAGTTCTTAAAAATTATAAATTTAAAACAACAGGCTCAATGGGACAAAAATCACCTGTTCGGCAGCTTACAAATAAAACTTTTTGACAGGTTGTTGAGTCCATTTCTGCCAGAAGTACTGCAATTATGGCATTAATATTTGAAAAAAAAGTGATAGCCTTCATCCCAGCATGCTCAGGCCGAATGTCAGTACCTTGGGCCTATCGATTATTGAAAGTTGTTGGCAGATCTCAACAAATTTGACCCCAGTGACTTTGAAAGTGGGTCACAGACATCTATCCCAGCAGGGTACAAGCCAAATATCAGTACCTTGGGCCAATTGGTCATGGAGAAATTGCTTGAAAATCGAAACATATTCAATCCTTTGACCTTGGAATTGGGTCATGATTAGAACAGACTTTGCAGTACTACATTTCAGCATGCTCAGGCTCAAGATCATGAGAAATCATTTGAAGTAGCCCTTAATCTCTACATGCAGTAAGTCCAATATCAGTACTTCGGGCTTCTTTTTCTACCGTTCATCCCTGTAAACTTAAGGCCAAATATCAGCATCCTTGGTCATTGAAAAATCATTACCAACACATTTGACCTCTGTAGCTTTGAAAATAGTTAGTCATTCATTTAAACCAAATTGGATGGTCTTAATCCATCCATGCTAAAGGCCAAAGATTTATATTCTGGCCTCTTAGTCATAGAGAAGGTATCATTCAGATTTAAACACCTTTGAATCTTGTGACCTTGAATTTGGTCCATTTATTTTAACAATGGTAGTCCATCACCTCAGCATGTCACAGGAAGTTTTTTTTTAAGATTTTTAAAGAAAATGTAAATGCCCACCTAACAGGCACCACAGTATGGCATGAGCCCACTTGCCCTTCAGGCAGGTGAGCTGAAAACAAACAAAATATCACAAATTGTATATTAGTTAATCATTTATTTTTGATCAATAAAAATGATTGGTGATCAGATGATAAAGTATGATTGTATAATGATCAGTAGTGTTTCACATTTTACACATAATTTAAGAAAATTCTTCAAAATTACCAAAAACATCTGAAAACAGTCACCAATTTTTTTCTTCTTGGAACCTTTATTCAACAACGCCAATTAACTTCACACTACTTAATTCTAGTTTACACACTGACTTTGGATATTTACATCCAAATTTGATGTTCTGGTTCATAGAAACACATGATGTATCTTCTAAAAACACTAGTCTGAATGTTTACAAATATGCTACGTTTCACTCTTGAATAATCTAATATAATCTACACACACATTCACACCACTTACAATTCACAATGTTTTAACATGTATCTGAGTTAATGCTCCGCATTACTAAACACATTGTTAGCGGGACCGACAATGTAGACTTTGGGGCTACAAGGGAACACAGAGCAGCAGATGCTTGTTTATTTGTATTCCTCCTTCTCTCCTGCCATAATGTAGTCCAGTGGATCAACACACTTATTTTCATCACATAAATGCCTGGTCAAAATTGTTCATCATTGATTTCTGAACTTCCTTTTTCCATGTCACTCAAATTTTCCTAATATATCGCTGTCTCTGAATAAAAAGTAATCCTGAAACAGCAATTAACAAAAAATTATATCAAGCTAGGGTTAAGAACACATTTCTTAGTCAAGAAGAATGATACCATTTTCTATAGAGAGGATGGGTCGGACATCTAGTCTTCCCGTAGATCTCCAAGATCACCAAGGTGACCATCATTTTTACAATTCAAATACCATAACAAAATTTTTTCCCCATTTTTTTTCTTAAACAGTTTTTCAGAACTAACGGAAAACTATGAAAAAATGCATTTATGTTTTAAGGTTTTGTAACTAAGAACGCCTACCTTGTCTTCCAGCACAACCTTGGTACCACCATATTCTGGCAACAAAACTCTATCACCAGACTTCACACTAGTGGGGATGACCTTTCCATCCTGTGTATAAGAAATCAAGATGTACAAATTGAATCACTGTTATCAGTTTTTTCATCCAACGTTCCTGGATCAGCAAGTCAGCCTCGTGTACCCAGGACGGACAGAAATATACTGAAAACATGGTACTGACCCAATATGATAAACCTATCAATGCGATTGGTTTCCCAATTTTAGGAACTAGCATCAAAACTTTAACTTAAAGATGAGAAGTAATAACTAATCAACATTTCAACAAATGTTTCTTAAAACTGTATTTTAGTTCAGACTTGTGGTGTGCTTATGAAAGAAAATAAAATGATACCCAGTGGCCTCTTATGTCTTCATTCCACATTAGGACTAATTGATGGAGCTAGTGGAACCAACCACAAATACCCTGCTTCATCCATAGCAACTTCTATTCTCATTTTTTTCTGATCGTGTCAAAATATCCCTAGTACCAGACCCTTTTACCACTTTTAACTTTTTGCCAGCCAGACCTCCAGACGCCTTTTTACACTAGCTTGTCCCTGTTACCAAGTCATACTACCAACACTGTGGCAGACAGTCCAATTCCCACTTTGTCTTGACCGAACTACCACAATAGTCAGTGACTCCTTAAACCTTGATTTATGACTTCTGTCATCATGGTGGTTCCTATGACCTGTTACCACGTTTTCTGCTACCACAATGGTTTCCAGAATGTCTACTGCCACCAGTGGTTTTACAACCTTCATTTACCATGCCCCTGATGTGAGTGTGGTCTTATTGTCTGAAAACACTCTCACCTACCTGATCCCAGTTGCCAGGCCCCTTTGGCACTAGTATGACATTTTATACATTAACTTACCTTGTCCCTATTGCCAGGCCCCACTGCCACCACGGTGGCCTCCAACACTTTTCCTGCTGATTTATCAGGGATCATGATTCCCCCTTTTGTTTTCAACTCTGCAGCAAATTTTTCAACCAAGACCCGGTCGAACATGGGCAAAAATTTCTTGACTGCTGATGCCTGTAAATAAGAAAGTGTCCTACACATTACTTATGTAACGGAAGACTTTATTTATATGAATGATTCTGCTATTCCGCAACATCTAGATTATTAGTCTTATGTTCAACTGATCCAGCTAAAGAGAAGTTCTCTCTAGCTGAGCAGTATATTTTTTTTCAAGGTTAAATACATGAAATTATTTGTCCACAAGTTTGAAGGGGTTACAGTGAAGCTTGTGAAAGTAATACCAGATATCATTCCGGAGTCCTTGTGACACAGTGGTAATCATTCAAATACCGACATCTGGCTTATACTAAACTTAAGACTCTCGATCGAACTAAAGGGAAGTTCTCCTTAGCTAAACCGTACATTGCGGTAACCCTAGTAAATGCTAGACGCAATATTCCTCTTGGCTACAGAGAACATATCTTAAGGTGATCGGTTGAGTGAATGACTAGCATGCCAGAGGTTCACAGTTCGAATCCTAGCAGATCTAGAGGCATTTGAATAAATAAAAGCACAAGTATATTCCATCTACTTGCCATCTTAGCATTACTACTTCTACTACAGTACACACATTAACAAATACGACTATAAATTCCAATAACGCAAAATCTTAGCTATAACATATCAGTGCTATTGTTACAATTTTTGCAATCATACATATCTACTTTCAAGCACGCTTAAATGATATTACGCAAAATAACACATTGAATAATGACCGCTCCCCATATAGTGTATACCCTCCCACGTGTGACATTGAACCGGCAGGGACAGTAAGCAGTTCAATGCAACAAGAAATGTTGCACCCGCATTTAACTTGGAAAATGCTGAAAGACGTTGATGCTATCTAACATCCTTCAGTAAAATAAATCATACCATATTAAAGGTGATCTTCACGCTCACGACGACGTTTACCGTTCACTGTGTAGAAGCCTCTAGAAATTTAGCACATGGCATAAACAGGTAAATGCGCATGCGTACAAAGAAAGTGCCAGCAGGAAATAAATTAGGCCCTGAAATGAATACTAAAAACGATTGTTTGAAAACTCTGACGACAACTCTCTATTAACTCTACCATGCTATCTTTATTTCAATGTAGATATATAACATTTTCGAAGCAACACCACGCATTGTTTATATTCGTTTCTGTGGTGCCTTCATTATAAAAATACTTCTACATGCACTGTTTTGGGGCTGCAGTCGACCTTTGTTCCGAAAGACATTCGAGGACGACCGAACGAAAATCAGATCACAATACGGAACCGTCAGAGAAGATACGCCGGTACCTTACAAACTGGTAAGATAGATTTTAAGCCGAAGTTGTCATTTTGATATCTTAGGAAACAGCGAACGTCTTTTTCACAATTTTGATTATCTGCTTGACGTCTGCTTTGCATGCAGAACAACATAATATTATGCATGCAATCAGAAATAAGACAGGGCCATGAAGCAGCTAGGTTTCCACGTGGTGTCTGCCCACGTGCTTGATGTCACTGAGAATTAATGCCATTCGGTGTTTTAATGCGTCATATTTTATATGCAGGTTGATTATGGGCTCTACTATGGCAACATATAATGTTGCATAATTATTATATATGGTGCATTGTATAATGCACCCCATAATTATATAACCAAACTTCAATGTCATACGGTGGGGAGAATTAATTATTTCAATGTCAGTTGGTGATGAAACCGGTTTCACAAATTTCATCATATCATGCTTGCAACAGACCTCTTAACTGATTAAATTTCTAGTAGTCAAAGAAAAGTATACTGTTTTATCAAAGAAAAGTATGCTGTTTTATCAATTGCTTTGTTTTGCAACTTGATTAAAAATACATATTATAAAACCATGGATAAACCTGTGTTAAAATTTCAGCAAGTACAGATATTTAAACTAACTTTCTTTCATTTTTGGTTTTTTTTTGTCGGTATGAATGTATGCAATCAGTCGGCCATAATTAGACATAATTGAAGAATGTTTTTTGTCAACATAAAAAAACGCAACAACAAATTGCTGACATGGTTTTCACTTCTAAAGAACCGTAATTAGTTGTAAGAGAAATTAGACACTGCTTTTTCGATGTGAAATAAATGGATTTCTATATCATATACCAAAGTACTGTCAGATTTCTCGCACGTGAATATCACAATCATGTACCCAGGGTAGCAGTTTTTGACAATTCAGAATGATTATTGTTGTACAATAAAAACAAATATTGGTCTGTTTTCAAATGAATACAGTGATTTATATGTGGGAAATATATGTAATATTCTTGTGTTCACCTGAAAATGGATCAATGATAGGATAGTATGAGTACTATTAAAAATATAGCTTAAACTGAATATGATATTCATACATGTATGCACTTTGGAAATCCTTAGTTTTAATTACACATCCACTTTCTGTTTTTGTCATTAGATTCCAGCAATGTACCGTCTACCAAGCATGTTGCGGCCTGTTTTGGCCCGTCAGGTGATCCCTTCCCTGACAAGGTCGTATGCTAAAGATCTCAAATTTGGAGCTGATGCCCGAGCTCTCATGCTGCAAGGTGTAGACACTCTTGTTGATGCTGTTGCTGTTACCATGGGTCCAAAGGTAAAAATCAAAATTGGGAGTGAATTTGGCAATTTACTGTTTTTCAGCCTACTAGTTTTCATTCAAATGATTGGATTACATGTTAGTTGTTGGTCAGTATCAGCAAATGGAGCTAATTAGTATAGTAATTAGTAGGTTTAAAATCATGCCATTATGAAAAAGAAATATGGTATCAATCTAACCTCATTGTGGTCATATTTTATTCATACAATCTGCATGTATGTTATATATTTTGATCCAATTTCTGTTTGAAATTCTGACCAAAAGACTGAATTTTCTGCTTTGCTTAAAATAGGACAAAAATTCCCCTTTTATCACATATTTGATATTAACCAAAACTACTCCCTTCCCCATTTTTCTTTTCTATTTATATATTCAAGATTAACCATTTTTTTTGAAGTTTAAAGATATTAACTTACATATCCTTTCATCAATGATTATTACAGTGTTATTTTGAAGTTGAAATTGTAATGAACTGGCTTTTGTTTTCCATGGCATTAGGTCAGTTATTTGGCTTGAGAGATCAAGGTATAAATGATTGGTCATTATGAAGTGTCCTAAAATAGTACTGGGACTGGTGCCTCTTTGTAAAAGTCATGATGAATGACCGAATTCATGGGGTCAAACATATTTTCAAAAAAGGTGAACCTGATAAGTCAAATGACTTTTCCCCGTGGCATTTCTTGTGATTTTAAACCGATTCTGTTCTTATTTTTTTCAAGGGAAGAAACGTCATAATCGAACAAAGTTGGGGAAGTCCAAAGATAACAAAGGATGGCGTAACAGTAGCCAAAGCAATTGACTTGAATGACAAATATCAGAACATTGGTGCTAAACTGGTGCAGGACGTAGCCAACAACACTAATGAGGAGGCTGGTGATGGGACAACCACTGCCTCCGTACTCGCCAGGGCCATTGCAAAGGAGGGCTTTGACAAGATCAGCAAGGGAGCTAACCCTGTTGAAATTAGAAGAGGTTGTTATCTTTGGATTTCATCTACCTAACTAATGTCTGATTGCCTTTACATGTATAAAATTATGTATATAGTAGATATAGAATTAATAAGTCCCAATGAAAGAAAACAGATGAATACAAGACAATGGTAATTGTGTATAAATTCATGTTTACCTTCTTTGGATTCTTCAATTGTTTAGTAACATGATAAATGAGTGAGTCGGTGTAGATTGTAAATAGTGTTAAGTATTGTCTCAGTGACTCAGCTGAGGAAGCATGCTATGTTAGAAGAGTCGGTCAATTATCAAGCTGGAGACTACATTCAATTCCTGGTTGGGGCAACCGACAGGAATGTGTTTTTCCTATTGTTTCACAATAGTAATGTGTCTGTCGAAATACTTTCAATAAAGCAAAACATTTTCTTCAACTTACAAAATAATCTTATATTATCTGAAGATTGAAACAGATAATAACATTGTGAAAAAATATATATGATGAATGAATATCAAATGTTCTACATTGTGTGATTTTTTGAGACACCAGTGAGCAACAGTTTTAAAGGGAGATTTACTGGTAAATATATTTTTATTTTGTTTGGGAGAAAATATTCATACACAGTTTTTAATTAAAGTTCTATCTTTGATGGTTTATTGTTAACTTGGTGTTTATCTGGTAGGTGTCATGGCTGCTGTTGAAGCTATTGTCACACAGCTGAAATCCATGTCCAAGCCTGTCACAACACCAGAGGAGATTGCACAGGTAAGCACAAATTTGATTCTACTGCCTTTACCTCACACTGAGACCAACTCTTTTTTTATGTTAAGTTGTGATGTTATTTAGCATTACATATTCCTAAAGTAACATTAAGAGCATAATGCTTGATCAGATTGATGGCAAACGTAATGACGCAGCCAAATTATTAAATTTGATATTCTTGTTTGCTTTTTCCTACGAAAATAATGAAATTCTGGTATCTTTTTGACAGGTAGCCACAATTTCTGCCAATGGTGACAGTACTGTTGGAAACCTGATATCAAATGCCATGAAGAAAGTGGGAAGAGACGGAGTCATAACTGTGAAGGTAGGTTTCAATAGGCAATCAAAATTACCTCAAAAGTAAACTCGGAGACAGACACCAACTCCATCCCTTGTGTTTTGCTTTAATGGACTCTTTTAGGTTCACCAGCTTCAAATACAATATACATTATTTTCAGACATGTGAGTGTTCATGCTGTTGAGTTACTAGCATTTTATGATATAAGAAATATATGTTCCAAAGTTTCTAACAGTAATTTTAAGGTTATTTGGATATTAACAGGGGAAACCATCACAAAAAGGTTTTTTTCACCCTTGCAAAGAAATGTTGCTTGTCAATACATACCCAAACACATTTAATTGTAATAACAATTTTTTTTCCAAAAGTGCAAAATCAGATGGGAAGTTTCACCATACACACATTTTTGGTATCCTAAATGATGTGATTGTATTTAAGGATGGTAAAACCATGCATGATGAGCTGGAGACCATTGAGGGAATGAAATTTGATAGAGGATACATTTCGCCTTACTTCATCAATTCCACCAAAGGTGAGGAATTGTACAATATCATCTCTGTACAAATTTTATCAAAGGGAATTTGTATATTTTCACTCGTTACATGTACTAGGTCTACTCAGGGATGGTGTTTTTGACACTCTGATTGTACACTGCTGCTTTATAAACATCCAGACACTTGTGGCAAAGGAAATTCTTTTCTGTATATTCCTTCTTTAAAGTGATGGGTGCCTGCTTCACAAAAAGGTTTTGTTAAAGTAGGACATGTTTTTAAAGATAATCGGTATTAATTAACAACATCTATATTAACTTTCAATACTGACATTAAACATCTGTAAAATTAGTATCCTTACACCTTAAATGAAAATGTTATCTCCCCTTGAATTATTAATTGCATTATGTATTAAAGAAGATGAAGTAAACACTTGTTGCTATGTTTGAAACTGTTAAGGAAACACAATATTCCCTTGTTTACTTAATCTGACATTCAAATAAAAATTTCATTTTTTTTGTACCTAGATTTATATTTACACCAATCATAACAATACATATAGAATGTATAAACTATGTTATTAAATCATTAGAATATTTTACTACACAAGTGCACTTGATCTACTGTGGGGTGATGTATCTGACACCCCACATTGTACACTGGTGCTATAGAAACACTTGTTCACTTTCCCATTGTGTACGCAAAGTGTCGCCATGGGCATTCGAGCATGTGACAACTATGCCATCTTATCTGTTCTTATAACATATGTCAGTAGAATTTTTTGAAGGATTATAATTTGAATTTGAAGTGTACTTGCATAGCACATTGAACTAAACACCATGACTTTGTTATTGTCCCAGAATATTAACGTTAAAACCTTGTTTTGACAGGTGCTAAGTGCGAATACCAGGACTGCTTAGTGTTGTTCAGTGAGAAAAAAATATCTTCCTTACAAGGAATCATTCCAGCCCTAGAGCTAGCCAACCAGGCCCGAAAACCCCTTCTTATAATTGCAGAAGACATTGATGGAGAGGCCCTAAGTACCCTTGTTCTCAACAGGTGGGATGATGCTTCAGGTCTTTACAGATCAGTTGTGATGAATTAGCAGTTTATTTTTATGAGTGTTTTCGAACATTTTTGCTTAAATGGATGGGTCCCACAATGAAAAATTTTAGTATTTCCCAGAAATTCTACACGTTCTATCAAAACTCTATGAGTACAGGGCTCGGGGCTCGCCTTTAGATTGATTACTGGATCAGAAATCAAGAAACATCAAGTCTCGGTTGTATCGATTCTTGTTCTACTGTTCCGTCAATCAGAATTCAAATGTATGTCTTGTTTGATTTAGTATCGGTATCATTTTACCAAGATTGTTAGTATTGTGGAGTTGTTTTGAATTGGGGCTTTTCGTTTCATACCATTGGGCTGGTAAAATAAATGACAGTTTTCATGATTAAGAAATGAATTGAATAATATCAAAAGGGTTCCATTGAGCCAGTATACAGTAATTTAGTAATCTAAGAGATCTTTGATAAACTTTGCATCTTACTCATTCCCCAGTTTGTCTTTCTGTGACATCTTGGGATTAAATGGTGCATATAGAAATTGTCACAGGATATTCTGGACTTGATACTTCAAGTCTGGTCCTCCGGTAGACTTACATGCCAAATAGATTAAAGTGTTATGTTGAGCTAGCATTTTTTGAGCATCCATTGTTCCATAAAAAAGTATGGTCTAACAGTTTTGGTTTTTCCAGTTTCTCAGTTCTATCTTATGACTTGTTTTTATACTTTGCTGCTTGTTACCTCTGAATAGAAATAGAGATGGTGATGATAACCACACTACTGCAAAGATCAATACACATATTTTACAAGGGGTTTTGTTTGACACATATTTTGAGAAAAGAAGAAAGCTTGAGTTGAGAAAAAATATTAGAGAAGACTGGAGTCTGTTTCATCACTTCTTTAAAAAATGCATGTATTTTGTTCTTTTAACTGCAAAACCATGAAAAAATTGAACAATCGAAAAAAACAAACTTTAGTGTATTTGAATATGTGACTCATTAACCAACATTGACTGTTACATTACAGATTAAAGGTTGGTCTACAAGTGTGTGCTGTCAAAGCTCCAGGATTCGGTGACAACAGAAAGAATACTCTGAAAGACATGGCCATTGCTACTGGGGGAGCTGTAAGTATATCAACACAGCTTGCAATGTTCTATTACTTTAATGTAAGTTCATTGTTCTACGCTGGCCAGAACTAAATTCCTGAGTTAACAACCAGTGTATGATCTAACATAACCAGTATCATATATTGATGGAAACTGCAGCACAAATTCCCAACATAGTAAAATTAATGAAATTTCAGTGGTTGCAGCTCATTTCTCAAACAGAATGATGACATGTAATCATGTAATCACTGACCCATACCTCCAAAGTAAAATCTGTCATTGATTTCAGTTGAATAAGCTCAAATTGGTTGCGGTGATGATTAAAGGATATGGTTTCACTTTCTATTCTGAAAGTCAATGATTACACTTTCCTTGGCTGTCTGAGCAATCAATTGATTCTTACTGTGGATGTTCTAAGTTAATTTAAGGCATAGTTGTCCTCAAGTTTATCTCTACATACATATTTTTTGATAGATATTTGGTGATGATGGCGATATGTTCAAACTTGAAGATATCCAAATGCAGGACTTTGGTCAAATTGGGGAAGTGACTATTACTAAGGATGACACGCTCATGATGAGGGTAAGTTTAGCTAACCTATTGTGTGGATACTGTTCATGTTGCAATAATCTATCTCTATATCGAATCTATTGTTATGGTATTAGATAAATGTTCAAAGATAAGTTTTGAGAATCCATTTCTAAAAATTTATTTTCATAAAGGATGTTGTTATGGAGGATATGTGAATACAATAATTAACTGTTACCGATTTTACAATTAAATAAATAAATAATGCTAAAAATTGTTTATTTTTGAGTTGCTCAAAATTGATGATTTTCAATCTAGGGTAAAGGTTCCAAAGAAGATGTTGAGAGAAGGGCAGACCAGATCAGAGATGAAATTGAACTCAGCACCTCAGAATACGAAAAAGAAAAACTTAGTGAAAGAGTAGCTAAATTGTCAAATGGAGTAGCAGTGCTTAAAGTAAGTTTTAATATGAATGCGGTTTGAAAATGTCAAGTGTTGACAAATGATTTTAACTAGAATATGTTGAGGCATTTAAGCATTACAAATGCCACAAAACACAGAGTACATTTGTCTGGAAGCTTCTTTGAAAGATAGTTAAGGCTTATTCGAAGGCATTTCCTTGGAAAATCTTTTAAGTTCTTAATAGTATTGTCTTCGTAGCAATTTCTAAAGAAGGGAATAGATACATGATAATAACTATGGTTTGAACATGACAGATGATCCTTTTCTATTTTAGATCGGTGGGACCAGTGAGGTAGAAGTTAATGAAAAGAAGGATCGTGTAAATGATGCTCTGAATGCTACCAAAGCAGCTGTGGAGGAGGGTATAGTACCTGGAGGTGGCACTGCTCTCATCCGTTCTCTTATCGCCTTAGAATCTGTCAAGGGAGATAATGAAGATCAGCGAGCTGGTACGGGAATATTTTGTTTAAATTTAAATGTGGATAATCTTTTTTGATGTGTCTACTTTTTGTGAGATGTTGGTTGTGTCCTTCATCAAAATTTGTTAAAGTATTTAACCACAGATAAAAAGTTGAGAAGAATTTTGTCTTTAAGAAAGAATTGGAACAAAAGACAATTTCAGGATTTTGTTTGAATTTCTTCAGAAGTGATAATGACTGTTTATTGATATTTTAGGTATTGAGATAATAAAGAAAGCATTAAGATTGCCAGCTGTAACAATTGTAAAGAATACAGGAGTTGATCCCTATGGTATCGTGGAGAAAATTGCTAATGGTGAGGGTGACTTCGGATACGATGCCATGAATGGAGAATTTGTGAACCTGATTGAGAAAGGAATCATCGATCCAACAAAGGTATGTGAATGTATCTTGCAGCTGTTGCTATGAATCAAATAGATATGCTAGTCTTTGACTAATGTATACATTGGTCTTCAGAATATGAACATTACAAACAAAACGAAAACAAAAAAGGAATGAATAGAAAAATAAGAATGGCAAATATGATTTAGCAATGAAAATAATTACTGAAAAGGTCGAATCAAATGTTTCTTTAAGGTTGTCATTGGACAATGACACAGAAAATTATTTTTAAGTGTTGAATTTGTTTACAGGTTGTGCGGACAGCTTTAGTGGATGCTGCTGGAGTTGCCTCCCTTCTGAGTACAGCGGAGTGTGTTGTAACAGAAATTCCCAAACCTGATCCTCCAGCACCCATGGGTGGTGCTGGTGGTATGGGTGGTATGGGAGGCATGGGAGGTATGGGAGGAATGGGATTCTAAAACCATACACCAAAAGAGTTTATGGGACTTCTTACTGCCAGACAGAACGTATTGGTGGGAACCAAATGTGATTTGTTAGGGAGCTAAATGGCCTCGGTTATCGTCTTTATCTCACCTATAAGGAATTGGTGATTAGTGACTGTCGCTGTAATTAGACTTAAGAGACTGATTATGGTACATTTTGATGACAAGAAACCATCGACATCACTTTGTCAGGAACAATTTTGATTTCTTGTTCTACATCGGGAATATTTGTTAGCAGACTTTTATACTGAAACAAATATCAAAATTCAACCTTGCCATTCTTTTTTCTTGGTGAACAAAATTGTTTGAAATTTAAGTAACAAAATTTGTCTTTGAAAGTTTTTGAAGCATTTTTGCATGCTCTGAAGCAAATCCTTCCATTTTATTACTCATCATATGTTCAAGATTTCCTCTGTGTGATGGTAAACATGGTGGATGTCAAGGGACAATTCATTCATTATTTACACAGCATTTATCATGTATTTAGACTTTGCTGAGAAGATGGACCAGTTATTGAAATGAAATCAGGTACAGCTTTAAATTTTAAAGTGATAACTTTATTGGAGTTGAAAAAATTCCTACAGTATCTTTTACTGGAGTAAATAGGTTCAAAACCATCACAGAATTGCGCAAGCTGTATGTTTTAGTAATTATTCTTCAGGTATGAGATGGTCATTCATTTTTCAAGATTTATATCATTTCTCACTGTGTCATAAATTTTTCAGTAAAAATCGTGTGAGTATGATTGAAACCAGGGAAGTAGTGGGTTACTCAGGCTGATGAAAGTCAACTTGTCTACTGACCCTGTTTTCAACAGTAGTTGTTTGTGAGCAATGTTTTGTGGAAGAATTTACTATATATATATGTTTAAAAGATTATGTGATGTCTGCTGTAGCCTCTGGCCTTCAAAATTTAAGGAAATTTTGTGATCAGTAATTAGGAGCCAGCATGAAGTTAAAAACAAGACAGATATATTACATACCGATAAATCCTGGCATTGGGATAGATGTAAAGTTTGTAAATGCATTATTGTTTTAGTACACATATCTAAAATCCTTTTCTGGAAAGATGATGGGTATATACATCAAGTGTGTTCTCAAAGAGTTTGTTTTGAGACATTATGAACTGTCACAGTAAATTAATTTTTCGTTTACTGATTTGAGTATTTTATTTATACAATTGTCATTGCAGATACACATATTCGTTAACATGCTAATTTGCCAGAAAGTTGTATTCAAAAACTTGATAGCACCATTTTAACTTTGTATACAGTATTTCATTTTGTGTTGAAATACAAATAACTCCCGTAGAAGAGGACAAAGTCCTCCCAATTGCATTGGCAGATGTTGCACTGCATCTATCATGATTTTTGCCTAGTTGAACAACTAACATTGTTGGAGTATGTCTGCTGAGACCGGAGACTAGGGAGGTACTGTGATTTATAAATGATATTGTGTCCCCAGGCCAGGTATTCAAGAGCGAATGTAATTATTGATATCACAGGTCAGGGACTTTCATGTATGGTGATTTTCCGTGTAATCAGATCAAGATACATTACTTTCATTAGCTAGAGAATATTGGAGAATGATTTGGTATTTGATTATCATTTGTTAGTACATATAGATTATGTAGGAGATTTATTGTAGATGTCCTATGTGTGAAAGTATGGTGTGATTTTATATGAAAGTAATAAAATATGAAAACAACAAATCTCTTCTTTCTTTCTTTCTTTACATATCACTGTGTAGATTCTCTATTGACATTTTAGCTGTACTGATAATAACCATTATGGCTTATTTAGAAAATGTGTGTCTGTGTGTCATGGCTTATTTAGGGATTTTGTGTCATATCTCATTTAGGGAATATGTGTCTTGCCTTATTTAGGGAGTAAGTGCCATATTTTGGGAATATATGTTGTGGCTAATTTAGGGAATGTGTCCTATGTGTCGTGGCTTATATAGGCAATGTGTATTTGTAGGTCTTGGGATTATTTAGGGATTGTGTGCCATGTCTTACTAAGGGAATGTGCATTGTCTATTTAGGGAATATGTCTTTTATGGTTTATTTAGAGAATGTTGTGGTATTTTGAATGAATGAAACATCATCTTCAGCATATTTTTCAAGGGTTTAATTTTGGCTTGGAAGACAACTTCCTGCATATTTAATAAACCCACTATCATCAGGTGGTGGGTAATTCTAATTGCTCTATGTCTATGGTCCGTCCCTACATGAACAATTTTTGTTATCGCTATTTCTTGGGAAGTACTGGATCTTTCTCAGATTCCATATGTAGGTTCCCCTTGGTCCCTAGTTCTGTCTATTTTTAAAACTGATCAGAAAAATAAAATGGCCAACAGGTGCCCCTCTTGGATTTTGACAGTGCAAGTTTGTAATTGCTATTTCTCAAGAAGTGCTTGATGGATCTCGCAAATTTCCTGTGTAGGTTCTCCTAATGGTCAAAATGTGGCCATCTTAATTTTTGCTATCTCTTGAAAAGTAATTGATGGATTTATGGCCCCAAAGATAGTCCATATTTTGCTTCAAAATGCTACTCACCCTGAATGCTTGAATGGATTTCATTCAAATTTCATCTGAGACATCATTGGGTAGGGGGCAATCAGTTCTAAAATTCAGAAAGTTGATTGAACCCTTAGGGGTTTAGGAATTGGGTCCAAATTGGGAAGTTAGACATTAGTTTGCTATTAAATACTACTCATTCTTTATGCCTGAGTATATTTTAACCAAATTTGGTCTGAAAGATCATTGAGGATGAGGAATCAATTCTTAAATTCAGAAAGTTGATAAGACTCCTGGGGATCTTGTCCCGATTTCATTTCTCAATTTATTTTTTTCTCAATTTTAGACAGATCTTTAAATCTTGACAAAGTTTTTCATCAAATACATAGCACTCTTTTCTCAAGACATTTTAAACAGGCAGGGTTTGAAAGATAATCAAGTACTTCATCAGAGATGACCATTTGTCAGCTGTTTTATTTTGTCTGGATAGTCCCAAGTATGCCAATTCACAACTATGGCCCTGGGGCACCTTCATGTGAAAGTTAAAATGACAGCTAATAATTTTCAAGAAATATTAACAAATTGGTATCTGATATTTTCAAATCCAAGATGGCCTAATAAGTTTAAAGATCATAAAAAAAAGCATAATTAGGGATCAAGGGGAACCCACAAATATTTGAAAATGATTTAACAAATGCCCAAGAAATATCTTTACAATATCTGTTTATGGATGGATGAGGGCGATGTAAAACAAAGAGATCCAAGAGGGATCTTGGTGCCCATCATTGTTTGGTCTTTATATGCTCTTTGAAGAATAGATCTTTTCCCTTCTTTTCTGTTTTTTTCTCTTAATGACAAGACATTTAAACATTCCTTTGCTGAAATAGCCATGATAATCTTTACCTGCCAAATAAAAAATGGCGGTGTGGAAGCCATTTTGTTTTTTCTGATCAGTTTCAAACTCAAACAGGCACAGCTAGGAACATAAAGGAACCTGTTTATGAAAATTGAGAAAAATCTACTGTGTAAGTGTCAAGAAATAGTGAAATCAAACTTTTGAAGGCAAAATCCAAGATGGCCATCTGTCTACCATTTTGTTTCTCTGATCATTCCCAAAATTAGATTGGCACAACTAGGGACAGAGGGAAACCTACTTACAAAATTTAAGAAAGATCCATCCAGTGCTTCTCAACAAATAGCAATAAGAACATTTCAAAGTCAAAATCCAAGATGGCTGTCTGTTGGCCATTTCGTTATTCAGATCAGTCTCAAAATTACATGGGCACAACTAGAGACCAAGGGAAACCTACATATGAAAGAGAGAGATCCATCTCTTTCTTTTCAAGAAAGAGCGATAACAATCTTCATTGAAAAAATCCAAGATGGCTGCCTGTCAGCCATTTAGATTTTTTATCAGTCCCAAAATCAAACGGGCACAATTAGGGACCAAGGGGAACCTACATATGCAATTTGAGAAAGATCCATCGAGTACTTCTCAAGAATGGTGATAACGAAATTTCTGTACCGATGGACGGACGAATGGACAACTGACCACGGAAGCAGAATGATTTGAATAGCCTACCATCTGATGATGCAATGTCCCAAGGCATCAAATCAACTTTCTGAATTTAAGGAATGATTTCCAACCACAATGTTCATGTTTCAGACCAACTTCGGTTGAAATCAACCCTGGCTTTAAGCAGGAGTAATGTTTTAAAGGAAAAGTTTATGGATAGTGCATATCACATGACAATACACAATAGCAGTAGGTCATCTTGACCTAAAAAAACAATACCATCATTCAGAAATCAATAAAATTTTAATATCACACTGAACAATACATCTGTATAATTATCTGTTTTACAGTTCTGTCCATCACGTTGTTTTCTCACCATGTCCTGGTATCTATAGTGTAATCATGGATGATATCAACTTATGAGTTTGGGCTATTTCATGCTACTATTTCAACTGTCACAATATCACTCTGTTGACTTAATAGTTCATGAGAATCCTGAATGATGCATGCTATTGATGGTGATGCTGGTGTTTAAGCATTCTGGTCCAACTCACTGCCACAACAGACTGTAAATAGAAGGTATTCATAAACAAACCATTTCCTGTGGCTTTTGATTATCCTATATATCTCACCCAGAAGGTGGTTGGGATTATATTAATCTAGCTTTTAAATCATAATGACGAAATCTATTATCTTTCTCAAGCAAGTTTTTCAAGTTTTCACTATCCTATACCACCTACAATACAATATTCTTTTTTTTTGTGTAACCTAAATTAATATTAAATAAATATTTACCTCTTTGTGCTTTGAACACAGACTAAGATGCATCTAATTGTACACTTATAAATTTTAACTTGAGCTTATTATAAACAGCCCTCTGTCAGGTCTGTTCAGGCATCCCCTCATCAACCCCTCGAGTCTATGATAAACATACCTCTGCCATGTCAGTTCCGGCATTCCCTCATCAGCACCCCTTTTAAAGCCTGTAATGTATACAATAATATTCACACTCTAGTATTGTTAACATAGCTCTAGAAACATGATACAAAAGACTTTTTCTTATATTTTATTTTTGAAAGATTTTCCACATATGTTTTTAACACACCACAAGTACATTTACATTCTCACCACCACCACCATCATCATCATCATCATCATATCAATACATCATTATCATCCTCCTCATCATCGTAGTATCATCATTATATTGTACATCATTATCAATGTTATCATGACATATATACATTCATGCACATACATTTTTTTAACATGGTGGCACATACACACAAAACACTCAAACCTATATAAACACACTTGCATACAGAGAGAGAGAAAGAAAGGGGGAAGCTGAATTAATATTTCAAATTGCAAAAAACAAAGAAAAAATCTAAAATACAAGTTTTATTGTTAGCATATTATCATATTTAAATTTCATTTAACATGTTGTTTTTGCTGTTTCAAATATAATGACTAGTAATGACTTTGTATAGTTTTAAATGAAGTATCAATGTTTAAAAAAATGTGTAGACATCTTGTTATGTAAATGTTGTATTTAAGTTTAATTATCAAAATTATTTCATTATCAACTTGAAGATCAGTGTTATTGTAGCTATTCATCCCAAACAGAAAGGATTGTTTGTTGATAGAAAATGGAATAGTCAATGCATCTTAAGTGTTTCTAGAGTTAGTGAGAATATTCCAACTTCCAGATATTGCCAAAGAAAATGAGTCATTGATTCCCTTTCAGATTTACATAGGTTGCATAATGGACTGCTAACTAACCTTACTTTAAACAGCCAGAATTTGGTAGTTAGAATGTTTTTAGTAATCATGTATTGCAGCCACTGAAGTCTAGTATTTTTCATTACTTGAAATGTCAGTTTCTAAATAGCTTCCCGGTATTTGTTGTTTGATTCAAATAGTTCCCCCATTTTCTTTTATCAGTTGGCTCTGCCAGAGTTATGTTTAAAACTCCTTTGTACGTTTCTGATTTCTCTAAAACGTCTGAATATAGAATGGTATTATTTGCCGCACCACAGTATTCCCTCATGGTAACCGACCGGAAATTGATTTCTTAACAGAAGACACTAACCCCTGATATTTAAGGAAATTGGTTGTTACATTATGTGTTTGTACAAAATCTTCACAGCATAGAAGTGATTACTACATCTGCAAAAACCTTTGTGCTAATAATTTTCAATTCCCTATTTATGATATCTTGGAACAGCAGTTTCTTTCTTAATTCTATCAACTTCTGTAACATTGGAATTCAAATAAGATAAGGGTTTATTTTGTTGTTTTTTTCATCTGGATAGGATTGAGCTGTAAAAATGTGATTGAATGGAGAAATAAAATGAGATTTAATTAAGCGTATCTTCCCTATTGGAGTTCGATATCTTCTTTTGCATGTGTCAAGATACAAAAGATTGATATGAAGTCGAAACATTTCAAAAGTGTAATTCAACATCAGCTAAGAAGAGCTTGCATTCGATGTATTGCATTTGGCACAGATTGTAGGTCGGATCCTAGAATCATAACTCTCAGAAAGAATGATATACTTTTTTTCTATATTAGTATGGCTGGCCCCCTTTTAGGCTTTTTAACCGAGACCGTAACTAGAAATAGATGTTGGCAAATATGCACTCGAACTCCAACACATCCTCGCATTACAGTTATTCTTAACTGAAATTTGGAACTTTCTTTCACAATGAAGTCAAAAAATGCAGAATCTAGTTAAACTGTAACAGCGACCTTGACTGATAAAATGAATGTGGTAGGGGATTGCATGTACACAGACATTGTTTACAAACAGATAAAACAATACCTAGATAAATCACAGCTGGAATGAAGCCATATTGAAATGTCGCTCTTGCACAAGCTATAACTGTGGATACTCTTTTTTTCATCTCAGGACTCATCTTGAATTCGTTAAAGTCAAATCCCTAAGAGAATGAGGATACACATGTGCCGCAATCGATGATCAGAAAGGAAGTTTAAATAGCGATGTTACTCTAAAACCGTACTTCCGTACCAATATTCCGGAGTGAACTACATAATTTCACGAAAAATAATTACATATACGTTTAAAATAAATCTATTTGAGAGAAACAATCTTGTGAAAATTAATTTTGATATTATGAAACAGTTTCATGCTGGTATAATTATCTATTATTTCTTAATTAGGAAAGCAACATAACATGCAGTAATGGTAGGCACACATAGCCTACACTACCATACATAGCACGAGATCAGATAGCAAATATTGACATGGGTAAGAAAACGGTATGAAAGAACGCTATATTTTCTACTCGCAACTATAGGGGTTTAAAGGACTTGATAAAAACTAGTATACATACCGTTTGATATGGAATCTGTGTAATTTGCAACAAACAGTGTTGTCTAATATGCAACACTCAAATTCAAATTTAAACAGTCTTGTTCTTAATTGATAATATTTTTTTTCACAAAATATTTTCTCCCTTGAATTTTGTTGTCGATTATCTCTTTCCTTTTCTATGTATAGACCATGAGAACTAATGTGGACCTTTGTAATGAGGCAATTCATTCCTTTTATCTTGTTTGAATACAACTACAAAATAACTCCTTCTTCTACAGATATGCTACTATAAAACGATAATTTACCATCTATATTTCCAGTTCAAAAATTTTCATTTACCTTTGTAACAGTATGGGGAAATCTTGATCACAACCTGGAAGCTATTCTGGACGTGACTCTACAGGGTACAGTGGAGAAGAAGTTTGAGGTAATGACGTCCATTGTACACAAATTGAGCGAGGAGCGATTAGGAGGTCAAAGTGACTAAGCTGCACAATATATCCAGCAGCTACAACGACCAACAGAAGAGAACATTAGATTGCGCAACCACGAAAAGAGCTGAGAGACTTGGGGAGGTGATTCAAGGAAGCGCCTGACGAGCAAAAGTTTGGGCAACAGCAGCTCAGATATCACCTTAGAGGGATACTTCGCCGTCTAAGGAATGCAGAAAGACTTAGGAAGTGACTGGAGTAGAGAGCGAAGAAAATAGCGAAATTCTTGAAAGATCCATTCCATTTGACAACGTCCTGTTTGGAGGTGAACGATTAGGCCCTCTTGAAAGTTTAAAGGAGGAAGTGGAGGATCATCTAAGAAGTGTACACTCTGATGACAGGAGAGCAGAACCTCTGGGAGATTGTCCTAGAATCGAGGAGGTGGATGCCCAACTACACCACTGGATACCGACCTCCCTCTTTTGAAGGAAATTCAGGACATTGTCAAGAAGGCAAGAACAGGATCAGCACCAGGTCCAAGTGGTATACCGTACACAGTGAATATGAAATGCCTACGGTTGTTACGGAGATTGTGAAGACTCCACTGTACAGTGTGGAAGAAAGGGATTATACCGCCATGTTGGAAAATAGCGGAGGGAGTCTTTACCACAATGGAGAAAAACCAGTTTAGGACCATCTCTTTGCTGAGCGTTGAGGGAAAGATTTTCTTTTCCACCTTCGCTAGGCGGGTGACATCCTACATGGTGGAGAACAGCTACGTCGACACCTCAGTCCAGAAGGGAAGTTTTCCTGGGCTCTCTGGATGTATAGAGCATACAAGTGCAATTGGTTAACTGATCAGGGAAGCCAAGAAAAGCAGAGATAACCAGACGGTAGTCTGGTTGGATCTTGCCAACGCTTATGGGTCAGCCCGACACAAGTTGATTGAGGTGACCTTAGAGCATTATCATGTCCTAAGACGGTAGGAAACAATAATGGACTTCTTCGGAGGGATGCAGATGAGATTCGCATTTAGGGAATGCCCTACAAAGTGGATAGATCTGGAGAAAGGGATAGTGAGAGGATGCACTATAACACTAATTTTCATGGGAATGAACCTCGCTATAAAGGCTGCGGAGAAGGAAATCAGAGGACCAAGAATAGAGTCTGGTGTCTACCATCCAGCCAACCGAAGGTTCATCGATGACCTTACCGTCACAACCAAAACGCATGTACAAGCCAGATGGGTGCTGACTGCGCTGGAGGAGGTGGGTTCATGGGCAAGGATGCAGTTTAAAATTCGGAAATTTCGTTACTTGATTCAGCCAACAGTTCACACTAAAGGTCAAGGATGGTCAGAACCAAAAGGACACCCTGGTCCACGTACACTAATGGATGGAGAGGAAAGTATAAGGCTTGGATGTACCAGCATGGCATGCTACCGAGACTGACATGGTTGCTGTTGCTGTATGAGAGCCCGACGATGAGAGTGGGGTCTTCAGGGAATGTGGCGAACAGGTATCTAGGGGTCCCGCCAAACTTTACAGATATCGGTCTGTATGCACGCTCTACTGAACTACAATTGCCGCTAACGGGAGTCGACGAGGAGCACAAAGTGTCAAAGTGCAAGCTTGTAATGACAGTGCGGGACTCCAAAGATCAATGATGCAGGGATACAGACAAGGACGGGAGTGGTCTGCAGCAACTGCTATAGGGGAAGCATAGAGTATGCTGGAGCTGAGGATCACAATTGGTAATACATGTGTTGGAAGGCAAGGTGTTGGCTGTTCACACATCCAGCAGTGGGAAAGGACAAACACTCAGGAGCGACGGCAGATGGTTCATACGGAGGTACGGAGAGCAGAAGAGGAGAGACCAAATCAGGAATCTGTTGAACTGAGTAAGCTGAATACATGGGCCACATGGAAACTACCGGAGAGAAAGCTTACATGGGCGGAATGGTGGAGGATGGAACCATTTACTCTAAGATACGTTCATAACATTTTCCCACCGTAGGCCAATCTGCACCAGTGGGGAATGACGGATGACCCGATCTGCAGGCTATGCAACCAGAGAAAGTCAATGTCTCACATTCTGTCTGGATGCAAGAAGGCACTTCAGCAAGGAAGATACCGATGGAGGCATGGCAATATACTGAGAGTACTGTCTGATATCCTGTAGACGGAAAGACGGACATTCTGCTATTCGGTTTGTCAGACAGGGTTAAAGAGGGAAAAGGAAGTATAAACTCATCGCAATAGAGCTAACAGTGCCATGGGAAGAATGTTGCGAGGAGGCCCATGAAAGGAAGAAAACGAAGTATGGCGAGCTAATGGCAAAGTGCAGAGAGAGGGGATGGACTGTATAGATATTCCCAGTGGAGGTGGGCTGCAGAGTATAGAAACATTTGACGAGAACTGGATACCACCTGATGACGAAATCAGAGGCTTCACGGCGGAAAGACACCAGTGACATGCTACACACAAGGGATGTCACCGATAGCAGAACATCATCTGTAGGTGTAACTTTGAAGTATATTGTGTATTACCAGCTCATAAACTGCCACTGGCGTAGGAATATCACAAGTAAGGTAAAATAAATCGAGGTTTCGCCCCTTATAACAAGGCGAACATTGAAAATTATGTATAAATAAAACATTTAACTGCATTCATTTAGCATGACGCGTTTCATGTTGAATTTGCACTTATCCCGTGGGCATTCATTTGCCAAGGAATGCTAAATGAAAGCAGTTCTGAAGAAGTTTGCTGTTATGGGATACAATACACGCCCTGCAACAGGTTGCATTATAATCCCATGTAATTTTATCATTAAAACTATTGTATTTTAACACGCTGATAATACTAATCTTACATTTTCAGGTAAATATTCTGGAAAGGTTTCTGAATTGTTAGAAGTATAAGGATTTTGGAGCTATAATTGATAGGTAATTAATTAATTAATAATAAAACGGGATAAGTCATTTGTTATGCTGCTACAACGGCATTCTGAAAAAAGACAAATTAGGTGTTGGAATTAGAAAAGAAGTTACATGTGTTCTTGGAATTTTTGTCGAGAGAGTGTAAAACTTTGCATTACACTAGGTTGGGATGCAAAGTTGAAACCAATG
Source organism: Ylistrum balloti (assembly GCF_031769215.1). Taxonomy (NCBI): domain Eukaryota; kingdom Metazoa; phylum Mollusca; class Bivalvia; order Pectinida; family Pectinidae; genus Ylistrum; species Ylistrum balloti. Next base: position 557,494 of record NW_026782592.1, on the reverse strand, counting down.
TAATCTATTTTGAATTTGCGGTTGCCAAAAAATGTTAACAATACAAGGCAGAGCAACTGCCATTAGGATATTGTTATTGTCAAAGTATACTATAAAATGAAATAAAAAGATATATGTATTGGAATTTTTTAATGGAATAATGTTCATCTGATTAATTACGGCACAGTTACTGATAAAAGAAAAGTTTAGGTATCCCTGATATACAGTTAATGCTTGAATCCTTTGACGTTTTGATGAGATGGGTCGATTCAGAATGTAAAGCGGAAGACTACATGCTACCATTTTTCATAACAAAGAAAAAATAATTTAGACTTCAGATCAATATATTAACTTTGATAAACAATCAAAACATCTTAAGATAGGCGAAAACTTTGTGAAATATTTCTTTATTGAGAACCCATTGATTAGAATCAAAAGTAAAATGAAATATATGTTTCGTCTTTATCCATTTTTTTCTGCATTGAGCTGGACATTTAAAAACAAGTATCTTTTGTTTTATATTTCATAAATGTTTTGGTAAGATGTATGTGCTTGACTTATGTGTTTATGTATTTTTGCTTTATTGATATCAATAAAAGATAGGAAAAACAAAATGGGTTATCATTCCGGAGACCCAAGATCGATTCCTGGTCGGGGCACTCGGTGGTATAGTTTTTCTATAACTTGGTTTAGGTTTTAGATTTATCAACGCCTTTTGAGATTTCTTCCTCTGGTTTAGGTTTTAGATTTTTAATGACCTTTTGAGATCTCTTCCTGTGGTCTAGATTTAAGGTTTTTAATGACCTTTTGAGATTTCTTCCTCTGGTCTAGATTTGAGGTTTTTAATGACCTTTTGAGATCTCTTCCTGTGGTCTAGATTTGAGGTTTTTAATGACCTTTTGAGATTTCTTCCTCTGGTCTAGATTTGAGGTTTTTAATGACCTTTTGAGATTTCTTCCTCTGTATCTGCAGTATGTATTAATTTATTGTTAATTCACATTCTCTCCATTGTTAAAAAAAACCTTTGATAGTGTTTAATTTCTTATTCATTATGTTATGGTTGAGTTCGATCATTAAAAGTTTAGCTGTTTTTTTGTCTTCGATCAACAGGTACTCTATACTAAATATTTACTATATAAATATATTTCATATAAATACATTTTCAAATGCTGATATACGAGTTTTAATCACAGCCTACGTTTGTAACCCCCCCGCCCCACCCACTAAAAAAGACATATATATTCTTCATCATTCCTTCCTTCATGGTGAGTGTCCTTTGTTATCTTTTTTCAGACAATGATGTAATTCTGTTATTCAGATACCGGAGAGTATTTTCAGCCATTGTGGTGTATAAATTTGTATTGTTAACACGTATGATGACTCTTCATTTCTAAATGATATGATGTCTTCATTTAAGAAAAACATAGTGGTCTATAGATCTTTTATTTATCTTCAGATATCGCAAGGTACCGTTTGCAATAATTCTTTCTATTATTCTGCTTTACGTTAGTACGTACCACTTCTCTGTACCTCAACACTAACACAATGCGGTTAGAGGGGCAGGGAGATTGTTATTAAATTAGAGTACCCCCGCTTAAAAAAAACACACACACACACAAACCCACCACTGTAATATACTTTCATATGTTGATTTTCCTCTCTTATAGTGTATTCTTGTGAACAAGTTTTTTTTTACGAATAAAGATGATTTAGCAAAAAATGTTGAATAAAAACATTATTGTTCCACACAATTATAAATTTGCAGTTTTTAATTTTGCATTCTGAGTACATACTGTTCATTGTTATAGAAATAGTAAGCATTACATCGCTGATGACACCGATTTGGCAGCAGTTTGGATCCCGTTCGTGATAACGCGAATACAATTCACACTTGGCACATTACTACAAGGATTCACTGTCACAATACCTGTTAATTAGCAAACCGGCTAGACGGTGTGTTAGAACGCTATCAGTGCTGTGGAATAATGTTTTATTACAATATAATAAACAACAAAAAACCACAGAACAAAAAACGTCAAGTTGACGATGTATTCTGAACCGTGCCACTATTTGAATGAATTAAGACGTGAAAAAAAGACTGATTTAAAAGACATCTGAATCACTTTGTAATGAAAACATTTTGAAATGGACACCAAATAAACTAACAGCAAATAGCCTTATATATATCCCAGCCTAACCAATCATCATATCTCCATTCAGGGCAGTGTCTGTTCGGGATTTTGCAGATGCCAAATATCCGTTTTCTCCAATGGGTAATTTCCAAATGTACATATTAGTGTTTGTAAAATTCATTCTTCCTGCTAGAAATAAATCTAGACTATTAGCAACAAGCCAGAGAGACTGTTGCGTGTCCATGGCCAGGGAATCGACCCAGCGGAGGCTAGACTCATTGGAGATAACCGTTACTTCATTACCTGCTTCGGTAAATGGCCACTTATCCACGGCATTCGTAGTCAGTCCGCCGTAATACAGGGCCTTATCAGTTGCCACCATTCCACCAGTGACGTCATTTTTTCGGCCAAGCATTTCAACAATGAACACTGCTGATTCATTCCTGAGTACATAGGTGGGAACTCTGTACAATGAGAAGGCATTCAAAGCGCAGTAGTAGACAAAGCGGAAGTCGAAATTCATGGCTATCCCATTGATGTGGACTTTCGTTGTTAAATTATTGTCGCCAACTACAATCGTGTCCGCGCCTGATTCTATCTCCATTGACGGATGCGTGAAGAAATAAGACGTGTTCCTCTTATGATCGTACACAATTAATTTGGAGTCAGAAGAATCTGTTATATATGCAAACGATGCGACACCGTTAACGTAATCTAGAACAATATCATTCAGAAAATTAGACGTCCATGACGCAACACTATCGGGGAACTCGTGCACGTGAACAAGTCTTTCATTACGTATGTCGTAGATGACCAGCTTCGGTGGACAAAGGTTTTGTGACTTGTTCGTTAGAGTATTCACACGCCCAACATCTATTATCCACATATAGCCAGTATTAGGATCAATTTCCATGCTCTGGACATACTGGAAGGCACCACACTCACCCAAAGTCTGCATTTCCCAATCAGGATATGGTTCCAAGATATTCTCTTCCAGATTCGCCGGGTTGGTAACTACCTTGTTCAATGTTGATGGAACGCCTGGTTTCCATCTGGGCACAGTCACGAAAACGTTTTCATCCAAGACTTTAATTCCAGAAATGATATTATTTTCGACTATGAATCTCTTACTTGTTATGCTGTTTTGTTTCGTGGTTTCATTTGGCCACGAGTAATCCAGTGATTTCCAGCGGTAGATAATCTGTGATTGTCCTGAAGATACGCCTTGAGTGTAAACAGTCGACGACAGCAGGAACAGGAGAATGCTGCAAACAGCCGTCATGGCAGAATATCAGGAAGCGTAATAAGTTACGTCGGCAAAACGATGTGTGTGAGCACACACAAAGAGTGGCATATTATATAGTCAGTATGATCGCGTCCTGTATCACAGGGACTTGGCACGAGTTCCCGACCCACGGACCAGATATATGTGTTATATAGTAATACATATATATTGTCCTTGGGTCGGGAATTCTCGTCAAGTTCCTGTGTCCTGTTCTACAGACATCCGGGTAGAGCATTCATTGATCAGTCGTTTATGGTATATATGCCTTATCAGATACTCGTCGATATTTACATAAGGAACCAACCGGGACAACGCTCCCGGAAACGAACACTCGAAGACAACTATATTTTACACATGGTCCTTGATATAAAATTTGAAAATCAAATACAAGGACATGTATCAATAATAAAACACTTTGGAAAGTGTTCAAAATCTCTCCCGCGAATAGCGGAAACATAAAAACTTTTATAACACGGTATTTTACGTCCCTGGCAAACGCCAGAACACGACTTTAGAGATCCTGAAATTTTCATTGGATGAATTCTGGCCAATCGATTATTCATTAAGGAGAATGGTATGAGCAATTCGTTTAAATAAATCTACGTTCAACCAATTGAATCATGTTTCTTCAGTAGAGTGATGCTGCATATATTCCTTCAAATATAAATCCGTGTGGGAAATTTCAACACAGGTTTGTCCATGCTCTCAGATTAGTATGAGTGTATTGACCCGTGGTTTTAAACTGGAATAAGATATCTACTGACTATAGATTGTCATCTTTCGTCCGTGAGGAACTTGTTTTGCAGCGCGATCTATTTTTATCGTTTCCGATTATTACGATATTCTCGAGACCCAAAGTGTGATAAAAACTCAGAACTCTCAAATATATATGTATTGCAGATAGAAAGAAGAAATTCACATGGCGGTTGTCGTCGATGAAGCAGAGAACGCCTACTCTTCCGGAACAGACGCCCCCGTACAAATCTTTCTTTTGTTCATATTTTGTCCAAGTTTTATTGAATTTGACTTTGGATGATGATTATGCTGACGTGTTGATGTTTTTTTTCGTCTCCCAAAATTAATCTAAATATTCCTTGCTTGTTTACAAAGAGTGGCAGCTTTAAGCCTCGTTTTCACTTTTCAGATGATCATCATCATTGGAGCTACACACAACAGCGTTACTCTCCATTCTGTACATGATGAAACATGTTGACCATTTGAAATTCGTCTTTACAACACTTAAAATAGGAAGCGGTAATTTTATTTTTGAAAATTAATGTAAAAAAAAAATACGACATCAGCATTAGACGAGTGGCCAATTTAGTCCAGTTCAGTTTTGGAATTAGAAATATCACATACAATAAGGATTGGATAGTGATGGTGGATGCCGAAATTCGTCACGTGTTAGCTGGATTACCCCAGTAAGAAATAATTACTTCTGTTGTACTTATATGTACCCATCTTTATTAAAAATAAATATTTGTCATTGAAAAGCACTTGTTTATTTACACAGAAATACACATGTACTGCACATATTTCTCTGATTTCAGTCAGTAGGCTTAGGGACGTCTTTACCAACACCCTGTCACATCGGACATTTCATTGAAGCCCCCGTGATGTCGGTAAACTCGTGTTTACTGTATGTATCTGTAGTAATGTCAGTACATCAAAATATGGATGCTATAAAGCGGACTCTGGGTCTGTTCAGAATCCAATTTCCCCCCGGACGCCATCTCCTCTCCAACTTCATTTTTTTCTAATCGTGGTTGATCATATCACAAGTTTCACTATCAATAACTAGTTACGTACATCGTAATATCAATCATGTTGTCAAACAAGGAATGTTCTTGATTAACAATATATATATGTGGCTTTGACACACAGAATGACCGTATCGTTATCAATCATCTCACTTATGACTCTGATGACATTTAAGACAAAAAATGTTTTCCCCTGCTTGCCTCCTCAGGTTCAATAAGAGGCCTGGCGTTCTCGACGATTACCTGAGGTAAGCAACACTGAATGTAAAGGTTAAAGGGTAAGCAGTTTTTAAGTGTCATGAAAAAATGATATTGGCAATAGTAAGACCGATATAATGTTTTAGGCGCGTGGGGATCAGGCAATGTAAATATGATTATGTACACCATCAAAACAGTCAAATAATTCTTACGCAGTTATTTCCAATGGATAATATTTGCTGTAAAACTGTAGTAGATTCTATTCCCTCCCCAGAGGTAAATTTGAGAACATGGAGTCATAAAATTCACAATTTTGGTAAAAACCCTTCCAACCACGCAGAGCACTTGATTCTTCCATATGTGTTGAAAAGATTTTTGAATTTTTAATCTATTTGACCCTTTTTTGCCCCACCTGGGTTAACCAGGGTAAACATCTGCATACCATCAAGTTGTCATCCTTTCCTTATAATTCTAACCAAGTTTAAAATATTTTCAATGGAGATTAAATAAATTATGCTAAAAAATGTACTTTTCCTATATAAACTATTGTAAACCCCCACCCCATAGGGAAATGCGAGACCTTGGGGCAGTGAAATTTACCATTTTGGTAAAGTCCCTTCCATCCTGATGAGCATTTGATTCTACCATATTTTGATATTGAGGAATGAATTTGTGAAATTCCAGTCAATTTGACTGTTTGGGACCATATAATTCACAAGTTTAGTTCATCTTTGGCTAGGGAAAGTTCCAGCAATTTTTTTTTAAAATTGATTCAGTGGTTTTTGAGAAGAAGTCAAAAATGTTAAAAGTTTATCGACGCACAATGTAAGGCAAAAGGCGATTACAATAGGTTACCATGAGACCTAAAAATAAAACATGTAATCATCCAACTTCACTATTCCAGGTAAAGTTTAAAGTGATTGATCACTCTGATTGGACTACGGTGATATATCAGTCATAGAAATACAACAAAACATTTTTACATTTCAACCATTTTACTGGTCTAAAACACATGATATAGAAATATACAATTTCTAGAATTATTTATGAAAAAAAAAAAAAAAAAAAACCATTATTCTCTGGATACTCACTACTTACAACTCGCTCCATAACGATATTAAACTGTTATACACTATACATAACAATATTACAATCTGAGACTTAACACTTGGCTGTGGCACCGAACCGGCTTATAATTTATCAATACGTCTGTTAAACAATTCCTTTGCAGGTCAAACAGAAGATCAATGTGTAAGATTCCTAGAAAAAATTCAAATTAAACAGAATTTGAGTAAGCTTTAAAACGGTGTGCTGAAATAATATTCTGCAGCAGAGTGTTAAATCTCAAGCCTTAAGTCCAGGTCCCTTGTTCATATTACTTGCTTCCTTAAACTCTTGAAGTTGACCACAAACTGAAAGTAATGAAAGTGTATATGAAATATTGTTATAATCACTAAACTCCTTTAAGGAAACACAAATCTGTAGGACCAATTTCGCTCTTTAGATACATTTTCCATATTAGAAAAATAATTATATGTTTCAAAACTAGGTTTGAATTGTTGGCACATTTCTGTTGGGTGTAGTTTGATCTATACCTCTGTATTATTCGACAGAAGACGACTGCTGCTTCATGACAGATTCGCTCAGGCTTGAAGGCCATGCGATAGCAAACTCTAAAATTGTTAAACCTTTCACAAATATGATTTCCTTACAAAAAATCTCTAAGTACTAACTAAATATGAAAAATAAAGCATTACATCCAAATGATATTAATCAAGGTAAGATGAAGATCGGAGATAACATCCTTTTTTACCAGTTTTGACCTTTCCTAAGCTGTTCTGTTTGTCTTTTTCTCAATAACTTTGCAGAACACCTGCATGGCTTTATGTCTGTAAGGATTTGTGACTAAGAATATATATCTTTCAAATTAAAAATGTTTACATTAGTATGACTTGAACATACACTCAGTTAGAAAACTTAAAAACCCTGGTTAGAACCAAGGCACCAGGACTGTACAATAAAGGATATTAAGACTGAGACAGGAGTAGTGGGTTACAAGACAGGGATATGAGCACTTCTGATTACAGGTACATGTCGATAAAAATCATATTCTATATACCATTAAGTAATTACCTATAGGGGTTTATATATCTTATTGTTTCATCTAAATACAATCAATTAATATTTACCAACCTGTTATAAATCATTTAATACATTGTATATTTTTCAGAATAAATTTACAACTTAGGCACGAAATTTTCATGAAACTGTAAATGGAAGGAACTCAAAATAAATATAAGAATTTCCAATAATCAAATTACAGAAGTTGCTTATAATTTTTTTCATAATACAGGAACATTTATACAATCAACAGAATTATCATAGCTTACTATAAAATCATGTATTTCTGTGAGGCTAAATTTTTGTTGTTTTTTTTCCCCAAAAAATTACTTATATTTTGGAGACACCTGATCTTGTGGATAAATATAGCTCAGTTAAGTAATACTTATTTAAACATTTTCTGGACATATAAATTAATGGATTAAAAGTATCCACTAAATCCATGAAAATAAATCCTCCATTGAATTGAATAATTTTACAGTATTATGGAGAAAAAATTGTTGAAGATGAATAAAATACTTCATAACTTCAAGTACATAGAAACCTACAAAGAAAAACCTTAAAACAACAAAACAAAACAACATCAAAGATTGTTGATTCTAATTAAAGGTGTTAGGACAGAATATAAATATTTATGACATGTTATCAAAAAAGGATGACAACCTGAAGAGTCCTGGTGTCCCTGCAAATTAAAGCTTCATATTGGTCCATAATTCCATACACAACTAATCGCAACACATTCATAATGTGAGCTCTTTTAATCTCAATGCTGCCTGAATTTAATCCTGTATAAATTCCATTGTCTAAATATGCTGCATGGACCATCGTGATGTCTTATCTTTCACTGCAAATACTGATATATCATGGTGAAAAGACGAGTCAAACACAAAATCAAAACTAGGGTGCGAGATTCTTTTACTCAATGAGGTCAAATGAATGAAAATGAGGATCTGAATGGAATTTTGAATTTAACAACCTTTGTTCCTCACAATGAAAGTGAAAGTAGCAATTTCATTAGTGTTGAAACTTAAACACTTACCTCTGATCAATGATTAACCTCTCTTGGTAACATGCACATGATGTATTACATCCTGATTGAATGCTGACTTTTTAATCCATTCTCTAGCTGATATTTTATTAGTTGGACAACTAATATTTGTAAAAACTATAAACATACACATCAGTCACTGAAAGTTAAAATACATTCTCTATATCCATTGATATATAATATGAAGCCCAATTCCAGTACAAATACCCTCTCCCACTGCAAGACAAAACACACTACCACACTGTAAGCAAAAAAGATATAATTCTATCCGATTAACTCTTTAGCTTTGTTTCATGTAGAATTTGATATATGCATAAAAAGACAGACAGAAGTGGATACAGGAAGGAAGTCTGTAAATACTTTTATTGCCATTAATTGGTTGCCAGGTGTATTGCTCTATGAATTGCCACGACTGTTGTAATACCAGGCCCCCTTTAATGTATCATTTTCTCCTTAAATTTTCTTCACTTGATAATGTAATATACCAATTTAAACTTATACTGACATCTCCACCATCTGGAGACCAAACTTCAAAACATTTACAACATGAAGTCCCCTCTTTATAGCATATCAAAACAATGCCCACTTGACACATTGAAATTATTCAGCAAGTCTCCTAGGTTGATCTACTGTAAACTCATATTCAAATTCAAAGATGATAGATGTGCTATGGTTTATAACATCACCATAATATCTGACGGAATAATCTGAGCATAAACCCTTTAAGTTCAGTAAAAAGATTTTCAAACATCAACTGGTCAAATGTAAGCCATTCAAATAAATGTTGGAAATGTGTTATCGTGAACTAAAACTTGAGGTAGTTCAAAAGTGTCGAAAGTCCCTATCTAACTGAAAACAAGATTAAAACACTGAGTGTCATCATATCGTGTATCAAATATTTGACTTTCCATTCAACGTGTTTTAATGAATACTTGGTAAAGATAAGAAATGTATCGGACATTTAGCATCAGCAACAAGTTACCAGGCACCCCCATCTGTACATAGAGCTGTTAGTTCAATATTGTAATAATATAACATTGTACAACAAATTAGAAATAAATAATCGAAATAACAAAGAGGGACAAAAATTAACACTGTATGCAACCCTACTTGTCATAAAATGGTGTACCAATAAAACTATTTTCTTTGGACTTTTCATTCACTGGTGAGATCACCAGCAACCAAATCAGAAAGAATGCTAGATTTTTATAAAAGATACAGAAGAAAAACAAAGAATTTCATATCAGAAACAATCAAAATACAGACATACAGAAAGTAGAGCAACTATACACCTAGAAAACTAGTCATCATAGTTTCAAGAAAACAAACTAAGATACTACGCCCCATATGTTAGATTTTATATCATTAAAAAACATTATTATATAACACAGAGTAAAATCAAATATTCAATAATCCCTGTCGTGTATAGCTGAATATATAATACCTATTACAGTCTGTCCTCACCATTCTGGTCACAAGTGGTGTCGGTAATATCGCTTGAATTATCAATACTGAATAAACTACAGACAGGACTGTAATCCTAAGGTGATCAGTTTTTAGCACTTTGTTCCTGTGCCGTGCTGGTTATATATGATGGTAAGAAGCAAAAATGAAGTTTTTTTCAGCTGTTCTGTAAATACTGATGGCTAAAATTGCAATACACTCTTCGATGAAACTTGATAATATCTCCTTTAATAAATATTACAGATCGCTGATCATAGCCGTCTATTAAGTTCACAATTTATGCCTGTGATTTTAAGGCAATGGCTAACAATGCAGAGTAATGACAAATATAATTTCTCTATGTTTTCAGAGTAATGACAGATACAATTGGTCTAGGTTGTTTTTCAATCCTCAGGAATTCATGACAAATTTCAAATGTGTTCAAGTTTCCCACATCAATTGAAACCCTTCTGTTGCTTCGAAAAAAACCCATACCACATTCAACCCTGACAAAGGCAATATCATACATGTCAGGGACACATTCATTTCATATCCTAATAGACAGACAGCTAATCCTGATTGACAGACAGTTAGTTATCCTGATGTGTTATAAGTTAAACCAGGTTTAACGTCCTCGTCTTGGTTAAGAAGACGACTGTAGATGTTAGCAAAAACAAATATTCTTACTTGGTCATAAAATTCTCACACCTAAAGTTAAATCAAATTTGATTGAAAAAACAAACACAACAGTTTCTCAACAGTTACAAACAGATGATACACACATGTACTGGGAGGTATAATGTATAACTTAAACATAGCTAGCTCTACACAAATATTTTTGATTAAAGAATTATAATGACTTATAAGTAATGAATTTGAAACATCTCAGAAATTCTATAAAACAAACATAACTTAGTACAGTGAATATTTATCCTAGACATCTGTTCAATTGATAACAAGCATATTTAATATCAAACGCGTGCCTGACTCCTGTCCTGTACAAAACTTGTTTGATGTTCAAAATTCCCATCTTAAACTTAACTAATAGTCTATTTATTTTCAATACAATTCTCCATAAGCATTTTATACTTCATGTGTCCACTTGTTGTACAAGAATATTTCATCTGAACAAAACTTAATCCACAACTCATAAAGCTCACTTGATTTTGTTTTTTGTTTTTTTGATGAAAATAGGACAAATTGTTTGTGTATCAAACATGGATAAAAAGTACTAGTATCTGTATATTTTGTAAATAGGCTAATATATTCCTGAGAATGATCTGCTTAATATAAATAGGAAATATCAAAGTCATAAAACTTTTTATACTTGATTTGACAGGCAAGATAGTTCACATCTCTTGCATTCAATCACTATTCATAAATTTTGGTAATACATATGATGTATTACTATCTACAAGTATTACTGGGGAAACAAATTAAAACATTTGAACAAAAATGAGGAAATGTTACTAGTATATTACACAGATACTGATATCATACAAAGTTACCTTGTTAACTGTATATTATGGTTTAAGACTTTCTTAATGTCAGTTATAAAAAGAAAAGTTATAATCTTGAAATTCAGCTGTGAGTGACAAACCAATTAATCTATAAACAAACACTTTCAAAACCTTCCCCATTCTTATACAGCAGAGGAAAACAATATGTCATGACCGCAAAAAATCACTCAAAACTAATTTATAAAAAAAAAAAAAAAATCCACAAATTCAACACTGTTAAAAATTGTGATCTGTACAAAATGACCATTCGCACTTTACAACTATCTGTATGAGCTATCCGGGAACTTAGTCCCACATGTTCGCACGTTACAACTACCTTGACAATTTGTCCGCAAATTTAAATCCTACATATACGCACATTAACAACTATCTGGACAATGTATCCAGAAATCTCTGTCCCACACATGTACATCTGGTCCTCTTTAAATTAAAGCCATTGTTCCCTGCAAATTTTGGAAGAACTCAATTCATTTACTGGCAATATAAACCTATACGTCTCTGGGCAGGAAACATCTTTTCTGCTGACCTACAACTTGGCACCAACCTGTAATCATGCTACCTGATTCTCTGTCATGGTTTCTATCTTTACACTGTCTTACTGTGGTATCAATGATAAAAAATCAACAAATTTCTGTCTAACATTTTCTGACTAAAATATCAGTTATTGACTAACACATGACAATATGACCAGTGTATTGGTATTAAGGATACCTCGACAGTTCTACCACTAATACTGAGAGATGCATTATATCACTGGCAGCAGGTCCATTACTTTGACATTAAGGTCTTGGCAAATTCACACAAATCTTTGTGATCAGAACTAGAGAGTTGTGGAAGTTAGCCAGAGTGTCGACAGAGTAAGGATATTGGCAGGATAACAAATTTGATCAATAAAATTCTGAATCGGAACTTTGGTACGAGCCCGAGTGTTCTTTGACATCCTGGACGCTGCCTCCTGGACTTCCTATTCCAGTGTTGTCTGGGGTCTCCAAAGTACGGGTCGCACCTGTAAAAGTTACCACCTGATAAAAGGCCCTCGTCAAATCTTGGATGTCTCCAATCTTATATTTCTTAAATAACAGAATTTCAAATTGATATATGCATATTGTATTTCAAGTTTTTCCTATACAAGACTTGAGATATAGGAGAATTAGAGACATGACAAGAACTATCAAAGTTTTGACTGTAAACATTACATCATTCTGAAGCAAGTAGAAAAAGGCACTAATGAAATGACAATAAGAAACAGATGTGAATCTACAAACCAATCAATCTGAATACTTATACCCACAAATGATTTTCACTGTTATGTTCCTGGTGATACGGAATTGAACTTTCATTTTAAAGTCTGATTTCCATGGATACATACACAGTATCATCCATAATGTGACCACTGGTTTTTCTGTTCAGAAGAGTATATTAAACTCCCATGTTATCATAGTTAGATCTCCTGGGCCGACACCAAAGTTAAAATCACAAGTGTCTTATTGTAATGAATTATCCTCCATTCCATAATCGGTTATAGCTAGGTATAATCAATTGTTTTAGAAAAAAGAACTACTGATTCATATAAAAATACCAAAGTACAGTCAGAATGGCATTATTATCTTAATCTCTACCAAAATAATACCCTCGGTTACAGAGTGCACTCCCTTTCATAAAACATATAATTTACATGCCCTCTGAAATGATCCTTTGTAAAGGACAATTGAGTTTCAGTGGTTTTCCAGTGGAGGAAATCCTTCTACCATGCCATGTCAATATATGGTTGGGTGGCACGCTGGTAACACACTCGCCCTTTCCTCAAGTTGGCTGGGGTTTGATTCCCAGAGCGGACATGAAAAGGTAAACGGTCATCTGCCTGACCAAGTGAGTTTTCCTGGGTACTCCTCTTTCCTCTCACAATAAGACCCAACATACACTTACATCCAGGCCAACAAGAGTGATTAGTATAAGTTGAAATAACTTGTTTTGCAATTGTTGTAAAATAGATAAAGTTTATATTAACTTTTAAGATGTTAATTACTACTTATATCAAAGAATGGTGAAACCCATCTGTGCAGCATAACTTTTTTTTTTAACAGACCTAAAGTTCAACAAGAGGCCCATTCGCCTTAATGGTTATCTGACATAGAATACAAGATTTCAAATTTTGAACTTGAGAAGTCGAAAATGTGTTTTCAAGATGGTGGCCATAACCAACCCGAAATTACCTAACTTTGGTCAGGATCATGTCACGTTAATTTCAGGTAAGTTTCAGCTCAATGAGACATGTAGAACTTGAGAAGAAGCTGAAAATGTGTATGACGGATGCCGCCGGACAAAAGGCGATCGCAATATGTCATCAGACCCTTCAGTCAGATGACCTAAAAATGTTGTTGGTTTATTATGTTCTTTTGATGTGGTCTGTTTCTATGTAATTAGTTGTGTTCTAAGAGCTGTTTTAATGGATGACCCTTGCCCAACTCACCAAATCCTGAGGGTGTGGTGTCAAGCTTGGAACGCTGTATTGTACTGTTTGGGGTTTGAGGAATCATGTGTGCTAGGATGATAGTTAGACAGTCAGCCACCCTGTTGTTTGGGGCACATGCCAGGGCAGGAGAGTGGCCTGTAAGGAAGACGCAGGATAGACATAGCAATACAGACGTCACTACAGCATGTCAGAGTTTTCTGCCCATACATAACCAAGGAGATACAAGGTTGTAACATAGACAGGACACCAGGATATATTTACAGTAATATCACTATCATCCAACAAAGTTTCCCTCTCTGTACCACTCATGCAGGCTTAGAACTGTGTTCTGTGTTTGTGTATTTAGAGGACAGGACTGTGAATATCAAATAGAAATATTTTATTCACATAAATATGTAATGTCTTCATAGCACAAAGCTACCTTCCATTACAGAATATTTTAAAATACTTGTTTGAAAGTCACCGTAATAAAACAACATAAATAAAAACATCCTGAAGGGCACCTGTCTGTCATAATTGTACATAAATCTTACCAAGTTGTGTAAAACAATTATCCAGTTCTAGTCTAGTGATAAATACAAGATCAAAGAATCAGAAATGAAAGGGGAGATTACTCTGACATGCTGTACATGATACAAAAAAAAATCAAGAGACTGTTAAAAGCATAACAGAAGACATGAAACATGATACTGTTGACACAATATTAATATAGAAAGGCAAAACATTTTCTGTTTTGTAATCATGACTATAAACATAAATCAAAAGTAAGCAGCATTCAACATTCAAAGAGTAAAGAGCAACATTCTCAATTAATTATCTCCATGGACATTTGTAGATGACGTAATTCATAGAAAGAAAGTCCTGCTCATATGATCCAGGTGTTTTCAACAGATCTATGATGGAGGAAGAAAGGATAGATTGAAGTCTGTGAACTTACCGTTTTCATCCAGGCAGAAAACACTTGCACCCTTCTCTATGAGACTGTGCACAACAGGGACAAGGCCGTACTTGGCTGCTATGTGTAGAGGGCTAAAACATAACATCTTAATAGGTTACTAATGATCAGTCATTATCAACAATTAGTAATTCACTCGCTTCAACTGCTGTCAAAAACTTTTGATCACTGACTATCATTTTATAAAGACAGTTCCTATAAAAGTTTCATCCAACGATATTACAAACCAATAAATAAAGTTGAATGATGGTAGGAAAACAGAATGATTTCATTTTTTAAAAATATTCTTCTATTATTACCATAGCTAATTTTACTTAAATGTAACTGTGGTAAAATACTAGCTGCATCATACTGCTTAACAGAGAGATGGATCTCCTATTCGGCTTGATCGGCTAAGCCTAAGAGGTCCTGGGTTTGAATTCTAGCAGAGGGATTGAAATGATGACCTCTGTTTCATAAGGATTTGTCACGGATTATTAAACAAGTCGATCTAATTGTTCTTGACCTATGGACAACAGTGGTCAATGGAATATAATAAACGATACAAATTAATGTTGTAGGTAAATAAAACACTTACGTTTTTAATTCATTATTGGCCATATTTATGGTTGTATAATCTGTTATCTTATCCAGTAGTAGTAAGGATACACTCTCATGACCCTGGAACAAACAAAATCTATTTCACAACCTTTACATTTACATGTTATATATATATATGTATATAAATTATTACATTTACATTAATAGTATATATCATGAATTTCAATTCATTGGTCTATAAATTTTTTTCTTTTAGTAAGCAAATCTCAGGTAATATAAATACTTTTTAAGTGTTTGTATGAAATCCAAACCATTGGATCAGAGAGAATTTTCTTCATGTCACTTCTGAAGACGCATTGCGTTTTTTTAAAAACTGTTTATAGTTCAACAACATAACATAATCTGTAAGTGTAGGAAATTCTATAATTACTGAATGATACCATATAAGGTCATATTACAGGAGTTTATTCACTTACTATAAAATGTTTATGATAATGCTGGAATTATGTAATAAATTCTCAGTGTGTAAATACATGGAGCACTTTATCCAGTAAATATATTAGACGATATGTCTTCTATGAAGAAAATAGTTGTTATAACATAAAAAGGAATGTCCTAAATGTATTATTCTCTTTGAACATAACATTTCTGTATCACTGAAATACTATTTTCATCAGACACATGACAAGTCTAGCAGTAATATGAAGACGCTTTTCATAATCAGATATCCTTGAAACCATATTGATAGTTTTAAATTTTTATCATTTAACTGCACAAGCTGTTTTTCTCATTGGCTTAAATTTTTGCGATTTAAGCAAATTTGAAAATTTCATTGATTTTGCATGCTTTTGATGTGCAGAAATACATTAGTATTACAACAAAACTAGCTGTGTGGTTCCTTCTTGTCCAACAACTTCATTCCTTCATTATTTAGTGAAAATTTTTACAGTTTTTAATAAAACCGTTAAATTTTTAATATCCTCACTTCACTTGGATGGCTCCCAGAAAATATGTGGATGAAGCTTAAAATCCATTAATACAACAAAAAGTTATCTGCATTGTACTAAACATACACTGGACCTATATTTCGTGGTTGAAATACAATCTCAAAAATCACAAAAATTAGATTTATGTAAAAACAATAACTTCACAGTAATTTGCCCACTGATCATTTAAAAGTTAATACACCTCTATCACTTTTGCAACCCTTGTTAAATTTGCCTTCTTGACAAAGAACCAAACTAGAAAAATAACATTTAAAAGTGTCAAACAAGCAATATACTTACATTCATACAAGCAAAGTGTAAAGCTGTGTTTTTGTCTTTGTCACAATAATTTAGATCTGCTCCATTTTCTAACAATAAATCTGAAAAATTTAACGAGGCAAATAAATCAAAATAGAGTTAAAGTGAACATGATAATATACATGTGTCTCTGGAATTTGAGATATCATAAACAAGAAACGTTTACAAATGGTAAGTAATAATAGTTGAAGGAGGAAGACTATCTGTCATCCTGATAGAGAGGGATGAACTTAACACTAGAATGGTAAATTCTGAAATATTCAGAAATATTCCTTGAATTATTCTGGGTTCATTATAAACAAAATAAATAAAAGCTACCAATCACTACATCAATATCAAGAACTACCAGCAAAGTTCCTAACCATCTGAGACATTGATGTAATCATCTGGTTTACTACGGTATGATACAAGTCCCCTTAGGTCCATTCTTGAAAATTCTGATAAATGTTTAACAAGATGTGTCTCGGAGAACACTACCACTAAAATACAGCACACTTATCAACTTCTGTCAGAGATCTTGACCTTGCCTACACCTGTCAGAGATCTTGACCTTGCCTACACCTGTCAGAAATCTTGACCTTACCTACAGCTCCTATATGGCCATTGTAGGCGGCAAGCATGACTGGACACCTGCCCGTACTATCACAGTGGTTAACGTTGGCGCCATGGGTGAGGAGGAGTTGCATAGACTCGCACTGGTCACTGAATGCTGCTGCATGTTGTGGGGTCCTGTAATGACATGTTTAACAGCAACTTCAATCCCATGTAAAGTTGTGGAAAATGTTTCTGCACATGTTTCATAACTTCAACACAGAGAATCAGGTGGGGAATGTACTACACATTATGGAGATTTATGGGACTGAAAACAAGTTTAACTGAAAATTTAAACAGACTACTTTAAACAATTGATTCCAAATTTTCAGTTACACATAATGTATTAGGTACTCAATTAATGGAAATGTAACTGCAGTGCAATGTAGTGCAGCACAAAGCTCACAAATGCTAATCATTGTTTGCAATAAGTGCAATCCCCTTACTTGGATGGATCATATGTTGACATCCTACACCCATTGTAAGGTACTGCAGATAGATACTGTACAAAATCAGTGCAGATGATACAGAACTATAGCCCAAAACTTAGTCCCAACAGATGGTACAGGGCTAAAACCCAAAGCCAAGTCACAACAAATGGTACAGGACTCCAACCCACAACTAAGTCCTGACAGTTGAGGAATAAAGCCCACAACTTACCTGCCCTTTGAATCTTCTAAATTTACTATAGAGTTTCCTAAGGTATCAATTAACAATTCAGTACAAGTATCATTTCCATTTATCCTGTAAACAGAAACAGAAACGGATTTCAGTAAAAATACAAAGAATTTCATACCTGTGATACGATACTACCACTTAGTTAATCATCATGACATTGAACTAGTGTGTGCAGCACAATCGTAAAAAAACAGAACTATTTTAAAGTATTGCTTCTCAAATCATGTACAATATCAAACAGTGTCATCAATTTCTTTTCAAAAGAAGAATACACAGGAATGAAGGAAACTCTGTAGACTTACACAGCACAATGTAAAGGGGAAAATGGATTCCCTGAAATTTTTTTATGAATTTCATCTTCTAACAATACTTCCACACAGCTGTCATGGCCTGAAACACAGGAACAATATATGAGAGAAGATGGCAATACACAATATCTATTACTAGCTAACAGTACACTAGTAAAGTAATTGATGATAGGAGAGATTTACACGATATACTCTGTATTCTGTCACTTGATGCTACTTTAAATTTTTTTCCTCCCTGAACAAAACATTTCAGTCAATAATCTATGACGATAAATGGCGTGTAATAAACTGACAACAATGCTCAACCCATGGAATGTTTTGTTCTGGTGTGAGTGCTATGAAAAGGACAGAATTTAGAGTAGGTCAACATACTTACCATTATAACAAGCCAAGTGGAGAGGAGTAAATGATTTGGCATCTTCTAACTGGTCTACTGGTCCCATCTAAGGGAGACAACTAGTTGTCAGTAACTGGTACATAACATAACATTCTACCAGGTATCATCCTACCAGATAATATTGTGAAGATATAATATCTAACAAACATAAATATATAGATATCTACAATTGCTTTTACTACTTCTGATATTAAAGTTATAAACAGAAATAGCATAAATCCAATATAGGGTAATGTCTATGAATCAGTTTTATGATGTACTGACCTTCAAACACATTTACATTCTTGTATTTGGCCAGTAAATGTTGTACCCATTTCAGCCTTACAGGTTCTCAACCACGCTTACGTAAATAATAGTTTGAAAAACTGGCCTTCAATAATAGTTAAATATTCCTCTCTGTATACTGACCAACATGAGTGACCCAAGCTGCCCCACTTGGCCACATGCGGCAGCAAGATGTAAAGCCGTTCTGCCACACTGGTCTTGTATGGAGATATCAGCTCCGTTGTGGAGTAACGCATCCACACATTCACCATGGCCGTTAGCAGCCTGTAAAACACAAATTTACATCCATCAATCTCTCCATGGTATTAGTAACAAAAATTTTGACAATCACGAAAGAAAAAAATATAAAAACTCTGAAACCGCTATGAAAATATGGCAGATGATCATTTATTTCCATCAGTTCGACAGTTTTTGATATCTATGTCCAATGGCTTTGTTACAAAGTCAGTAAAATCATTAAGAATAAATGTGTACTTACTCCTCTGTGTAGAGCTGTGCGACCCTGATTATCTTTACTATTAACAAAGGCACCATTAGCTATGAGGTATAAAACTGTATCCACATGGCCATTGGCTACAGCCATCATCAGTGGAGTTCTGTGTGAGGAAAACAAGTCAGATACAGGTATATCACATACTGGTACAAGTCAGGTACATTGTAGGTATATCACATACTGGTACAAGTCATCACATACTGGTACAAGTCAGGTACATTGTAGGTATATCACACACTACTGTACATTGTACAAGTCAAGATACAGGTATATCACATACTGGTAGGTATATCACAGTCAGGTACATTGTAGGTATATCACATACTGGTACAAGTCAGGTACATTGTAGGTATATCACATACTGGTACAAGTCAGGTACATTGTAGGTATATCACATACTGGTACAAGTCAAGTACATTGTAGGTATATCACATACTGGTACAAGTCAGGTACATTGTAGGTATATCACATACTGGTACAAGTCAGGTACATTGTAGGTATATCACATACTGTCACATACTGGTACATGTACAAGTCAGATACAGGTATATCACATACTGGTACAAGTCAGGTACATTGTAGGTATATCACATACTGGTACAAGTCAGGTACATTGTAGGTATATCACATACTGGTACAAGTCAGACACATTGTAGGTATATCACATACTGGTACAAGTCAGACACATTGTAGGTATATCACATACTGGTACAAGTCAGACACATTGTAGGTTTATCACATACTGGTACAAGTCAGACACATTGTAGGTATATCACATGTATAAAAGTGAAACATTTACACTTCTGTTACATGTTGATTGTTTTTTTTAATTGATCAAGCAACAAATCAATACACTTCATTGTTGTATTAATGTATTTACACAAATAAAGCTTAAGAAATCCCTTTCATCGCACTGGAATAAGTGACACGACAAGTCAAGTACATGCTTTGATAACATAAAAAAAATTCACTGAATAGACTTAAATGATTTCGTTTCATATTGTTTAAGTGAATTGTTTAAATTCCTACAACCAGCCAGAGTCTTTTAAGCATGACCTCTCTAGGTGAGGTGACTGCATATGTTGATTGTATGAAACACACTTACTCAACACATGTAGTGTGAGACTGTGATATGTTCATGTAAGCCTTCTTGAGACAGTGCAGGACTGAAGCCAATTTTATAGTGCTATCACACTGAATTATACTGCTGAGGGCCACCAGCAAAAAACCTCATCTGTTCACATCATATTGAAAACAGGTGAATCAGTTGTCCTACCCTTGAAATGCTGAGTATCATCCAAACACTTATCTTTTGAGACCCTGGTATATCAAGGCCAAAGGACAGGACCAGAGCCTTCCATAAAGGTAACAAGGCCAAACTAAAGGCCAAAAGTGTCAAGGGAGACACTAGGGAAAGTGTTGTTTAGAAGAAGAGGAAAAATCCAAATTCAGTTTCCTTTTATGATCATGCAACTGGGCAGCAGGAACCATTCCAATGCCCTATATAAAGGGCAAAGTGACCTTGATATTAGTAAAGAGATTACAATCAATTTGATATTGAAGTTGACTATACCTCTCATTTGAGTCTATACAATCTACTATATTGTTGTCTTCGGCCGTTTCCATAAGCAGTCGTAGACATTCTGTGTGGCCATTACATGCTGCAAAGGTAAAAAAAAAAAAATATATATATATTTATATATACAACTACTCCAACAATTAAAATGTACTTTTCATCCTTGATTATTCAATAAAATCTCAACTGTAATGCTGTTTCCTTCATCAGATGTTTTCATTTTACACTATCCCTAATCATTAATTTCACCTTATATATAACACTACCTAATTATACATTTCAGTTTCCACTGCCAGTAAAATTATGAGGGTATAATGAGGTTTTACCTTACAGAATAATATCTGTTCTATCTTATTTTCTTCCTGTTCATTGCTCAAGACATTGTACCTCTTGAATTGATATCCTATAAAATCATGATTCCAGAATTCTATGTCTTTGGCAGAGGATCTAGGAAAACAAAACCTACCTTCAGTGTGGAGGGGTGTGTCTTATGAGAGTTATACATACCTGCGGCATGGAGAGGCGTGCGACGGTTGATGTTGTCCTGGACCAGTATAGTAGCCCCTTGTAATAACAGTGTTTCCACACATTCATGACGACCCTGGTAACAAGCCAGGTCCAGCATTGTACGTCCTGTAAAGCATAAAAGTTGTACAATGAGAATGTCTAATATACATTTTGTTGAGACTTCCTCCCATGCTGTCTGTATGGACTGTGCAAAATTATAGGAATTATTTTTCCTGTTTTTTTTTTAAATTTTTATTTTCTAACTTTTCCCATTTTTTAATCAGACCATAAATTTCAATATCTCTTCAATGTTTACAATAATAATAAGTAGCCTTAATTAGAATAATAATAATGTTTTGTTTTACATCCTATTAACAAACAAGGTCATTTAAGGACCTGTCAGGATTTGGTGGTAGAGGAAAGAGTTCCTGGAGAAAATCACAGACCAGTGGCAAGTACTTGGTGACTGCCCTACATAGGTCTCCAGCCCGGAGAGGAGGAGGGGTTGTGATAAAACCGGTCAGATGCCTTAACCAGCTGACCACAGCGCCCAAAGAGAATGATAACATACTTTTTAATGTTTGTTTGTTAAAAAAAAGAATGTCCTGTCTCTCTGATCCTATACAATACTTATAAACAGCACACAACTAAAGCAATCAGTATGATGTCAATAGACCCATATTTCTGTCAACACACTTCTTTTCCAGTGATCTGGGAAAAGTGCACAAGTAGAACACAACCAATATTCCTACATCTATGTATCTAGCTTCTGCTGTGTTTTATGAGTCTGCTTTAACATAATTTTCCTGATATTTTAGGTCAAACCAACCAATTTCTTTAAATAACCTCTATATGGTCACTCATGTAAAGCAAGTCTGTACACAGAGTATCACTGGATGATAATGATACCACCAAATCTGTTATGATTTCAAGTGAAGGTACGTGTGCGATACTGGTTATAGAACAATTCCCAATGAACTTTGTGTAAAGATTGACTTTTGACATGATAAACATACCATTGTGATCCCGTATATCTAGGTTCATAATACAACCAAGTAAAACATGGAGGGCTTCGTTGTGACCATTGTAAGCCTATAAAGAAAGAAAAATATCAATTAAATTTGCTGATTAATTATTTTTATATATTTGAATCCCATCAGATTGTAATCATAGAGAGAAAAATTACAAGTTTAAATGATGTGAATACTTGTTTTTTTTCTAGCAGTCTTTTTATGAAAAAAAAGGACATAAGCTTATTTTGTTTGGACAAATAAAGCAGACAATCACTGATTGTCCTTTACTTCTAACTGATCAGACCAGACATTACATTTTTGTACACTTATGTTCAAGAGGCCTCAAGGGAAAGCTAGCGCTTTACACGTACCGCTAAATGGGCAGGAGAGTACATGGCTCCACTCCTAAGTA
Organism: Ylistrum balloti; assembly: GCF_031769215.1. Lineage (NCBI taxonomy): Eukaryota > Metazoa > Mollusca > Bivalvia > Pectinida > Pectinidae > Ylistrum > Ylistrum balloti. Next base: position 534,476 of record NW_026782592.1, on the reverse strand, counting down.
AGTCTGTTGCTGCAGCATCCAGTAACTATAACATAACAAATACATTATAGATTTCAATATCTCTCTTCAGTTTTACAGCAATTTCTATTTCAAAACTATTAAAATACAAAAGTCTTACACATTTTCAGAATGCAAATTTTCTTAGCTTAAGTGTTCATAATTATTCTTCAAGGCTTAGTTTTTAGCAAATAACTATAAACAATATTGAGATCAGACAAAGAATAGACGTTTAAAATGGATACTTAATATTTTTAACTTACAGACATTCATAACAAAGAACATACACATATAGTTTTAAGACTTTATTATTAATTTACAAATCTCATACAAGTCTTTCTTAACATATAAGAAACAAAAGTGTGACCACCACCTCATTATAGCTTAAATTCTGTCAGATACCCTATCCCTCATCTTAGTTTTTCATTAAAATATTTTAACATCTCACCATTTCCAATGCTAGCTTGTGGCCTTTAAGAGCCGCATAATGTACTGTATTGAAACCACTGTTGTCACGGATACCTGGACGGGCGTCATGCTTCAACAACAGCTCAACGACTCTGTAAGAGACAGTCAAGCTGCCCAATCGAACCAAAACAATTTTTTATATAAAAGCTGTTAATTCACCAGTTTCTTTACCATCACCTCATGTGATTTGCAGTATAGAATCAAATAGTGATATGAAATAGGGGACTATGATAGTCGACAATCAGTTTCTACAAAAGAATCAAGATACATTTTTTTCCATATTTCATAATCATATTTAATCAATTTTCTTTTTTTCCCCCAAGCAGATCCAAGTAATTAACAAGAAAGTATCACAAGTGTCAGGATCATTCTGCACATACTTAATTCAAATTTGAGACATATCTGTGATGACAATATCACTCTTTCAGAAACAAACCATCTATTGAAAATTTGACTGATAAACCTGAAGGGCTGTGTTGGAGACACATTAAGACAGAAAACTTATCTGAAGAAGATGACCTACTTTGCATCAGCGTCAGAGGCTGCAGCATAGTGAAGGGGTGTGCAACCTTGCCTGTCTGTGATGTTAACATTACTGCGAGCATCCAGAAGAGCATGAACACAGTGATAGTGACAGTGAGCTGCTGCATAGTGCAGCGCAGTCCTACAATCAAAACATCCAATTATACTGATGTCTTTTAAAAGTATTCATATAGTTTCACAATGTGATAAATGGAAAAATTATGTAACCCCGATAAATACAGGCAGCAATATGTCGCCCTTCCCTTTAGCTTGATCCATTAAGCATCAGACTACTACACCAGAGGTCTCAGATTTAAATCCTAGTGGAAGTATTGAAATTAATAAACAATGACTTTTGTTATATTGGCGTCCATATAGGGACTCAGAAATAATACTTTGCATTGTTCCACAGACATTGCTGTTATCCCTGGAAATAATAGAACAAGTTCTTTCCTGGAGGGGAAATATGTAACCCTGGTAACGAAAAGTCACAATACACTGTTCGGCTAAAGAGAACTTCTCTTTAGTTCAATAAATTGCGTGTCAGACTATTAAACCAGACAAACCTGGTTTGAATCCTACGAGTTACTTTGCTCAACATACCTGCCCTCTGAGTCTAACATTCCAAGTTTACCTCCCATCTTTAGTAAGAGATCAACACACTCAACTCGTCTGCAAAATAAGACAAAAGCAATGTTTTGAAAGCACATCAGTATGATATTATATCACATTGAGACAGTTTTTCTCTGATCTCCATACAATTCACACAACAAATTCTCACGTGATAACATTACCATTATATATATCATACCCAAGACATAATCTTCATTACTCTTCCCTCATTGTGAGATCTACTCACTGATTTTATCATCTTTATCAGCTTTTACTAAATAAATTGTACTATGAATTTTCATACAGGATGCTAAACCCTACCAACCCCCGACCAAGTCATAACATCTACTCACCCACTACATGCTGCCCCATGTAGACAACTTCGACCAAAGTCATCAGTCATATCAATATCCAGATTCTCCATCGCTGACAGTAATTTCTTGAGACAGTCAACATAGCCATTGGCTGCAGCTACATGTACAGGAAGCATCCCACTGGTTCCTCGTCTGTAAACAATACTATATGTTTGAAGCTACTTTCTTTTAGAACATTTTTTGTACCAAATAATGGTATAAGATAAGCTGTGACTTTTGAAAAAAACACCAAGGAATTAAATACTATCAGCTCACAGGAAGGTTCGTTTATAAATTATTCTTGTTGTCCCAGACTGAAGTGTGCCAGGGGTCCCTACTACAGGATGAAATCAGTCCACAATTACGAAAGAAAAATCAAACTTCGTCAAGCTACACCCAGACCCAGATGTAGTAAAAATGGCAAATTCATTCTTTGTGAAGTTTTCTTAATGGAAACACATCACAACATTACTGACGATGAAACAGTAATTTCCCCTTATTCAATATTATTATATCTTTTAAACAGGATCAAGTCTTTTAAAAACCACCAGAAGAAGACTGCTTGAACCTATTACTACTTTAACACAATTCTTAGAAATTATACATCCACCTAGGAAAAAGACTAATGTTGAACGCTGTTAGGATATTACAGGATATAGGGAAGCCTCTTGTTACTATATTTAGGCACAAACTTAGTATTTTTGGATTGCCCTATCAACCTGGAATGCTGATGTTTGGGGTTATTACAATGTTTGAGTAAGGTGAGAATATTGAGAATTGGCCAATCAAAAAATAGATAAATACATAGTCAAGTAATAAGAATTGTTCAGATGTGATATATAACAACCCATAGGCACCCAGAATTTAAGGAAAGATTTCATGATAAAATTATCTTTATGAAACCCAATGTTCAGGCAAAACCGGTTTATATCACAAACAAACCTACAACCCTTTCTCATGATTGAATTGAAAGCCCTACTCAGTCATTTCGAAACATTTTCATCATATTGGTAATGTCAAGATTTTAAAACTTAACCACTAGAAGATTTGAGTGTGATTTTAATGACTACATGGTTACCTTCATCAGACAGTGTGGAGCATACTAGCACTGATGTACAGAGTGCATGAGATGGTAAAGAATCAACAAACATTTTCGGCTGTACTATAATCCTATGTACACTAAAGTCAAAAATAGAGTGATGAGAGTGTAGAGAGATTATAGATAAAACAATACACAAGATGGTAACAATGTACTGTAGTCACTTTGGCTATGCTTTGTTTAATACTTGGTCATAGACGTGCAAGAGTCTGTGGCCCCCATTGTCCCTATTAAGTACTGGCCCACTGCTGCATATCTAGTATTCCACTCTATTCAGCTATTGTTGTGAGTATATATACTATACCTGAGTGGATCTGCTCCATTCTCTAATAAAGTATTAATGTGAAGCTCGTGTCCATACCGTGCCGCAATATGTAAAGGCGTGTTTCCCATCTTATCACAGACATCAATTTCAGCTCCTGAAACACAAAAATATGCCAAGTCTACACACAAGTAGGATTGATATGGATTTGTCTTATTTTCATGACAACCTGAACCTTTATTTTACAATTTTGTCATGAGACATAAAATCCTGATCAAAGCTGCTTATTTACTAGTTCAGCATATCATATAATTCTACCAAATTTGAAACAAATTTAATAAAAAAAAAAATGGAAAATTTTTCTCTAAATTGTTAATTAGATTTTTCCAAACTGATGACAAAATAATATTTCATGTTTGATTTTGAAAACTATTCTTTCATTTTATCAGTCAGCAAAATGATAGAATGTGATGGGCTTGATTGGGTATAAAGACTATACAAACATCTAAAACATAACAGTATACATCTCTGTGGCATTATACATAATGCATTAATTCATTCATAAAGGACTTGTATAATGATGAAGTAAGAGCAAGCTTTCAAGCAGAGATGTAGGGAGAATATCAGATAAAATGATGAGAAAGTCATATTATAAAATTTTACCAGTATTAAGCACAAGAAGATACTTTCATATAATTTACATATGCAGTGTTCAGAATGAAGTATTTTAGAATTTAGACTATTTTTTACTTTCATTATTCTAGAATATAAAAATAAAGACTAAACATTAAAGGAACTTGTCACCAATTCAAGTAATATTAACAAGAAGTCAGAAGTTTGCATGTAGATTTTGGTAACTAAAAGTAAAGAGTTACAAAACAAGAATTTTTTTCACTGCAGACTGCCGTTCAATATACCACATACTGCTACAGTTCAAGTCTACAAATTAGGCCTTTCTCACATGCATACTTGAAAATTTTTTTCCTTTTTTTCTGTCTATACCCAGAAAAAATTTAAGCAAATTGGGATGCAAGGGTAGAAAATGAAACATGCATATTCCATTATTTTATTAAAATCATGAACAAATTATTTGAATGGAATTCTGAAAATAGGCTTGCTTGAAAACCTTAGTAATCATTTCATAAGTTTCTTTTGAATAATGGAATTTCACAAAGTTTATTTGCACTTAATTTACAAATCAAGCAATATTTGAATTATGCAAAATTTTGATACAAGCAAACCAAATGAAACTGATTATCTTAATCTAATTGACATGCTTTTAAGATCATGCAGTATTTTTGTTTCTTAAACCGATTGTGACATGTTCACAACTTTTAAATAAAATCTAGAAATCAGATACTTTTATTTAAAAAAAAATGGCATCTCATTATTAATTGACCCTGGTTTTAATCATTTCTTTAACTGGGGGTAGAAAAACTTCTTACCTGGACAGTCTAATCCTACAATGTTATGATATAATTAGGCGTACATTTTTTGTACTGATGTTGGAAACATATCCTTCAATAGAACGTTTAAAGTATTCACACATATACATCTGTATTAAAAATGTAATAAAAAATCCAACAGACTACTGACCAAATGAACAATTCCACATCACTTTTTATTAACTGTCATATGCTGTTCAATGGCAATGTCTATTATCAACTATAATATTTTTCAGTGTTTTGTCTCTTAAATCATTGCAAAATTATGATTGCAACAAAATAGGTGATTTTAATTTGACCTACTTGAAGTGATAAGTATTTGCATACAAAACAATGAAGCCAAAAAGCGCACAATTCTTTTGTAAGCCAGTCCAGTACTAGACTGCTAAATAATTATAAATGTAAGATATGGAGGAGTCAAAAAAAATTAAATAATAGAAAAATCATAAAAATTGATGAATTAAAAGCCTGACATAAGCATGCCAATCAAACCCATTTACATCAATTCTACAAATCTTGACCAATCAAATTCCTCTTTAAATCATTACAATGAAGAAAAATCAAATAAGTTAGTTGTGGAAACACTTCTGTAAGTATCGCACACAAATGGTTGATGGTTATGTGTGATGAAAGGAATCAAAGAAATCTAAGTCACACCATACAGGAATTTGTTAGTTATAACAACATAATCTGAAAGCTTCATGTGTAGCTATCTGAAGAATGTCATATATAACACTTAATATTGGCTGATTTATTGAAAGAAAAGAGACAAAAAAGAAATAAAAACAAGGAAAATGAATGGCAAGATGACATATTTCAAAATGTTTCATAGAGATAAACAAAAGGCTCGTTTGGAACTGAAGGACTAAGGGAGTCATCTCGAACTTTTTAAAGAATTCTTGGAGTTTATTTCATGGGAACAAACCTTTTAGGCATCAGATGGGTTTCCTTTGGTGAAAATTGAAGGTCTTTCTTGAATATCATAAAGATTTCAATTATCATAATAATCATACAAAACACCCTAAGATCTTATTTACGGTACCTAAAAGACTCATGAGAAGTATTTTAATGACTGACTTAGTATTCAAATGCCTGATTTATTGTATCTGAATGACTGGAGTATTTGAATGGTCATTAACAGTATCTGAAGGGCATCTTAGAGTATTTGAAGAGCTCATAAGAAATATCCTATAAATTCAATTCCCCACACCCCCTCCCCTACAAATTAGCTCTTTAGGAGTATCGTTATGGCTTGTAAGATCCTAACAGATCACATGTAGTTTTACATAGGATTTTTCTGAGAATTCTTAAGTCTCTTTTGGTGTACCCAAAGAGCTATTATGAAATATCTTCTGGGGCTGGAAGCCTCACCATGCTCGATTAGTGTCTGTGCTCGAGTGAATCTACCATGCAAAGCTGTCATATGGAGTGGGGTACGTCCTTCAACACACTGCAAGAAAGATGGAGAGCTGATGTCATGGTAACAGGAACACATGATAGAAGACACACAGACAGACAGCAATACTTGTCATGGTAACAAGTGATTTGTGTTTTCATGTCAGTAACAGACACAAACAATACATGGGTTTTCAGGTGTTAGGTTCAGCAATCCTCCTTATATGTGATGTTTCTGGATACTAAAATGTTAGTTCACTGAAAAAAATCTACAGGTAATGAGTTCTGCAGGCATCCATGTTTGTATTGGGACACAATACATACAAAACAATATAATTATACACTATAAAATGTTTGTTACTATTTATTAATTTTCAAAGCTTCTTTAGGTCCAATATTTTTGTGTTATTATATTGACAGCTTCTTATCCAGTCTTTGAAATCAGCAAGAAGAATACTGCAGCTTGATAGGCCAAGAGACAATATAGTGGAACCTTGTTATCTAGGTCACTTTGTTATAGATGTATATCATACCGTTACTCTACCATGCATTGTGACAACATTATATAAGTCTTTTGATTGACTCAAACAAAAGGAAGCCAACACAGTAAAATAACCACTTGGTCATTTTGATTCACATTTCTACTATTTTGGACAATAAGGCAATGAATTACAAATTTATAAGGAATCATCTGCCACAATATAACCTTCCACCATCAATTCAAGACCTTTTGAAAGGATCTTGAAAACATTTCTATTAAATCTGGTAAAAATAACTGACAACATAACAGACTATTTGATCACAATGTATTGATCCAGATATAGTTCCAAAGCATCGACAAACATGTGAAATATACTTTGGTGGACTTTACAATTATTGTAATTTACCATATATGGCAGGTAGAAATATTGCACAATACAATAAAACAACTGGTCTCTGACAGACAACTAACCAAAACAGGTTAAGAATTTCAACATCATACATTTGTGAGATAATCTGACATATATTGGAAAGCACGAAAAAAATTTCACCAGAAAGTATGCTAATAGGGGTAAGATAACAGATTTCAGGACAATAAAATACCCACTGTGCTGGGCCATGTATATCCATTATGATAGTAAAGTGAAGATACAATGATTAGATGTTCTTAAAGTGAGGGATTATCATGTCAGATTATCCTAGAACTCTCATATACAGTGCCACCAAGAACGAGCAGAAAACAAAAGATTCATGGGATCATCTGACAATAAAGACCTATATATATATATATCACCAGTAGTAGAAAGTCATCAATTTATTTAAACAGTTCTTAATATTTTTATCCCAAAGGTGAAAAAAACTCATTTCCGTTTTCAACATTTGCACAATTTTTTTTTTTAGCTCAATGGCACCAATGGAACTTGAAAAAAAGTTAAATTAAAATGTGTTTTTTTGTTGGAAAATTCTCTAAAACTTTCCCAATTCTGATGAATTTGCTTTCATATAGTAGCATGATTTCCAACAATGAATACTTGGTCGACTTACACCCAGGTGTCAATGCAATGTACTAGTATGTATCTTATTCACAGATACCTCTAGACATTCAATATCTTATATACAGTGTATACTGATGTTTATGTCCAAGTTCAAATATTGCATGTTTAGTAACTCATACATAGTATTAGATTATACACATTTAGGATTAGATGTCTATTTTGCAGACCAAGCAGAATAAACGGTGAGATTATATCAAAACCTGGCTACAAAGGACATGTGAATATCAGAAAAGTATTGTAGTCAGAAATTAAAGGATAAAGAAATATTTGGTATTTAAGTAAAAGTCCATTGTATGCAAGTTTTGTTATAATACAAATCATACAAACAGCAGCAGTTCGACAGTGTTTATGCTTTGTCTTAAAGAAAGGGAACATTAGGGGAATGGGACCAATCCGTGCAGGGCACACATACTGATGGGGTATTTGGTTTCCCTGGTGAGGACCCCTTCTCCAGGTTTGGTTGTTTCAGCAGTGGGAACCTGTATCTTATAAAATATCAAATATGTATTCGAGTCTTAAACTTAAAAAGAAAAAAAAAAAAGCACATAAAATTTCAAAAGAGAGTATCAATAAACATTTTAACTATAAACCTGTATACAAAATTTTGATTATTATAGATTTAATTCTATATAAATCAAACAAAACTCAAAATGCATTGTCCATCACAGGAAGAATCTAGGTTTTGTGAAAGGGTACTACCCATGAATATTATCAATAATGACCAATGAAGACATTGGCTTGAAACAAAACCTTATAAGAAATAACCCAGTCATAAGCCAAAGAAGCAGTAGACTTTTTTTTCAATAAAACAACCCCCAATCACGACTTATTCTTCTGCAATAACAGAACTTCACTGATATTTATCATCTAAATCATTATCATTCTTCTAACAAGTTCAGATATCAATACTTTCATTATGACATTATGTCAAATTTTTCTGTGATTTTCTGCTTAACTAAAATCAAATCAGTTTCATAACATAATTGTTCAGTCTACTCTACAGCTTTCCTGGAGTCCAAAGGGATATAATATGTAACATTCACAAATACTAAAAACCGTTATCCCTTAAAAGCATTTATGTATTTTGACTGTAAGTATCATGATGAAAAATTTGAAATGTTGCATCTTCAGAATAAAATCCCACAGCATTGAAATAGATGGATAACAAAATATATCAATATTATTTCTGATGTATTAAAAAACAAATCGTGATACTTTTCCGCAAAAAAATTGTAGCATTGCCGAAAATGGCATAAAGCCAGTGAAACAATAATGCGACATCACATACCTGGAGCTTTGTACTGGCTCCTTCTGTCACCAGAATTTCCAGACAAATTCCGCCATGAGTTGAGGAGGCTGCATAATGGAGTGGTGTCTACAACATGATGTTAATGGTCTCACATTTTTTTCATAAATCCTAATTTTTAGCACATATTACATAGCATGTCTGCAACAGTAGCATAATATGATGTTGTTCATTTTCCTCCCTTTGACCTTTGTATAAACTGTAATCTCTGAGAATTTAAGTACAGGATGCAACAAGACAAAATGGGCCAGAATTTACTATACAGATATCTATACTCACTTTGTAATTGTATTGGCTTGAAAATGACAAGTGAAACCAAATATTGATGTATAAATCATCATAAAAATGCATCTTTGTGTCATTTTGGTGAATTTATCACCCAGTAAACAGTCTGGGTTATTCTGAGTAGAGCATGTATTGGTGTTAACAGACTCGACATGATGTTATTGATTTGAAGAGTAAGACCTTACCATTCCCCTGTTGTTGACTGCATTAATGGATGCACCATAACTCAACAGCTCACTGACCACCACATCTTGACCATTGAGACAGGCAATGTGTAGCGCTGTATTACCATGGATGTTGACAGCGTCCACTTCCACACCAAGCTCCAACAGAAGCTTAACTACACTGACTTGACCACTGGCTGATGATGCGTGTAGTGGAGTATACATCTAAAAACAGACATAGATATAATACTTATTCTAACACATTTGAATTTTAACATGACATTTGATTGGTTAATGACATTAATTTGCAACAGTGTAACCATATATACAGTCCACCAAATTCTCATTTCCATAACTTATCTGAAGGATTTCTAATGAAATCAATGATACTTACATATCATGAAAATGACATTAAAGAAAATAAATATTGTGACCCCAAAAGTTTGCCTGATTTTAATACTACTGGCATCACAAATCAGGAGTAAAATAGCCTTGAGATTTTGATTATGAACAAAAATGCCTTCAGTTACCAAATCTTTCATAGCTTAAATCTATGTGAATGGGGATAGCCCTACGGAGTTTGGAAATTTCCAGCAGAACATGATTACAGTGATAAATATACACACGAATCCCCAGAGTCCTGTAATCAGCAATTTTTTTTACTCATAGAATTTCTGGAAATATGACCGGTGGAAAATAGCAAGAAGATTTGATTGACACAAAGAATTTTCTCTGATAAAGAAGTTCAGTTTCCTTTCTACTTAACTTTTAAAGTGAATCAAATGGCCAGAAGATGTTGGATAACAGTGGAAACATTGACATCAAGCAGTTTCTCTGACAGCATTTGTTTTCAAATGACTTTAAACGTTAGGTCATGTGGCACACACGAAGACAGGACGACTATACATGTTAACACAAAGAAGTTCCATTGATCAAATTCACAGCAATCAAAATTTGTTTTCTAATGATTTAAATACAATGAAAGGCCATATCATGATAAGAAGTACACTGAAACCAAAAGGTTTTTGGATGAAATAGTTGAGAACGGTTTTCTGATGAGGAAGCTTACAAAGCTGCCTATCTCGTACCTGCTGGTCAGAACTGGTCTTACTTATATCAACTATACACAGAAGGGCGGTGGTAACACACTCGCCTTTCACGTAAGCATCTTGGGTTCGATACTGGGAACGGATGTGAAAAGGAATGGGGATCACCTGCCTAACCACATGGGTTTTCCAAAGGAACTCTGCTTTACTCCCACAGAAAGACCCCTTGCGTACTTCCATCCAGGCTAACAGGAGTGATTAATATAAGCTTAAAGCTTGTTTTGCAATTGTTTTAAACAAATAATATTTTTAAAAAATATTTTTTAACTACATAACACAGCACACCTGTTTGTCTCTACAGTTGAGTTCTGCCCCTTTCTCTACCAGCAAACTGACCACCTCTGTATGGCCCATGTAGGCTGCCCAGTGGACTGCACGACGGTCTTTCTTGTCAAATGCATTGATGGTCGCTCCTTTCTCAAGGAGAAGTTTGGTCATCTTGTCAAGAAAACAAAACATAAAGTTAACATGTATCAGCCTCAAAATTCTGTGTGATTCTTTCTCTCGTCATCAAATTCAACACATTCCAATAACTGTTTAATAAAGAAAACAAAGTTGTATCCACATCCATCAATGTTGGTACACTGAATGCTGCTTTAGCACTGTATACAGAATACTCTCTGTATCAATTTAGCTATGCATTATGTTGTTCTACCAATTTTTCATATTTTCAGGACAAGACTTGTAATTGTCCACCTCTTTTATAACAACATTTATTTCATCCTAGTATGAGGATATCAGGCTAGGCTAATTCTGTACTCTGAGTTTACCTCCTTGTGGCCATTGAAGCAGGCATGATGTAGACTCGTTCTTCCAGCCCGATCAGACACATTCACATTGGTCAGTAGTGGAGCAAGGTACTCGGCACATCTTACAGCATTGTTGGCTGCAGCAATGTGAAGTGGTGTCTGCCAGTTTTTATCTCGGGCATTTACATCCGCTGAGTGACGAAGGAGAGTCTCCACAGTCTCCTGAAAACCACAAGTATAAAGGAATACTTATTAAAATAATCAAACTTCTATGGACAATCAAAAAAAGGAAAACAAAAAACAACAAAATAAATAAATAGATGGTAACAAGGATGCATGACTGTTTACAAGGGCTATTTTGAATGGTATACATTTTTATATACGTTTCTATACTGGAAATGTACATAAGTAGAGTCAAATTTTTGTGCAATGTCATTTTTTGGCACATTAGCACAATGATGAACTTGAGCATCCACAATGGTTATTTCTTATATGAGTAACACTCAGAAACTGCAATCAAAGCAAATATATTTTAGTGCAATGTTTCACCATAAAAATGCTAAAATAAGATTATCATGATAATATGTTTTTTAAAGTACTCTCAACCAACTCTGATCATAATGCGATTTTCTTTTGTTAATTTTAAGATTGAGATAAATTCACAACAGGAACTCTCTATGAATTCATATTCATTAACAAAATAGAAGGAATGAATGACTTTATTTTCTTTTATCTAATAGTCACAAACCTTTTTGTTATGTTGAAAATTCTTACATAAGTTAGCAGCAGAGAAACAACCCTGTGGCTTAGAGTGGGGATTTTGTTTTACAGTACATGTAGTGATGGTTTACTGGGGAAAAACACATGTGATGCTGAAGACAAAAAAGCTATTCTATTACGCCCTGATATATCTTATTTCTGGAATAAACTTTACATTAATATAAAATTACTACTAATGCAAATAATCCAAAACTACAAGCAGGTAGCACTCTTTTATCCTAATAATTTTGTAATACAATGCAGTCTTATTAGGGATTGGCAAATCTTCAGATGTTTTCTGTCAAAATGTAACTCAACAGAGGGCCTCCAGACTGACATCACCAAGGGGAGTAACTCTTAAAAGAATTGTTCTGTTCTTGGACAAAATTCAATTATTTCATCTTCTGTTCTTGTATAAAAATTCAATCACTATTCCTATTTCTTTCACACAAACAAACAGTAGCTAGATAGTAATTTTTTTAAATTTGAAAGAGTAATCTTTGGACAGAATATATAATATTCACTGTTTGAGGATAAAAAACTTAGAAAATGCTTACGCCACTTTGAAGTGCAATGGTAAGAAAACTTCAGAAAGTCTGGAACATAATAAAATGTCTCTCATTCTACCAGAGTTCTAACTTACATCACTTTTTGAGGAGCATGCCCTGTGTAGAGGAGTGAGCCATTTATTGTCCTTTGTATTCACACGAGCACCACTCATAATAAGGAGGTCTGCAATCTCTGCCTCTCCGCAGTAGGCCGCAGCATGGAGCGGACTCCGCTTCTCTGTATCCTGCAGGTGGAAATCAAAGCTTAGACATTTATTTCACCTGTAAAAGATTCTCCCATCCTTACATAGATATTGATCTTGAAATTGTATTATAACAGAAGCTTCAATGGCCTAAATATTTAATTTGTAAATGCTGATATGGTTCATACCAAACATATTAAGTAACCATTATCTTAAATTTACAGGTTGAAGTTAAAAAGGTCATTTGTTCTAAAGACTGACTATAATGTTTAAGCGATTCCTAATTTCATATGCATGTAGTACACAGAAAGCATTATTTTAGTGTTGTTATCAGATGGAAAGGAGTAATGCAATTTGTGTAGAACCCTATAATATTATATAAATTCATATCCTTTTGTTACAAGTATGGAAACTGACCTGGTAATTGACATCTTCCTTTTTGTAAAGAAGGGCTCGAACCTCGTCTGGGTCTCCATGGAAACAGGCTTGTACCATAGGAGACTAAATAAATAAAAAAGACATTATGTAATTATACAGCCAGAAGATTTAATTTGGCAAAGTTGTCTGGAAACAATATCAAAGCAATGAATTGGCACCATTTTCATAAAAAAAATATGTTGATAATAATAATCCATAACTACATAAATTCCAGTCTTAAAAGCCCTATTTACAAAAAAAGTTGATCGGACAAATCTTTAAAATGACACAATTTTTAAATAATCACTTGCATATACAAAATGTGTAACAAAGGCATAAATACAAGTGTTGAAGCAATATATGAAGAAAATATATATCAAATGTGGAAAAAATTGATTTCAGGGATTCTGCATGTCTGGTAACCCTGCATGTTGTCTCATTTCTGGTAATCTGTAAATGCTTTAAACTTACTTTCCTTTTTTAAAAATAAAAAATCAGGAACACTCTGCTGATTCTGTTAGTAGCACATATACGTAAACAGGTGAGTTTTTGTGTGCAGAAACACCAAAATTTATTATAGAAAAAATGTATGCTGAAACATGGTAATGTATCATAGAAAAATGTATGCAGAAATACTGTAATTTATTACAGACAAACCTTAATCAAAGCTTCTATTAATGTAATATTTAATTAAAATCTCAGATATGTGTATTACTTGTCCAAACCAATTATACTTAATAAATGAAAAAAAAAAGAAAATAACAATAATGATAATTAAGACTCTTATCATTCATTAATGTTCATTGTTTTATTCATAGATGTTCCTACAACAGTTATGGAATGGGGATAGACGAAAACTAATTAAATTCATTTCACAAAACCTATTAAACCTATGGATTGTGACAAGGTTTCGGATCTGAACATAGAGGCATAAGGCCTGGGTTCAGTAACTACAAAGCTAAACTAAGCTAAGCTAAACCAAATTATCCTGCCCATCATAAGAAAAGCAATATTTACTAGATGACTCTCCTTTTAGTATTTTCATTAGTGTAAGTTTTATAAAAGTCATTGTCATTTCACAGAATTATTCATCTAACCAATGAACATTGACGAATGAATCTGATCACATATGGACATAATGTAAGGGTGCAATTTAATTTTGCCTATTTTCATGTAATATAGCAATAAAAAATTGTCTTGGTGATGTTGAGATATGCAGTGTTTATGATACTGTATAATGAGTAGATCTTCAATAGACACCAAGTACCATTTCGTATTTGTCCTGGGCACTCATTAGTCACGAGGTCCTATTTAACATGTTTATATATGAGTTCTAAACTTTGGTGATCTCTCATGTGAAATGCTGATAGGTTGCCATGAATGTGTCACGTTCTAAAACGTGTGTAGAATATTTACAGGGATAAACAACATCATTTCCTGGTATAAACACATGCATATTTATGCAAAGGGTGTGCTAATGATTTTCCACGTATAAATGCTATCATTTTACATATGACAGATTTATTCAAGCGAAGAAAGGGCCGTACATATATTTCAGAAAAATGCTTCGAACTTTTTCAAACTCCAGCAGGTCATTATACTGAATGCAAATACCTGTACGGACACCTTTCAACATTGAAGGTACCACTGCCATAGTGACTAAGCAGACTAATTTCTCACCTCATCTTCGAGCTGTTGTAGTACTAAAGTTCCCAACTTCATTTGCACTCTATATTTTCTGCATTAAATTGGCAGACGATGTGCCAGTCAAACTTTTTAAGCTCAACAGGAAACAGGTTCACCCATTGGCCGCCATATTTGTAGCATTCCGCAGTTACGATAGGTCAACTTCGGCATGTGATTATTTTTCTCCTTCCGCTGCAAACAAGGTCGACAACTTCTCACAAAATGTAGGTCAAGTGCATCGAACCGTAAAATCTCTCTTTGTAAACGATTTACATACAGATAAATAGTTGAATGGTGTTTCAAATACATACCACGCAACTGAATGAGTAGAATAAATACAGACGGTGGTAGATCCACATACAGGTGCCAGACACCTTCAGTACACTCCGTAGGTATTAACCTAAGCTTCCTATCGGCGATACCGACAGAACGAACTCAGGCAAGGCTAAAAGTCTTGCTGAGTTTGCTAACTTGGCCTAGCTCAGAGAGACTGTGAGCAGACTACTTTGTCTTTCCCCATCTTCCTCATTTTTTACCAGAGGAAATAGATATTTCTCGCTTAGAATGTCTTGAAACACAGCACTTTCAACACGCCCTACATGGAAGGGGTTGGTAAAGTTTTCAATATGCTTCAATCCAGAAATTAAAAAAAAATCAGAGACGTTTAAAACACAGATCTTGCAGTGTTAATGTTAATGTAAACTTCATGATATTGATTTCCCTACTGTGAATTTACCATTTCTGGATAGCCAAATCCTGCATCCCCAACAAATGGTGTTAAGGACCTGTTCTTATTGTCATGATTTTCGTGCAAGAAATCATCAACTGACGGACAAACTCGTAACACAAGGGTTTCAAAAGAAGCAGGTTGATGGAAATTGCAGGGAAGTTTTATGGTCGCCAAGGTGATATTGATAATTATTCTATTTCTTTGTACGATATAAAGCTGGACGTATTGGAAGCCCGTTGGTTTGCCTGTTGGTTCCGTTGTTGTATACCTTGTTCTCTTTTGAGAACGTAGCATTATATACTTGGATTGACCAAGGTTTACATTGCAGGTATTGGCGCTGAAGCAGATGACGCTTACTCTTACGGAACAGTGGTCTTACTCCCCGTGTACTATCTCAGGAATCTTTCTTTGGTTCATATTTTGCTTTAGTTTTATGAAATTTAAGCTTGGATTATAATTATGTTGACACGTTGGTTATTCCTTGAGGTTTTTTTTGTTATGTCCTAGATGTGTCGTCTGTACAAGAGTAAATATGAATTCAAACGTCACAGATGAAACGAACATAACAGAAGGAATAAAAAAGAAGAATAAAAGGAGGGGAGCTGGAGTTTTGAACACAAAACTAGCACGAGTAATTACGATATACGCGTTCCATTCCGTTCTGAACCTTCTAGAGGTCGTGGTAAGCGAACAATATTACAATGCATGCTGTTAGAAGTATGCTTAGATCTTAGCAACATAGAAAAATGTGTAGTTTCACACGATATTAAGTTCTTTTTTTAACATGAATAAATATATAGATATATAAACAAACCCCTGCAAATGAACAGCACTTTTCAACAAAGTCGTAACATTTCAGTCAGTTTATGAAGTGAACCAGAACGCAACGTAACTGTCTTTTGTCTCCATACTCGATTTGAAACATTAACTGTTCTTAACTGCGGGTTAAAGCATTAATACCACGGAGTCATGGGGTCATGGCGACAGAACATTCCAGCCAATACATCTCTCTGTTTGGGAGACAGACACATTCGGCTGGATGCACAATGACACAGCTCGGTCTAATTAAGATTATCAACATCTACCTGACTGGAAATGAGTACAAACCACATTCCTGTCAGGGTCACCTATACTAGTCATTCTTAACGTTACAATACAATTAGTACAACTAAAGGTCGTTACGTAAAAAGGTAGTCTCCACCACGACCCCCCGCCACGATGGGGAACTATTAAAGTAGTGGGACTGATGAGATACGAAAACAATCTGATACAAAACAAAGTACAATAACTGAAGGGGTATTATAACTTTTAAGTACAATAACTGAAGGGATATTATAACTTTTAAGTACAAAAACTGAAGGGGTATTATAACTTTTAAGTACAATAACTGAAGGGATATTATAACTTTTAAGTACAAAAACTGAAGGGGTATTATAACTTTTAAGTACAATAACTGAAGGGATAGCATAACTTTTAAGTACAATAACTGAAGGGGTAGCATAACTTTTAAGTACAATAACTGAAGGGGTAGCATAACTTTTAAGTACAATAACTGAAGGGATAGCATAACTTTTAAGTACAATAACTGAAGGGGTAGCATAACTTTTAAGTACAATAACTGAAGGGGTAGTATAACTTTTAAGTACAATAACTGAAGGGGTATTATAACTTTTAAGTACAATAACTGAAGGGATAGTATAACTTTTAAGTACAAAAACTGAAGGGGTATTATAACTTTTAAGTACAATAACTGAAGGGATAGCATAACTTTTAAGTACAATAACTGAAGGGGTAGCATAACTTTTAAGTACAATAACTGAAGGGGTAGCATAACTTTTAAGTACAATAACTGAAGGGGTAGCATAACTTTTAAGTACAATAACTGAAGGGATAGTATAACTTTTAAGTACAAAAACTGAAGGGGTATTATAACTTTTAAGTACAATAACTGAAGGGATAGCATAACTTTTAAGTACAATAACTGAAGGGATAGTATAACTTTTAAGTACAATAACTGAAGGGGTAGCATAACTTTTAAGTACAATAACTGAAGGGGTAGCATAACTTTTAAGTACAATAACTGAAGGGGTAGCATAACTTTTAAGTACAATAACTGAAGGGGTAGCATAACTTTTAAGTACAATAACTGAAGGGGTAGTATAACTTTTAAGTACAATAACTGAAGTGGTATTATAACTTCTAAGGACAAGAACTGAAGTGGTATTATAACTTCTAAGGATAAGAACTGAAGTGGTATTATAACTTCTAAGGACAAGAACTGAAGAGATTTCAAAGATATTCGAAACACAGATACCGATGCGTCTGATTATTTCACTAGATTTAAAATATTATCCCTTTGTTGACAAACATTTTCTTGGTTTTGAATGAAGAAGATTTCTAAAACTTAACAATTTTAACGTTTTTTTAATCCATTATGTGTAACCGTGTAAATACTAGCCACAATTCTTCAGCTCGATCAGTTTAGCGACAGACTAGTAAGCCAGAGGTTCCGCGTTCGAATCCTAGGGGAGGCATTTAAATAAGAAATGACTACTGTTACACATATTCTCATGAAAATTTCTGTTATCAGTAGAACCAATATGGAACTGTGTTGTTTTCCTTCGATTGGTTTTAACATAATTTCTCGCTATTAGAGGAGAATGATATCTAGAAATCATAGAAACGTCCGATGTTGTCGGTACTTACAGGATGAACAAGAGCATCACGTAAGGTTTTCATCATTTTCTAGTATAAAGAGATGTAATTTGTATTTGTGGTAAGTAAAGCATGCCCGAAGGAACTACGAAATTTCTCCGTGTTGAAAAACGGAACTGGTTGTTTTATAAGTGATAGTTTACCAGACAATTATAGATAAGTCACACTAATGTCTTTTTTATCTGCATTTATTTAGCTATATACTAGACTCCCCTTTTCAGTGAATGGCAAAAGTATGTTCCTTTGAAACAATTCTATTGATAAATGTCAGAAAATCGGTTTGTCCTCCACAAAACGTCAGACTGTCTACATTTGGTATAGTGTATAGGCAGGATTAAGGGAACTAGTGTATCTAATACGATGTCAGACTGACATTAATCACAAAAACTGAGATTTGTATGTTGATCTTTCTTCAGTTTGGATTTAATCATGATCGTGTTCTAAGCAAACAAGTAAAATTCTATTTAAACACGACAGCAACATATTGATGGTGTTACATTTTTTTTTGTGTTTGTTTTTTTTCCAGCGTGTTTTAGAATTTGCTAAGTACTAAATAGGACAGACTGGAACAAGCGAGCTGCATACATGTAGCAGCGACTGTATTCTAGTTCATTCATAGTGTACTCTTTCCTCCTTTCATCTCATTCTAGTTTTTTATTAAAAAAAATCGTAAGAACTGAAATATACAAATATAAACTTGAATATGTTAAACGCATAAAAAACCCAAACGTTTGTTTTCTAATTAGGAAAACACTGTAGCAGGAAATTGATCGCCATCCTGTAATTAGTCAACCTTAGGCAGCAATGCATTATGTATGATTGCATTTGTCTATAGTTTTCTAGTTATTATCTCCCTTTAAACACTCATTTAGTCCAGCATTTCCACGGTCGACATTTAAACATGTGCTACTTACATAAAAATATTGCTTTACTTACATGAATTCATATAAAGAGTTTTTGAAAATATTGATATTTTATAATATGATATAAATGTCTAAAGTATAATTCCATTCTGTTAACATATGTCTTCTATTAACTTTATACTGATGGAAATTAGGGGGGAAACAATCTCATATTCATGCCACTTAAAGCAACTACAAAATACTTGAGAAGATAGTCTCAAGAAATGCATACAGGAATTAGAGGATAAGGTGTTACTGATGTTGTTGAGCTGGCTAATGAAAAAAGGTACTATAGACAATAAGGTTACATGATATACGACGTAGTACATGTATTGGCAGGTCCAGGGAAAATGGACAGAAGAGTGAGAAAAAGCATACCAGATCCTTGTTTGGCTTAGAAAACAGAACCTATACATAAAAAATATCCTCAAAGTACAGAAAGATAATGTGCTGATAACAGATAAGTTTGAAACTTTAAATGAAGTTCGAGATTTTCATGAGAAATTATATGGTGTTTCTGTAATATGTTTTTGATGTTCAGTTAGCAGATTTTGCGAATGGTTTCATCGTCCCAAAAATAGATGATGTGGAATCAGAAAGTCTGGAAGGTATTATTAGATTAGATGAAGCAGGTGAAACAATTAGTAATATATAAAAAATAATAATAACAAGAGCCCAGTCGCGAACGGTTTCACTGCATAATTTTTCAAATGTTTTTGGAAGCAATTAAAAATTTCGGATATTTTGCAAATGAATTTCCTATTACACAAAGACCAGGAATTATCACTTGTAAACCAAAGGGAGATAAACCCAGACACTTTTTGAAAAATTGGCGAACCATTTCACTTTTAGATATTGTTTACAAAATCGCTTCTGGGGTTATAACAAATAGGGTAAAGTCTGTTTTAGGTAAACTTATAGACAATGATCAAACTGGCTTTTTGTCAGGTCGTTACTTAGGGGAAAACACTAAACTTATCTGTGATGTAATGAATTTTACTGAAGAAAACAATTTACCTGGATTGCTTCTTCTGATAGACTTTGAAAAAAGATTTTGATTCTGTTTCCTAGGGAAAATTATAATTGAAAACTATTTTGAGGGTGGTTTAAAGATGATAAATATTTCAGATTTTATCAATGCACGGAAACTAGGTTGAATTAGGAGATTTTTTTTTATGTTCATGTACATGTAAGTGGAACATTATATTTATGAGATTGATCAATACTGATATTGCTATGAGTAGTGGGAGTGACTATATAAAAAAGTGTCTGGAAAAATGATAAAAAAGTTTTGGTGTGCTGTTTTTAAAGCATGGGAGGTCATAAGACTATGGATTCATTTCAAATTTTCTCTCCTAGCTCTGGCGGTAAATGTGTAGACTTTGAAAAAAGATTTTGATAATGTTATGAAAAGTGATAAGTTTCAACGATTGTGAGCCGGGTTAAACTAAATAATAATTTCTTTTAAGTTTAAAATTATAATTACATTATCTAATACATAACTACTATAGATATATACGGTGTTGGTATATATTGGAACTGATGATATTTACAAATGTTTTTTTTAAACATTAAAATTTCTGCAGGAAGAAAGAAATGGGCTGAACAGTTTGATATTGAAAAATCCACATGAGCCATTTTTTCTCTTTACTTTTTAAAATCGTAAATAAAGTTAAATTCAATAGTTTCAGTACAGAGTTTTACATAACATTCTGACTACAAACTCAATTCTGTATAAGGCAAACACAGTGGATAGTCCAATCTGTACTTTCTGTAAATCTGAGACCGAAACTATAAGTTTTTATTGGGGGAGGGAATGAAGACAGATACAGCTAGTCGGTAGACAGACACCCGTTACGCTTCCTTGAGAAGACAGATAAATCTAAGACCTTCCTTGAAACTACATTTTTTTTTTTTTTTTACGCTTCCTTGGAAGACAGATACAGCTAGGGGGGGGGAAGACAGATACAGCTAGTCGTTTACCTTGAGAAGACAGATAATGCTAATCGGTTCCTTGAGAAGACAGATACAGCTAGTCGGTAGACAGACACCCGTTACGCTTCCTTGAGAAGACAGATACAGCTAGTCGGTAGACAGACACCCGTTACGCTTCCTTGAGAAGACAGATACAGCTAGTCGGTAGACAGACACCATTGACAATAAGCGTATAAGAAAGTGATATTTAAATCCGTTAAGTGACAGGATTTTATCACCTCTGAATCATTTGTTTTGTTTTGTTGTGTTTATCGACTCGTTACCAACCAGCGTCAATCTGAGGCGGGATCTCCATTTAGTAACTGGTGGTAACCTTACTGAACATTATAAGAGAGGTTTGTCATATATCGGCAATAGCGGTTTAAGTTAAGTGAGTATAGACTGGTCGTTTCTCATCTTCATGAGGAACACAAACCGACACGGATAGGGATTGTCGAACAAGGCACCTAAACTCGGAATCATTCCAGGACACTGATTAAGATAAATACCAAAAGGACTATGAATGAGGTAATGTCCATCCAATTTTACTGTCAGGGAAAAAATAAATTGCTGTTACTGAACTAAGAATATAAAATGCAAATTAAACACTCAAAATGTATTAAAATGACCTGTGTCAAATAAACTACAGCTGTGAAATGATAAAGAATGTTTCCAATTTTATTTAATTTAGGATTGATTATTGTCACTGACCACTGGTTATCTCTAACCAGCCTTTGAACAATCGGGATAAGGTGTTCCGGAAGGGCAAACGTCTTCTATTGGAGTTGTTATAAAGAACGTTAATTTCGTTGTATTTTATAAAAGTGTGATGTATTATGTAGATTTTACTCTACACATGTGAGTTGAAATACAAATCTTCAAATTTGAGGTTTTTACAATGTAGAATGGCAATCGTAGGTGTGAAAAGCAATTAACCTACATATGTCGTGTAGTGACAAGAGAGTTGGGGATGTCAGACACATGCTCTGTAATTAGGATAGACTGCGAGCCAGGAGAAAGACAATCGGATGGAAAACTGCTATTATCAACCTAGGACTCCTGATTTGCCTATAGGTAAGTATAGATAAATCCCATGTAGTTCATACTGGCTCTTCTCCATCTCAACGCATGTATACGACGCATTCGATTTTAGACGAGCATCAATTCTCAGTGGTAACATATATATATATCTTTCTCCAGCCTCCGTACCCAGGGAGGGGGATCTTCATCATAACTATAAGCAATGTAGACACCAACTGTTTGTAAACCTCTGTTTCCCGCCTCCTAAAGTAGACTAAACTATGTGGTATCTGTCGGAAGTTTTTTTTTAATCCTAAATTCTATACTTCATCTTACCGTGGAGTATGTGTAAGTAACATGGATGCTGAACGGGTTAGTTTGTAGACAGGATAAATCCGGAATCCGATCCGGAATTACAATCTTACTATACATGAAGGTGTTAACACGTGGTGTATGATGGCTGTTAACCGTTATATCTCTGTTGTACATATAGTAGACACGATATGAACACCTCTGTTTCTGCTTTCTGTTATGGCTTTTTACTTCTCAGCTACCATGGACTGGACAAGGTGAACACTTAGGAACGATAGTATTAAAGACAAAATCTGACCGATGGTCAAAGTGATCTCGACAGGTGTGAAATTGCAGCTTTGAGTTCCAGTGATCAACCAGGTAAGTAAAATTTCATTTTCATGTTTATTGTACCTCTTACTTGACCAATAAATCAAGTTTCTCTTTCTAAATCGGACTGTGTAAGCACGCGTGTCGTTTAACACGAACAGAGGATTTCTTCGTAGAAACCCGTCCAGGCGGGGACGCAGTGTTCTCAAACATCGGTTATTAATGGTGGAATGCTAGCACACAAGTTCAAATTCTTTAATAACCTTGAATCTATCAACTTATTAAAACACATATCAAATTCAGATTACCACCTGCTATAAATCCCAGGTGTTTCGTTTGGTTTGATAACTTGAACAGGACGACTGTGATGACGGAACACCCGGCGCGTGCCACATGTGTTAATCGTTACTTTTATTGGTGCCTTTAGTGTCCTTGTTCCAAAGTTATGACACATCTACGACCAATGGTAAGGACGAACAGAGACGTTCGAATACTCCATTGATTATTGATTGAAGTAGACGTGCTTTACTGTAAATAAAATCGGACTTAAAAAAAAAAAAAATACATTTCAAAATAAAGCTCAAGATTCAGATTATAATCATAAACT
Source organism: Ylistrum balloti (assembly GCF_031769215.1). Taxonomy (NCBI): domain Eukaryota; kingdom Metazoa; phylum Mollusca; class Bivalvia; order Pectinida; family Pectinidae; genus Ylistrum; species Ylistrum balloti. The sequence continues at coordinate 510,996 of NW_026782592.1, read as the reverse complement.
TTACAATGTACATATTCCATATAAAATACAAGGTTTTTAACGAAAAAAACAAGACATGATACAAGAAGAAGGGAAGTAACTCGTATTAAAGGGAAAGATTTATAAAACGTGGTTAGTTCCTATATGGGGACATCCGTATATATAGATATAACACAACACTGTCAGCTTTGGTACAATGTCTTCTGCTTAACAATTTGTATTCATGTGTAGATGTATATCGATGTTTTTCTGCTGACTAACGATTTTACAGCAGTTCAAGCTACATCTAACGTCTCGTATTTATTTGTGAATATCGTGTAAAGTGACCATAATATGCCTGGACTGTATAACGTCACAGGCGATATGACATCTTATCCTTGTCACGTTGCAGCGAAACCACTGGGCATGGAAACATTGATTAGGGAATGAAATAAAATATTGACAATTAGTGACATGGTAGAACATTTTCACCACATTAGTTCTCAATCAAGAGGAAGGCAGCCATTTGCTGTGGTAAAAGACGTGAAAACTAATCAGACGGTACCGTATTGTGTCTACGGTAACTGACTGTGTCAGTAGTGAGACACTACAGACGGTACCGTATTGTGTCTACAGTAACTGACTTTATCAGTAGCGAGACACTACAGATGGTACCGTATTGTGTCTACGGTAACTGACTGTATCAGTGTGAGACACTACAGATGGTACCGTATTGTGTCTACGGTAACTGACTGTATCAGTAGTGAGACACTACAGACGGTACCGTATTGTGTCTACGGTAACTGACTGTATCAGTAGTGAGACACTACAGATGGTACCGTATTGTGTCTACGGTAACTGACTGTATCAGTGCGAGACACTACAGATGGTACCGTATTGTGTCTACGGTAACTGACTGTATCAGTAGTGAGACACTACAGTCGGTACCGTATTGTGTCTACAGTTACTTACTGTCCTTTTGAAGGCAATCCTTCCTAATTAGATTGAAGTTCGAATTGAAAATTGTATTACGAGGTAACAATGGATGTCAAATTGATAGATGAAGTATTTTAAGTCTAATTCTTTCACTTGTGCATCCATCATTTAAACTGTGTGTGTTATCTGAGAACGCTTTTAAACCTACGAGGCTATCATTCGGCGCCTACAAATCAAGACAAAGCTTCTCACACGCAATAGTTGATGCGAGGTGAATGCCATTTAATATCTGTTCATGTGAAATCTTTCCAGAGAATCGTAATATCATACTTAAAGAAACCATTTTATAAATTGAATTATCGAAAAAGACATTTGATTAATCAATTACATGATACAATTAATTAATTAGGCAATAAATTATAAATAGAATTAATCGTAATCGGACGCCGATACATTTACAGCAGTAGAAGAGTACTTTTAATGCAAGTAAACTACTTAAACTCCAATAAGTGAACCATTATTCTACATCGTTTGCAAGTTCAATCATGGCTCTGTAGAACGGAAGTAGTGATGCTGATAATGTTTGGGATGTTTGAATAAATCCCACAGGGGAAACCAACAGACACCATTTTCATCTCTAGATGAGAGTGATCTCAAGCTTGTATGGGCAATCAGTGCATACCACCACGGCTACCGAGACAAACGCTGATCAACAATCTCAATTGTAAAAATACCATCCTATCATCAATTTTCGTTTCGAAAGTTTTTGAAATTTCTGCAGACGAAGTGAATGGTTTCAGAATCAATCTATTCTAGATAAGTCTCACTAGGGACACGTTTTCATATCAAATCATACGTTCGTAAATTTCGAGACCTCTGTCATGAAATACAATCAAACCTCGTTATCTCGAACTCGGTGGAATCGTGGGGAAAACTTCGAGATAACCGAGTATTTTATTGAAATGCGTTCGAATGCCTCGTTTAAAGTAGGACATGGGCAAAATGTTTCGAATCAAACTGGATCTTCGTGTTAATAGTTCGAGAAAGCGAGGTTCGACTGTATGTATTCATTTCAAGGAAACAATATTTGGTTTGTGTGAGAGTGTCATCTTACATATTTCCCCTGTTATTGACATTTTAGGGATCATTGTCTGTCCAATAGTTAAAATCGTCACAGTTTTTATCCAAAGGCTTGATGCAAAAAGAACGAATGTCTCACTTAAGAGGAAAAATCAAAACGGAAAGATATTTCTTATTTTGGTTCTATAAATAGTAACATGACAGTTCTTAAGGATACCCCGATACATTTAAAAAGTAGAACAGAAACAAGTAAACTACTTCTATTATCATTTCAACTCTTTTAGATCTCATGTACGAGGAGTGTCACCATTCTTCTGGAAAACAAATTTGCATTTACATATTGATAGAATGAAAAGGAGGTATTGCTATAGAAATAGAAAATGAAGGTTAAAAAATCTAAGGTGGCCGAAAACGGACATCGCAAATACATATATAATGCTTGGGAACGCGATATTATTGCGAGGGATACTATTTCTTTCTCATGCAATATTTTTAGGTGTCCGTTCGCAGCCACCGTAACAATCTTATTAATTAACATCGATAATGATAACATTGAATTTTACAATGTTGTCTCCGAAACTAAACAAGATTCTGGTAACAGATTTGTGATACCTTGCGATTAGTGATCCAAATTATGACTGTCATGAAATTTATAAGGAGATTACCATTCTTAAAGCCAGGGAAGACAGCTTATCCAGATCAAGAGCCAAATGTGTTGAAGAAGCCCACTAGTGTTATTTTTAACTGGGTAAACATATTTTTGTGTGTCAAAAATGATACTTAAAGTGAAAGTGGATAGTGCTTAAGTAATTACAAACCAGGCATAATAATTGAATGAAATTTTGATGAAAAATTATTGACGATAAAAACACAATATTAGAAAAATATTTCGAGACCTCTGTCATGAAATACAATCAAACCTCGTTATCTCGAACTCGGTGGAATCGTGGGGAAAACTTCGAGATAACCGAGTATTTTATTGAAATGCGTTCGAATGCCTCGTTTAAAGTAGGACATGGGCCGATGAAATGTTTCGAATTAAACTGGATCTTCGTGTTAAACGAGTTCGAGAAAGCGAGGTTCGACTGTATGTATTCAATAGAAGAAATCAAGGAAACAATATTTGGTTTGTGTGAGAGTGTCATCTTACATATTTCCCCTGTTATTGACATTTTAGGGATCATTGTCATGGCTGTCCAATAGTTAAAATCGTCACAGTTTTTATCCAAAGGCTTGATGCAAAAAGAACGAATGTCTCACTTAAGAGGAAAAATCAAAACGGAAAGATATTTCTTATTTTGGTTCTATAAATAGTAACATGACAGGTCTTAAGGATACCCCGATACTGAAAAAAGAAACAGAAACGAGTCGGGATTCTATTATCATTTCAACTCTTTTAGATCTCATGTACGAGGAGTGTCACCATTCTTCTGGAAAACAAATTTGCATTTACATATTGATAGAATGAAAAGGAGGTATTGCTATAGAAATAGAAAATGAAGGTTAAAAAATCTAAGGTGGCCGAAAACGGACATCGCAAATACATATATAATGCTTGGGAACGCGATATTATTGCGAGGGATACTATTTCTTTCTCATGCAATATTTTTAGGTGTCCGTTCGCAGCCACCGTAACAATCTTATTAATTAACATCGATAATGATAACATTGAATTTTACAATGTTGTCTCCGAAACTAAACAAGATTCTGGTAACAGATTTGTTAAAATTTGCGATTAGTTATCCAAATTATGACTGACATGAAATTTATAAGGAGATTACCATTCTTAAAGCCAGGGAAGACAGCTTATCCAGATCAAGAGCCAAATGTGTTGAAGAAGCCCACTAGTGTTATTTTTAACTGGGTAAACATATTTTTGAGTGTCAAAAATGATACTTAAAGTGAAAGTGGATAGTGCTTAAGTAATTACAAACCAGGCATAATAATTGAATGAAATTTTGATGAAAAATTATTGACGATAAAAACACAATATTAGAAAAATAGATTAAAGTGAAGCAAGAAAATTAAAGGGCTTAATAACACATGATGAAGGTGGAAAAATATCTTCAAAAATACCAAAATCCGGATTAGTGGTTTTACATCTGAGTTGTAAAAATGCTTTTGGAAATGGTTTTATAGACAGAGTCTATTAATACAATCTTTACTTGTATACCAAAAGGAGACAAACCTGAACATTTCATTAAAGATGGAGACCATTTTTTTTAGCTCAGTGTTGTTAATAAAATTTTTGTGGTTTATTTAGCTTGCAGAACAAAGAATGTTTTAGATAAATTTATAGCTAATGACCAAACAGGTTTAGAACAGGTATACCATTCAGGAGAAAATAACACGATAATCATGATCTCGGACAATAATCTGAGGATGATGATAGTCCTGGAAAGATGAAAGACTTCGAAAAAAATTTCCATTTGGTTTCCTTGCGATTTATTGTAAAACATTTATATATTTTTTGTTGGTAGTTCAATATTTATTATAAATAAGGTCAAAATATTTGATAAATAGATAAATAAATAAATTCATAAAAAAAATTAAGACATTAAGAGAAAAAAAAACCAAACGAAATGTGCCACAATCAGTCAAGGAGGACATTCTCGTCTTTTTTATAAGAAATTATGCAGTTTTCACGGGATCTACGGCACCGTATCTTTTCATCCTGTGTGCTGAAATTTTATTCTTTAGGTTGAGAAATGATAAAGATATACATGATATTGAAAATGATAAGTATCCAGTGCTTCTTCAGAGTTCGATCGGTGTGAAGTCGTACAAGACATACGTGATGGCACAAATGTCGGGTTAGGTACAGCAGAGCCAATCAATGATACAGTTATTTCGTCCTACAAGGACTTGTAAGTGATGCTAAGGGCCTAATTCTAAACCGTAGGTGGCGACTATAACAATCCAGTAATTGATTTTTACGCAAAAAGATTCTTGTTTGAAATTAAATACTTCAAAACTTCGTAATGTGGATTGGTCACGAATGATGAATGTTTTCTTCCTAAACTAAACTTACAATTTGGCAGGCACTGATTCACACTTCTCGGAATAGATTTCCATGTTAATCAGCTCGAGACACACAAAAATGGATACTGACAAAACATTAACAAACTCAAAGTCACTGATAACAACCAGGAAAAGAAAAGCCTAAATTGGCAGATTTCATCTCACAGTTTATCGCCCTGTCAGATCTGAATGGTCTTCTTTTCATAAAACTGAACTACATTTTTTCTTTTGAAGTTTTGTGGAAAAGCAAATCCAACTAAGTTAAAAGAAAGGTAGTATATCAGAGCGACATAAGGATTGGTTACAAATGATAAATATATATAGACTCCTTCAACCTTCGAGCGGTCAGAAGGTTCTTTTTTCAGTCCACTTCCAAATGGCAAATAGCTGAATGTAGATTTGCTTTGGAATAGTGGCAATGGCTACTTAAAAATATTTGATGAAACATTATTTTTTTCAAAGCCTGGGGTAAATTAAACCTGGCACACGAAAAGAGAATTCACACATACAAACACAAATTTTAACAACATGCTATTTTTTAAAGTGACTTTTAACTATTTCGTCATTCTGTAATCTATGTAATTTTGAAAACGAAACATATATACATATTTTATGGGAATGCCAAGAAGTCTAAAGCTTACCTAACAGTTTGAGAATCGTACAGTTCTAATGTCACGTGATATAAAAGGCTAACGTCTGTTATCATATCCGGGAATAAGTATAAGGAATCTCTATTTGATGTATAGGACTCCGCGAAGAGAGATTTTTATGGAAACCTTAGACTTAAAACTACAACATGTTGACACGGTTGACCACAGGTTCCTGAAATACCGTTATATCAAATATGTCTGCAAATGGTGCTAGCGCCTACAGTTGGTAGCTTGTTTCGATCATAATGATGTATTTTCGAAGTCCTGTGGTGTGACAGATGAAGTATGCTTCAACAATATTAACAACGTACTATATATAGCTACTGATCGCCATCAATAACCCGTATGTACTTCTAGTTTGATCCAGACGAGACACTGCGTCATATTCATTCGGAAAGGTCACGTGTTTACAAATGCGACACGACATCACCCGCCTGATGCAGGATGTCTTCTGTTCACGTTTTCTGTTCCTGTGGTATTGTGAGGGGTAGGAATGACAGGGAAGGCCTCCGTGTATCTGGTGTCCAAGTCTGGATGGGACGCACTCCGATGCATGCGTCCTGATCAGAGATTTCAAATGATCCTTTCAAGTATAAAGTATAAAGCAATGACATTTTTTGATATGCTTTACATCTGCCGTTTATTCTACCTGAATAACTTACAGAAGCCCGACTGTTGTGAGCTAGACACCGTAACAACTAAGAATTCATGACTTGGTGCAAACATCCAAGAGAGTCAGACACCGGAACTAAACGAAGTGACATTGCACGCATTGCATTGCGAGATTTATACCTACTGTCTACACTATTTTTTGTTTTTCTTGACTGCACACACTTATGTTATTTACCACGTTTGATTTATTCTTCTACGTGAAAAAGCAAATAGATAATAAGAGAAACTTTTGTTTCAGCTACGTTGTAACTCTCTGTACATCGTGTACGATTTTCAATATTTGTTAGCTTCATAGCGGGACACGTATATGTATTAGAGCGAACTATACTTATCATTGTAGTTTGTCCGAATGGAAACGCAGAGGGGAAGAAACTTAGTGACTAGCGCTGTCACAGAAATTATGCCGTTTTTTTCAGTGCTGTAGTGAAGTCGAAGTCAGGTCACGTGTGGCTTCTTTGAACGACAAACACGGTCCTTTTAGTTTTAGAACAACTCAGAACATGTTCTCTTAAAGCAAGAACATGGCAAGAACACAAACATGGTTCCCGAAAAACACGACTGGGCAAAGGTCAAAACAAGTAGTCTATTCATTTTTTGACAGTGGGCGAGGAACTATTAGAAGGGATCAGACGGAAAACTCATTTAATTTTTTTCTGCAAATAATTCAATGTGTGTATGTTTTCTTTTATCATACTAATAGCCTATGTGGGTTTGAAGATGTTTTTGGTCAGGAACTATTTTGTCGACATCTTCAGAAAATCGAATTATCTTTTTATTTTGAACACTGTTATTCACTGATGTAACTTGATTTTAGGAGCTGTTTTCACAGATATTGCCAGGTCTTCGACGGCTGTTTTCTACTTATATTATTTTGTTTTCAAAAGCCGTTATCACTGATGTTATTTGGTGTTGGAGAGCTGTTATCACTGATGTTACTTAGTGTTGGAGAGCTGTTATCACTGATGTTACTTAGTGTTCGAGAGCTGTTATCACTGATGTTACTTAGTGTTGGAGATCTGTTATCACTGATGTTACTTAGTGTTGGAGAGCTGTTATCACTGATGTTACTTAGTGTTGGAGAGCTGTTATCACTGATGTTACTTAGTGTTGGAGAACTGTTATCACTGATGTTACTTAGTGTTGGTGAGCTGTTATCACTGGTGTTACTTAGTGTTGGAGATCTGTTATCATGGATGTTACTTAGTGTTGGAGAGCTGTTATCACTGGTGTTACTTAGTGTTGGAGAGCCGTTATCACTGATGGTACTTAGTGTTCGAGAGCTGTTGTCACTGATGTTACTTAGTGATGTTACTTAGTGATCGAGAGCTGTTATCACTGGTGTTACTTAGTGTTTGAGAGTTGTTATCACTGATGTTACTCGGTGTTTGAGAGCTGTTATCACTGATGTTACTTAGTGTTGGAGAGCTGTTATCACTGATGTTACTTAGTGTTTGAGAGCTGTTATCACTGATGTTACTCGGTGTTGGAGATCTGTTATCACTGATGTTACTTAGTGTTGGAGAGCTGTTATCACTGATGTTACTTGGTGTTCGAGAGCTGTTATCACTGATGTTACTTAGTGTTTGAGAGTTGTTATCACTGATGTTACTCGGTGTTCGAGAGCTGTTATCACTGACGTTACTTAGTGTTGGAGAGCTGTTATCACTGATGTTACTTAGTGTTCTAGAGCTGTTATCATTGGTGTTACTTAGTGTTGGAGAGCTGTTATCACCGATGTTACTTAGTGTTCGAGAGCTGTTATCACTGATGTTACTTAGTGTTCGAGAGCTGTTATCACTGATGTTACATAAATCACTCACTGGGACTACTGTACTTTAACCTTTGTTATAAACTCTTGTAATTTTCACTTCATCCTGTGTTTAGTACAAGCACCACTGTTTACACTGTCATTGTTCTCCTAGCTTGAATAGAAAACACTACTGTTGTTTGTAGTTTATTATTAATATCACTGTTGTCAGTAAATGTTTATAGTTATATTATAGAAGCTACAATTGTCACTTGTTTGATACAAATTAAGAATTTGATTCAGATTATGCTGATAAATAAATAGAATCGTAAAGTTCATTTTCCTACTAGCACCCAACAATAACTTTACAGACCTGAGATTTGTTAAAAAGGAATATCTATATTTATATATATGAGAAGGTTTTCGTAAATTTTAATATTGGCCATTGAAAAAGTAGGTTAAGCACTTTAGCGTATTCGAAACTGCGCCATAATTCATAGAAACTTCAATGAAATATTCAGAGTTAAAACCAATCCCAGAAATTAAAGTCAGTCATCCGAATCAACTCGGCGATCTCTAAGGTATATGAAATAGAAGCTCTCTATACGCAGTTGAAATAACAAGCTATAAACGAGAAATATTGCACTTTGATTGAACCATACAGCTGTTTCTATCAATTTATAATACTATGTCGTCCTTAGGGTTACATAAACAGCAACATATCAAGATACCTTATTTTACACAGGAACGAAATGTTTTGAACAAATGGAATTAAGCTTTTCTGTTAAATCAATGATTAAATAATGTGCGTGGATATTTTCACTGAATAATTTTTCATGCAGTTCCTACGTGCGCTATAGTGAATATTATTCTTTATCTAGAGTAAGTTCATAAAAAAAAGAAACTGGAACCTTGATCCTCCCTCTGTGACAGTAGCTGATGTGTTGTTACAGAAAGGTCAGTTCGGACGCAGAGTGGGCGATAGATTAGTAGATATCTTTAGTTTTGTGACCACTAAATAACGGATCCTCAGCTGGTAATGGGAATCCGGAGCGAGTGTGCCAGCTGCGATATCCCCTATATATATCGGATTCACACTAGATTACCTGGTAGTTAATTTGGTTCTCAGCACTATGAGATCAGTCTTGCCTTTTATAGCCGTCAATACAGATGCACGTTGTTTTTTATCGCATATAAAAACGAGATAAAGGAAACCATCCAATTTGTCCGATGATGTATCAACTCGATGTTTCCTTTCCTGTCGAATTGTCTAGGTTAGGTTCCGTACATTAATGGTGTGCAGTAGGTACGATATCAGACACAATGATTGAACTTTTATTTACCAGTGTGTAGAAAGGTTGGGAGCACAGCCGTCTTTAATTAACGCTGAACGATTAATTATCGAAACGATGATATTGAATACATCTGATAACCTGGATTAATTAATTGATAAAACGATATTGAAAACATGTTATTAATATGATAATTAATAGAATATAGATTATTTTTAGAGCGTTTGGTAATGAAAACAAACAGCAAACTAGTATTCATAAAAATATCACTTCAATCAGATGATTTGTAACAGATTTTACGTGACTTTATTGTTTATTTTTACCTTCTCACAATGACCAGATTTTTATTTCATAACTATGATTATGGTCTTATGGAAATCGTACGCCTCAATTCATCATTTAAATAAACATGTGGTATTGAAGTTACGGAAATTCGTTATAGATCTAGCTAGATCAATTTACATACGTTCGCGCGGCCCTGATTGCATCGTAACAGGTTTGCGCTGTTATAAGCCGAACAGATTGAAATGTTTTTGTGTAAACTGTAAATCAGCGGAAAATAAGCTTACTGAAGTAATAAAACAGCAGAAGCTTTAGTGAACAGCAGACACATTTGTTTATTTATCAAATACCCTGCATGAAATCTATGATTCCGTGACCTTTCAGTTCTGGATTTCCCGATGCGATATATTAAAACAGTTTGGCTGGAAGTATTCCCACCAATTTCACTTGTCAAAATGACCACAGCAGATATATTTTTGATACTAGCAATAATTTGAAAAGTAGTCAGAATTAGTTCTTAAAAGGTACGGAACAACTTTGGCTGGATATCCTGTTGAAAAAACCCCCAGTTTATAACAGACTTTTACCAATTTTGGAAGTCGTCTTTCGGCTTCACATTGACAATGTAAAGTGATAACGACTCGCTGCATTTAATGCGATTTATTTGTCATAAGAAATAATCTTCGAGTCGTAATATGGTAGCATTGTAGTATTCTTTGTCAATAAAATCTAACGTTTTCGTTGAAAGGTAGTTTTTGTGACGAGAGTAATACAAACTTCAACCTATGACACATCGAGATCTCGTGAAGTCATGGAAACATCCACATACAGCAGTTACACAAAAATTTTCTTCTGTGAAATGACTTTTCTGAACCCAAAACAAAATCTTTTAACATAATTTTTTCTGGCTTTTGACTATAAAGCTCATTTTACCTCCCGATGAAGGAGATAGAGACCTACGGATTAAATCATAGTCCGTCGTTGTCACTACATCGTGTGTTGTAACTCACAGCTGGTGACGCTTTGCATAACATTTTGGTTTAGAAAGACACATATGGCAACACGCAGATAGGAGCGCTGATTAATAGACTTACGAAACCCTAATTAAGTAGTGTATATTTATATCTAACTGTAAATGTCACCACATGCTTTTTGATTAACATCCAACCTGGTTGATGAGATGTCAGACATTTTGCAACATATGGATGGTGACCTAATTTCATAATATAAATGAATTTTGAATAAGTCACTACACCATTCGGTACACCTTTGGGTACATCTATGGGAACATTTGAACGTTGTGAATTGTATGAAAGAGAACATTTCCCAACATTTCCCACAACAAACAGTATTCTTTATATTCTCTCGCTACTACGACTGTAATTACACTTAACGTCATTACCAGAATTCAATACATTATTCTTAATCCTGGTAATAGTACCCAGGTTACGCTTCATTCACAACGATAGTCAGCACTCCATTGAAAACGTGTGGATGATGGATTGGGCGAGTGACCCTTTCACTGACTTCCGTTATCAATCAGCTTCCGCGTGTCTGTTCGATCTATCACCAGAATCGGGACTACCTTATTACGTGAAATAGTTCCCAGACGGAATCATGGCGAGCGGTATCTCTTCATCGCGAGACAGACATCAGGGATTTTTGAGAATACTAATTGTAGATTTGATATGACCGATTAGGTAGTAATTTGTCTGAAGTCGATATGTAACGCGGTTTCACACAATAACATGACCAAAGACTTATTATGAAACTCGTACAAACATGTATATATGTTTGGATGGATGAAGACGTGAAGGTGATGACGTCGCATATAGAGGGTACGTGAACCTTACAAGTTATGTTAAACTCTTTACATGAAAATGTCAATAAAATATGTAAATAATGAAGAAAAGATAAGAAAAAAGTAGGTTTGAGAAAGACATACTCTCAAGAAGTGTTTATCTCTGTGCTCAAATCCCCAGTACAATATAACTGTAGGGGGATTGTTATAACCTATCACATAGGTCGGTAGTAATCGGTCATGGGCAGATTTTATTATATTGCTGACGGTGAAACGTAAGAACAAAAATGCGGTGACGATATAAAAAATCTTCATCTTTCCAGTGATGGTATAAGAAATGTTCATCTTTCCAGCGATGGTATAAGAAATGTTCATCTTTCCAGCGATGGTATAAGAAATGTTCATCTTTCCAGCGATGATATAAGAAATCATTACGGGTGATATTTCATTTGTAAATAGCACAAACTCGCTATTTGTTTAAAAAATTCAAAGTAAACAGGAAGTATTTGTCACAAGAGATAGCGAGGTCAACTATACTGTTTGTTTTAAAAAAATAATTATCAATTTTTTTTGCAAGAAATGGTATATAAAAACTGCAATGCTGATTCACTACAATTGATACAGTATTTCAATTTAAAATATTCGTACAGAAAATATCAATTTATACGTTATAATTAGCACGTTTCTAACCACTCATAATAATCAGATATCAAAATAGATACAAACATGCATTTTCTAGCATTTGAAACAACTAGGAAAAGTAGAAAAACAGTCTCAAATCCCTCTATTATACGTTTCTGAATTTAGGTGACACAGTTGACTTTCAAGACTTGGTTAAAAGAAGATTTAATAATATTGTCGGGCTAGTATCGCATTTAGTACATTGTATATCATTACATTGGACTTGTAAAAAACCACGGACTTGTTGCTTGAAAATTAAGAACATGGATTGATGTTGCAGTAACCTAGCAAATGTATTACATAAATGAATTGACTTTTTGACTTTTTTTTTTATAAATGTAAGTCGTAATCTTAATGAAAAATAAAATGTACGAGTTCAATTAATTCGAGATTTTCTCTGTATAACGTATTTGTATCGGAATTGAAGCATTGCCACATTAGAAGAAAATGTCTTTATAAAAATGTTGTGTTAATCAATTTCTAAGCATTGTTCTTCTTTTCCTTAGTGTAATGAGTTACTTTAAGATATAGTTAACGATAGATGTTGTAGATCCCGTCCAATCCGAATCCTTGATTAAGAGTCTTCACTTGTTAATCTTCAAATTTAATTACTACAGTAATAATCAATTGTTATGGTGTGTAACTTCTATGGAGGCTACAACAGATACCTTTATCATCCTGTCTGTACAGGTCTCCGAGTAAAATGGTACCTACTTAGTCTGCAATAGTAATTTGATAAAATCACTCATCCATGACTGGCCCATTCTACCTGTGGACTCTCGTGCCTACGACTCGATAAACGCTAAGTGGATGTAACCCATGGCATCCTGTAGAAATAGCTGCATGACTTCATCTTTCCAGTTCCTAACAGAGAACAGTGTAAAACAGTAACGTATTGGGTAACACTTTTTTTATCATTATCCTAGATATTTGACGTCCTAAGACATGGTTAAAATCTTATAATTCTGCTTCTTTTCAGACAATGATTTTTTTTTTATGTTTTTCGATCAGCATTTTCATTTTTTCCGCTTTGAAATTTAATCTAAAAATTTTGAAGTATATCCGTTGAGTATCATATGTATTTCACAACTACCATAGAATATAGATATTTGTCACGATATTTGTCTTATGAGAGAATATATCGATATTTTTATTATGTCATACTTGTGAATTATATATCATATTAAATGGGAAACCACTGAATATCTCCTCCTTTTCTATACTATGTACACTGGTATTCAGTGCTGTAATTTATGACGGCGGTACGGTATGTGGGATGTTGTCATATATTTGGTGTGCTTTGCTGAAAACCGTCTACTGTGAGTGATAACACTAGATATACCAGTTACTGACGCGATCTTGTCACTGAAGATCACGGGAAACAACGCTGATTCATGATCACGTCACACCTCCGTTACTAGATCTCTGTGTTGCAGACTAGACTACTATACGTGTTGTTAGTGACGACACAGCAAAAATTGGGGCTCCAGTACTTTTGCCCTATCGTCGAGGTCTGTGTTACTGTTAGATACAACCGACAGCGTTTACGTGTCTATCTATTCGGTCTAGTTATATCAGCGTGAGAATCTGTATGTTTCTTCCGACTATTCTGTGGTTAATGAATTTCTGCCTACTTGACACACGCAAGTATCCAGCCACTGTCTGGCTGTATTAGGTCTATGGTATACCTAGGTGATCGAACCGTTTGGTACGACACAAATCATATTATTGAAACTCCAAGAACTGATTAACACAATAAACAGCATGAAAATATGTCGACATAATCATAATCCAAACTCAAACTCTGTAAAACTAGGGCAAAATATGAACAAAAGTAAGATCTACACGGATACTCCTGAAAGAGTATATGGAGAAAAAGATCAGATGTCCGGAAGAGTAAGCGTCTTCTGCTTCATCGACGATACCCGCCATATAAACTTTGGCCAATCCAAGTAAGTAATGTCACGTTCTCAAATCGGAGCTTTGTTCACAAGAACGGAACCACCAGATATACTAATGAATATCCAACACATTAACCTCCTTGTTGTATGATGGAAATCGGATGTTTTTCACTTTGATCATGACCACGGTCCTGTAATATTCTTAAATAAAGACTTTCAAGGACAAAATGATCATTATCGAATAAGTTGTGTTTTCGCTTCCATTTTCACCATTCAGAATTGAGACATTTCATCTAACAAATCAATATTTATTTATTGAAATTATATTATCGGTGATTTCATAAGAGTTTTTATTGCAATGTTTAAGATTTCCGTGTTTTCAATGGACTTCGTTTGTTAAACAGCACCTCACAATGTCACTTAATATGTTAAATTAGTTTCAGTAGTATTCAAGTTATAAGTAACTTGTAAACAGCACAGCAATTGTACTTCATGTCAGTGTTAAAAATAACATATAGTTGACAAACAAACAACAAATACTGTAAAAATCAATTTACAGTACTTATTTCCAAGTTTTGCACACAAGGGGTGCCTGTCACCATATCAGTTACCTCCCTTGGACCTGATGGCTATAGTCGAGAGCTGGGAACCCAATAGCTATACACTATAGTTATATCACTGACCCTGAAGAACGAGGCAAATTCTGGGAAATCCGTCGTGATGGCGATTATCCAGTAACCAATTTACGCTGAATCATTAGACCAGACTAAGAACAGACATCAGTATGATGCATTTTTTCCCGTTTCACACCTAATCGTCCACTGTAACCACGTACTAGATTTTACCAGTGGAAGTCTTTGATATATTGTCATACTCCTAGGAGGAGGAGGACGAGGAGGAGAAGGAGGAGACTGTTTCATTGTATTGGACTGAATTTTGAATCTGGTTAACAAGACTTGAGAGATTTATGAAGTATTCTGTAAAAAGCTTTATGTTGTGTTTACGTATCATTACATCTATATTCTATTTCTCTGTGTGATATGAAGTTTGGTCGTGTTGATGCCCGTGAATATGCCTAGTGGTCTCGTTGTTGTAAGTCAAGCTCGCCTTTGAGTATTTGGCATTATTTTGATTGACATCATGGCGGATACCGTCAATGACGCAGAAGAAGCTTACCATTCTGGAATACCTGGTCTTATTCTCCTTGTACTTGTTCAGAATTCTGCGTTAAAATCTGTCTTTTGTTCATAATTGCAATAGTTTTATCCATTTTTAGTTTGTAATACTATTTTCATACCAAAGTCGATATTTTTCTGCAGTGTTGAAACGTTAGAATTATAAATTCAGTTAAAAACCTTTTTTTTTTTTAACAAATTTTAAGACCAAAAAATAATCATACGATGACAATGGTGCTTTTGATGTCGAAGATAAGTTAACACTATTTTGTCTTTGATGTGATCTACAATATAGCTATAGGAAAGCATTGTACACAAGGCCTCATTCACCTTGTATTTCTTTGCTCTGGTCTGTAACATTACGACACCTTGGTATCCTATGTGCTAGCTAATTCGCCAGGTCAATCGGTCATTTCTAACGGTTTATCAGTTGTGGTCAGGGATTGTTTTTACGGTTATGCCTTTTTATTCGATTCTATTCCGTATTGGCATCGTCCGGTTTGTATTTCATTGCATTTCATGAAGACGACGACAATAATTTGCGAAGGGGTCTCCGTAACAATTATCCGGCCGGAAAGACCTTGTTTGTACAAGGGCAGACCTAATAGAGTGGCAAATCAGCCGGTCATTGAATTGATTCCGAGGAGTGTGTACAAAGCCTTCAACATTGTCTATTAAGACATCTCTAAAAGACGAATCTGAGCGAGAGTGCAGACTATAACAATAGCTGCTGATTTAATAAGACGAACAGTCGGAAGTTGATGAAAACTACATAGATAGGTTCATTACCGCGTTAACTGTGATCTAATGTTATCACTCACCATTCACAAACGTGATTCCGGAGCAAGGGATACACAAATAATGGGGCGTATTTTGGTAAATATTAGATTGCGCTCAAAGAATATATTAATATAGAACATATACACAATATTATGATTCATGTTTCACAAATGTATTGCTACTAACGGAGAGTGTACGTACAAAGCAGTTCGAAGACTTCCTGGGTGGAACTCACAGATCGATAGGTTTAGAAAATCAAGAATGCCAAAGTTACAAAGTAAATATGAGAATTTACAGGGAAAAAAAGAATTTTAGGTGACAAAGACACTACTATAGAAAATAGAAAATATTTTCCGGAAAGCGAATGAAAATTTAACAACAGTTACAGGATAACACATTATAATCACTTTTCTGAAAATCGTGGTGATCAAAGGCGTTATAAGCCACCAAAAAATGGGTTACTCGATACTGATACAAGCATTGTTTGATTCATAGAACGATATTAATTAGGGTAAAACGTGCATAAATTATCCTTCCTGACAAATTACGGTTTCTCATATGTCATTAGTTTGCCCGTTAATGCCGTTTCTGTATGCACTGTTCTCATTTGAGAACGTGACATTAAATTACTTGGATTGACCAAGATTTATATGACGGGTGTGGTCGATAAAGCTGCAGATGTCTACTCTTCCGGAACACACGGTCTTCAATTTGAAAAATCTGTGTCACGTTTCGATGACCAGGGATGTATTGTGCATCGTAAAACAAACGCCCTGTGTACCTGAATGTGGATGTGGCCTATCATCATTACTGCTTTTTACGACAGTGTGTGTGACGCTTTTATCGAAATTTTGTAATTGATATTAAGGAAATAGCTGCCACAACAAGCACGCCATAGCCAAATTTATTGTTCGACAAAAACTCACTTTGTCGATAAAAAGAAATGATCTCTTCCTGTCTCCTTATGTAGAATAACTCGAGGATTGGAACTAGACAACAGCGAATGACGTTCAAACATGAAACAAATTATATTCTATACACTAAACCATGTACAGAATGTATGTATGTATGTAATTCACTGTTGATGTTCAAGGTCTTGAATCTACAGTGATATTCATACTCGAAAGTAACATTGATCTCCGAACTAAGAAAACTTGTTGTAATCATTGCTAGATTTAATGCACATTTCTAAACATGATTTCATCGGTGTCTCCAGGTAGATTATCATTTCCAGACAGAAGTTAGTCTAAATTAAAATACATGTTCAAAATGACACTACCGACATGTCAATAGTCTTAATTTAAACTCAAAGCCTATGAAACTTAAACAAAATATGAACGGAAGAAAAAAATACATGGAAACGCCTGAAAAGGTCGGAGAATTAGACCAGGAGTTCCAAAAGGGTAAGATTTTCAGCTTCATCAACGATACCCGCCACGGAAATATTATTCAATCCAAGTAAGTAATGCCGCGTTCAAACACAGAAAATAACGGAACCAACAGGCAAACAAACAATCATCAAACATGTCCAACTTCATATCGCGCAAAGAAATAAGATCAATCCCAATCAGAACATTATGACGACCGTAAAACTTCCTCATAATCTTCACCAACTTTCGCAGGAAGTACATGTATAAATAGGGAAAAAGTGAATTAGTACGTATATTGTTCAATGCATTTAGGCCATACCAATATAACACATGAATTTTCTCGACTCAAAACTTCCGGGATTTTTACAGATATTAGTTAAAGGTATACGATTGGTTATAAAGGCTCTGTGGATTTTTTCAGAAGATATTGAGTTTTGTAATTTCCAACGATTCCCTATCCCCTTGTGTAAATTTGTCTGCGCCTGACCATGTAATTGGGTTGCGTTTGGTAGGCAGTCGCCATCCAAATGACACGTCAGACATACTGATATTGAGCTTTTATCTAACATGCTAGACAATTAGAAATCAATCCTCTATGCTACTTACACTGGACTAAAAAATTGTCCTAGTCCCTTGTGTGCAAAGATCCGCGACACCCATTATTACAGACCAAGCTTGATTGTGATAGCTAACGTCTTGTACCAACAACAGCAGTGAATATAATTTCTCCTTGTCCGTTTTCATATGTTTTTCTACAGTTTGGGGTTATCAATTTGCATGTCATAAAAGGAATTGTCCTTAAGATGTTCCAATAGTGAACTGACGGTTTGACCAAGTGAGCTTCAAAGTTGAGGCTATGAAGGTATTTTATGTGTATAAACTGAATTGATATTATTATTTTTGTGTAATTGTAGCAATGTAGTATATACCTGTAATGGACTTGAAGAAAATCTTTATTTTCGAGTCAGAAATTTTTTTCACACTTATACCTTTTATGTCGAGAATTTGTATGATCAATTTTCACCTTTTGACTAAAAAAGAATAAGTTTCTCACGATTATCGATTTCTGAATCAATTTTATCTAATTTTAGAGATATTCATTCTTTAGTTTCATTCCATTTCTCCCAAAAATAGCCGGATATTGATTCCCTCATCATTTCTAGTACGTAGACATGGACCAAAAGACCCTGGACTATCATATTTTACAATGTAAGAATTAAAATGTGTTATGCTATATCGTATGGTGTAGATATTCTCTTAGACAGCCCAATAGGTGACGTAAATACGTTGGTGTACGTGGTATGGTAAGTTGTTTTTATTTACATGTGGCACAGTGATATCTACGTTTATGATAAAGTTGGTAATTGAATAGGACAAATGAAATGAAGCACGCTGGCGCTTCAGGTTGAACTGACATTGATCCAGTTGGCGTTCACAGCACCATAAATGCTTACTTGAAATCAGTTGGATGCTTATATTTACCATTTTCAATTTTCGTCTTTTCATAATGGAAGACAACCTCAATCTGTTTACATTACCTGTAATATTCCTACGCTGTTGGCAGTTCATGAGCTTGTAATATACAGCTGACTTTGGTAAGTTACATAATAGCATTGCTATAAAATGCTAAACATTAAGTTATGTCATAATCAGTGGAAATCGATGCAGCGATCTAACAGGAGAGATGTACAAAAATAGATTAGTTTCCGGATATGAATCGGATCTGTGATTTTACTCTGTTATATCTATTTTGTACAGGTGACGTACATATGTTGATTTACATGGTATTATACTGTATCTGTGGCTCAGCAATATTTACGTTCATGATAAAGGAGGTAATTTAGAGCTGAAAAAGACCTACAATGGAGTGATCAGTTAACTTTAATGAGTACATTTTCATCTGTTTATCTTCATTGCTGTTAAAGATATTTGGCACAACATCATTCTTAATTAGGCCTATAAACACATACATTACTTATCCGTATTGTTGTGTTATTCTTATAAATGAACCAACATATGTCTTTCCTATCAACACCACACAGCTTTTATCAACACCACACACCTTCTATCAACACTACACACCTCCTATCAACATCCCACAGCTTTTATCAAGACCACACATCTCCTATCAAAACCACACACACACTATCAACACGACACACACACACTATCAACACGACACACACACACTATCAACACGACACACACTATCAACACGACACACCTCCTATCAACACCTCACACACACTATCAACACGACACACCCCTTTTCAACACCACACACACACTATCAACACCACACACCTATCAACACCACACACACACTATCAACACGACACACACACTATCAACACGACACACACACACTATCAACACGACACACACTATCAACACGACACACACACACACACACACTATCAACACGACACACCCCTTTTCAACACCACACACACACTATCAACACCACACACCTCCTATCAACACCACACACACACTATCAACACGACACACACACTATCAACACCACACACCTCCTATCAACACCACACACACACTATCAGCACCACACCCCCTTTCAACACAACATATCATCCAGAGTTTAATAGGTTTTCCTAGATTACGTTTGATTAACCATAAAGTCAAAAACTGTCATCATGTACAAAATCGGAGCAGTTATCTTTGTTCTCAGTTTGAGAACGTGACATTGCTTACTTGGATTGACCAATATGGTATCTGATTTATGCCATTTCGTTGTTTCTTTTCGCTGCGAAATGACAGTAGTTAGCGGGGGCGAAAAGACGAAAATTTTCGCTATGTCGGGGAGTCAAAAAGAATTATCGAAATGGTAGAAATCAGCCAACATAGACCAAGGTTTACTTGGCGGGTGTAGTCGATGAAGCAGAAGGCGTTTACTCTGCCGAAATACTTGGTCTTATTCTCCTTTTAATTTTTCAGGAGTGTAAATCTTCCTTTTGTTCATATTTTGCCCTTATTGAATTTAATATTGAAGTTGAATTTGAGTTTGGATTATGATTGTGTTGATATGTTGGTATTTCTGTTGTTTTTTGTATATGAGAGTGAGTGCCTTTATGTTTTCGCCATTTTTTCCCAACTTAGTTTAAATGACGCATTATGATTGATAGTATTTGAAACTATATTGACATCAGATTATGGTATTTGAATGGAAATGTACATATAAGGAAAATAATGACATAAAACAAATCAGATCCCCTGTCATATTAAACATTATTTAGTGATTAACGATCCAGTGTTTGGTCTGGTAATTGGTGTTGAACCATACATACTGATGCATCACGTTATGCTGCTTTCCCTTGTCTTTCGATTTTATTTTGTTTCTTTATTATGGTATCTATGTACACTGTTTATTGCACACGAAATGTTCATTAGGAAGGCTGTTTATATTCAGTTTGACGGTGTATTTAGTCATAAACGATACAACATTAAAACAGTGTTATACGTGTATCGCTAAGTTAGTATATATAATCTTATATCTGATTTCTATTTTTAATTTGTGTTTATAATCATTGTCTGACAATAAAACACACACAAAATGAAAATATTTAATAAAAGTCTCCCTAAAGCATAACCGTGCTTCGCATTGTAAACAAAATCAATGATCTTTTATATCGGGTCTGCCGATTTGAATGTCTTTAGACTTAAATACATCTCCTGTAATTTCATTTACTGTCAATCATCAATATCTTGAAATTCCCATATTATGAAATTATACAATTCCAACAATCGATTTGTTTCTCATAGATCTAGCATTTTTATCAATTCATCAATTATCACAAAAAAATTTCTTCACATTTTCGAAAAAAAACAACATTGCTTGAAGTATTTCGATTCTTCTCTGCTTTTCTATAAGTGTTCTCTTAACCTTGTTTATCTGTTGAAATCTGATATACATTTATCATAACAATGGCACCAAGGAGTCAATGATTTATTTACTTTTCTTCATAAAGTGTCTTGAATTTTAAATCAATCATGCGCATTTTGTCTTTAATCACATGGTGTATGATAATTATTTCGATTTCTATATCGTTAACTATCCCTTTCTGGTAGAATCATTCCCACTTCTCACATCCATTGTATTTGCATGTCGTAACCGATTCTATTGATGACGACGTGTTTGCAATATTATAATCTCCATTAAATGGACCACTAATTATACAACACGGAATGTCGAAATAGTGGTGTTAAAACTATATAAAAAAAACTCGCTTTATGTCGAAATCCGGATCAATCGGAAATATTATTTACTTATAGATCTACGATTTTGATGCTCATCAGAATTTCTAATAATATATTTACTTTGTAACCAAATCGGGTATCGTTTTCAGAACGTGACGCATTTTAATTGACATTACTTGATATTGTGGCATTTTACTACAATGCTCCTACTAGTTTATCAATGGGACAAGATGTAATACATAAAGTGTTATTCAATTCAAAGGATTAGACACGTAAACATTCATGTATATATTTACCATAGCTTAAAGAAGAAGTTGTATAGAGATTCACGGCAGGGACAAGTGGCGCTGAATTTATGAACGCTTCTTACACCATCCTTAGCAAGCAAGGCACAGGTGTTCGAACACAGATGACAAAGGTTCCTTGCGGAATTGTCCTTCAGCACTGTTGATTCCAAATATAATGTTTCATTTCCAAGAACGAACATAGCACCAACAATAAACGAACACTCATATTGAAACCTGAGCTCTCATTTGATCTCGTACTAAATGTCTTGTTTAGGTAACGAGGTACAACATGAAATTAGACATATGTGATCTTGATTAGACTGAAAAACAACAAACACAAAACTTCTTAATAATCATACTTATAGGCAGGTATGAACGCGACCGTCATATTTCTTCTCCATAGATTGCGAACATTTGCGTAGAAAACAAGCGGTTTATTGCATTGGTCTTGGGTAATACATCAGTCAGGTTTGATTTGTCATAGGAGCGGCATGTTATATGGAACCCGGGCTATTAAGATAGTCACGTGATCTTATGTGTTGCATCAATCTCGTGCAAATATAGAACATTTCTGACGAAGGCGTTATTTTGGAATCCAACGCAAAGTCATTTCAGATTGAAACAGGGAATTGCCAATGACATGGACAATATGTGGGCATAGTAAACATTTAGCTGTAAATGAATCAGGGGAATTGACCTAACGCCATAATTTGGTTAACACCGAGATAGAACAATGCGAATTGTGACCCATTCCGTCAAGGTATAGCCTTTTGATACGTCTTGGAATATAATGGGCCGGAGGGGGAACATTACAGCTATTATTGTGAACATTTTTATACCACAGACAGAAACAACATGTGGTCAGTACTGCTACGGGACCTGAATCCTGACAGATATAATCAAAAACAATGTATCACTCTCTGTTGATCGACTCGAGAAATAGATATATATTGATACTTTATTAGTTTTGTTTGTTTACGTATATAGTTACAGAATATTAAGTGGTGACGTATTTTCTAAATGATTGAAAGAAAATAGACGTTTGTGTTATAATCGATTCTTTCTTGATTAGATAATACGTCAGAGTGTCTTACTTAAATGACTCATGAAATGGAATGAAGGCACCGCCATTTATTTAAATGCTTGCGTTGTTTTTGTTTATTGTCTAGTGATAATGAAATTATATTTAATATCGACTCCACAAATGGGGTTTTCGTGTACTTCAATTGGGAAGTTACTTCGGAATAACTATTCAGATATGAAGAACAAAATATGAGGCGATGATCGTTTATCGATGTAGTAAAATAGAAAAGCCTTAACAACCCTGAAATATATCTTATCATTTATTCTTTTATGAGATTCACTGAAATATAAATCCTTTTGGAAGCTATTTTGATATTAATCTCCCAGCATTTTTAGCTCACCTGGCCCAAATGGCCAAGTGAGCTTATGCCATAGCGCGGCGTCCGTTGTCCGTCAGTCCGTCGTCGTATGTCGTCCGTCCGTCCTGCGTCCGTCAACTTTTCATTTAAACAACTTGATCTGAAATATCGAAAGGCGTAGAGTTATCATATTTGGTTGGAAGGTTCCTTTGATGAAGCCTAACAAAGTTTGTAAAAAGAAATGACCTTGACCCATATTCAAGATCACAGAGGTCAAATGTGTTAAAACCTTTAAACGACTTTCTCTGACTGACCAAATATCTAGGATGGTGATATTATACCAAATTAGGTTCTCAATGATGCCCGATAATATTTGAGAAAAGAAATGACCTTGACCCATATTCAAGGTCACAACGGTCAAATGCGTTAAACCTTTGAACAACTTCTACTCAACCAAAAGGCCTAAAATCATGATATCTGGCCAAAAGTTTCCCTTTATAATGCCCACATAGTGTGTGAAAAAATAGCTTGACCCATAAAAATATCTAAGGTCACTGGGGTTAAATTTGGTAAAATTATTAACAACTTCTGATTGACCAAATGCTATCATATTTGACCAGTAAAAGTTCCACAAAGGCTTGTATACAAATATGTAGAATAACTTCCAAGGAATATATCTGGCTGGGAATTTTCTTGGCATCATTTGGAGTAAATTATAAAGACGTTTCACAGTGATGTTACACTGTTCCAAAAAAAGATTAGGCCAAGCCCCCTGGAGGTCTGAGAGGCTTGAGCTAAGTAATGTGAAAAACTACATGTTAGACAATGACTTATGTTCTATTCACAGCATTAAAATACAGAAAACATGATCAGAAAGAGAATTAACAGATCTTCATTTTGATTTAAGATTCTTCATGATTATAGCATCAATAGATAAGAAATTCTAAGCTGATCCCATTTGCTATGCAGTGTTTATAGGCCTACAGTAAATTGTTATTTGTATATCTCCAGTGACCGGGGCTTAACTGACCATGGTGACATCACTAAAGTTATGCATGAAACGTTTTATTATTTGAGTTAGGATTATGGTTTATAATTACATGTACTTTAATTTTTCCTGTCTTTATATTTAATTGTTGCTTTATATTGTTGACTTGTGCAAGTCTCAAATATATTGGAACTTTGTTTGTAAACAATGATCTAAAGGGCAAGTAAGCTTCTGCTGTCCTGGGTCATCCGTCCAGCTATAACTAAGAGTTTTTCTGCTATATTGTTTGACCATCTTCTTTCCTTGATTTAAAAGAAAGCTATCAATTATATGTAACTGGAAACATCATAAGAAAGTCTCAATTCAACATTGCACAGATGAGAGGGGCTGACTTCTAAGGGACAGAACCCATATGCAGTAATTTGTCATATTGCTTGAAGTATCTACTGTGGAACATATGCACAGATATAGTACTGTTGGTCATAAAGATCCAGGTGAGCAATACAGGCCCTCTGGGCCTCTTGTTAAAGTTTCCATGTAATTTTTCTACAGTACTATTTTATCGTTTTTTTTCTCAGTTGTTAGAATGACATATTTGACCATATTTGGAAGCAGACTATAATTTAATTTAGTGATTAATTCGATGGCAGTTATATTCCGTTTATTGAACATATTGAATTATGACCATCGTTTAAAGGGTAACATCTTGCAGTGTTAAATTTTATGAATCATTTGTAATCATTATTGGTTTACCTTTATTTCTCATGATGAGTCTTTGTTTCCACATTGATATTAAGATATTTTTTTGTTCTTTTGTTTTGACAATATCGAGTCTGTACTGTCAAAATTATGTTGTACGAAGATTTAAATTGTAAAAAATATGTTTAGATAAGATATTTGTGAGCTTGTTATAATTTTTAGTTATTGTTCTGATAATTTTCAAAAGAAATTTATTTAATATATCTTAATAAAATTTTGATAAATCCTATTTATCATAGTCAATATATAACAAATAATAAACAGTCGAACCTAGTTATCTCGAATTCGGCAGGCAAACCTGGAGATAACCGAAATTCGATTCAAATGTTTTGTTAAAGTTAGGCATAGACCGACTAAATGCTTCGAAATAAAAGGGGTCTTCGAGTTATTCGAGTTCGAGATAATAGGTTTGACTGTATTTATCTTACATTCTTTCAATAAGAACTCGATCAACATTGTCCCTTGAGTAAATACTTTCTTGTTTTGCCATAGCTTTCCCGATGTAATGTCTGACATACTGAGTGGATTTGTATCTCTGAAGCATTAAGCTCGTACTGCTACTGAATATGGTGATACAGGCCGGGAGACGCTGTATAACGGGCAGCTTTACATTCCAAGTCAGAAAGCACACTATATACTCATATATCTCTAGTTTGAATGCGAAAAATCCATCATGGTAAAATAGCGAAATCAAATTGCATTTCAGTAGTATATATACATTTGTGTATATGTAAAGAACCGTGTTTGCTAATTATATCATTTCATTCGGGAGCATTGCATGACGTTATGAGTTAGTTTTGCATTCTGCGATGGGATCCAACGCGCTTTACAGATTAGCATCGTTTTCAATCTCTGGGATTGAGAAACACTTCAAAGAAATCTATCATGTGAGGTTTAGTTTCAATTTAAATCTACAAGATAGCATGCAAACTGACAATCAAAGGATGACCGTGAAGAAAAAAGACCGAAGAGAAAAGATATTTCATCATTTTAACCAATTTCTAGTTCCTTTTCTTTACAAAATATTATCATTTCACTGGCACTTTTCGCTGATAGGGTCTATGATAGAGAAGCGAGGACACGAGATGATGCAATCGCTCAGATTAGTTTTGAACTCATTTTCGTTCAAGGCCAGAGTAATGTCACTCATGATGATATAACGCGTACTTGTTTCCACATCGGCTTTAGATATATACCATACAGATTGTTTTAGAATTCATCTGGAGAGGTCTATGATTCCGCCGTGCTATTTAAGCCTTGGGAACTAGGCGATAGTAGTATAGAAAATTTAGTTGCCTCACTAATGATACTGATCACGTGACTTGTATGAAAGTATGACTACATG
This sequence comes from Ylistrum balloti, assembly GCF_031769215.1. Lineage (NCBI taxonomy): Eukaryota > Metazoa > Mollusca > Bivalvia > Pectinida > Pectinidae > Ylistrum > Ylistrum balloti. The sequence goes on along the minus strand of NW_026782592.1, from coordinate 484,674 downwards.
TTTACCTCACTGATGACGTTACTGGTATAGAAGTATGACTACATGATTACATCACTGATGACGGTGATGACGTTACTGTTATAGAAGTATGACTAAAGATTTACATCACTGATGACGTTACTGGTAGTATGACTACAGATTTACATCACTGATGACGATGATGACGTAGCTTGTATAGAAGTATGACTACAGATTTACATCACTGATGACGATGATGACGTAGCTTGTATAGAAGTATGACTACAGATTTACATCACTGATGACGTTACTGGTATAGAAGTATCACTACAGATTTACATCACTGATGACGGTGATGACGTAGCTTGTATAGAAGTATGACTACAGATTTACATCACTGATGACGGTGATGACGTAGCTTGTATAGAGGTATGACTACAGATTTACATCACTGATGACGTTACCGGTATAGAAGTATGACTAAAGATTTACATCACTGATGACGTTACTGGTAGTATGACTACAGATTTACATCACTGATGACGATGATGACGTAGCTTGTATAGAAGTATGACTACAGATTTACATCACTGATGACGATGATGACGTAGCTTGTATAGAAGTATGACTACAGATTTACATCACTGATGACGTTACTGGTATAGAAGTATCACTACAGATTTACATCACTGATGACGGTGATGACGTAGCTTGTATAGAAGTATGACTACAGATTTACATCACTGATGACGGTGATGACGTAGCTTGTATAGAGGTATGACTACAGATTTACATCACTGATGGCGATGATGACGTTACTTATGTAGAAGTATGAGTATAGATTTACTTCACTAAAAATGTCAGTTTAGCGTTACATATGGTATCACATGTAATTAGGTAGACATTACGAACGGCGCCATTTATACAGTGTTGTGATTTATAACGTCGCATTGCTTACAATAACATTTCTTCAATAGTGATGTTTAATCACGAGTTTCTTAAAAAACAATTCTAATCACCAACGACTAAGTGGCTGGGTCTAGTCTCCATCATTATTTGTGTATGCTATTCAAGGGACTATAACCTAATGCTGGCAGCGTGGCTGTATCACTCATTCTATTACGGTATGAATGTTTTACCGTATGTGTGTAATTTGCTATAGCCTTGTTCTAAGGTTTATTGACATCGAAGTAGATTATATAATCATAATGTCGGCGACGTTTACTTAAAACGAAGATAATGATTATTGTTATAGATCGAAAAAGATTTACATCTAAAGCAAACAATTTTATCCAAATTCTTAAAAAAGATTACAACCCTTTTAAACTTTCATTTGTGCGTTAAATGAACTTTGCTGCTTATTTGTTTAACTGTTTTAAGTAATATCTTTAACTGAAGTTAGGGGTATCATTTTCACGTCTGTGTGTTTGCGTGTGTGGCTTTGTAAAATCTGAAAATAATGACAGGTAGTCACCATGTTGCCCCGGAAGACAGAGAACAAACCACGTGATATTTTGGTGAGATATAGCCAGCACTTAAAAGCCTCGAGTCGCTCCATCACAATCCATCACGGACAGGCATCGTCGTTCATCGTACCAATTTATGTGACTTGTAGATACACATAGCCGCTTTGAATCAATCATTTAGATTAGAACGAAATCGAACATAACATTTCATTTGTCGTTTTAATAATTCAACGAATTTTCTATTTCACATCTAACATGCATAAATATGAATTGTTCTTTCTTTAATGACATAAAACAGATTTATTATTTTTTTGTTGAAGATACTAAAATTGAAGTAATCTTAGAGTATAAAGAGATAATGCAAATGTTGTGCTCTTATACCGTGTTTTCTGCTTTCTCCCCAATTTCGTACTTCAGCCCCAATAACAACAAGAAAATACCGAAATGTCGATGAAATCTTAATTTGAATTCTTATTCTATAAAACGAGGCGAAATACGAACAAAAGATGGAGTCTTCTTAAAAAATGCACAAGGAGAATAAGACCAGAAGCTAATGTCTTCTGCTTCATCGACGACACCAGCCATGTAAGTCTTGTCTATCCAAGTAAGTAATGTCAGGTTCTCAAGTGAGAACAAGGTATACTACAACAAACTAACGAACATCAAACATTTAAAACTTCAAATCACACAAGGAAGTAAAAGGAAGACCTTAACACATCCCAAAAAATCTTCATCTTCGTTGAAAATGTGACATTTGGATTGGAATACTTGGATTGACCGAGACTTAGTTGTCGGTGATGAACCAAAAGTCCCTTACCCATTCGGTCTTATATTATTCTTTTACTTTTTACAGGATGTACTTGTGAAACTCTCTTTCGTCTGTTTTGGCCTTAGTTTTATTGAATCTAAATTTGAATCACGCGTCTGTTTTCGAACCTTAAATTCGGCTATTCTCTCTTACTGCCATTCCTTGGAAGGTACACAATTTTCAGAACGACCCAAAAGCCAATTAAAACATTTTGCTTGATCTGATTTGTCAGTAACACCGAGTTATTTTTGACGTATATAAGTGATTTATCAAGAGAGTTGGGTGCTCCTTTGAGGGCAGCAGCTGTCTCCAATGTTGTGAATTACACAAGTGCATTTTTGTTATATCAAAATGTTATATTACCACCGTAATCCTTCACCAATACGATATGATAGCTTGTAATCCTTCACCAATACGATATGATAGCTTGTAATCCTTCACCAATGCGATATGATAGCTTGTAATACTTCACCAATGCGATATGATAGCTTGTAATCCTTCACCAATACGGTATGATAGCTATGTTATATTACAATTCTTCACCAATACGATATGATAGCTATGATATATTACAATTCTTCACCAATACGATATGATAACTATGATATATTACAATCCTTCACCAATATGATACGATAACTATTTTATATTACAATCCTTCACCAATACGATATGATAACTATAACATATTAACTTCTGTGACATTTATCCTCCTATTTCACAGTATAATTACTCTTGGAATCTATTTATAAACTATTGGAGTCATATTCTTAACAATCCGTGTACGGAAATAGCCTAGATAGGTTTTATATGTAATCTAGTCTCTATATATATCCAACACATCAGTCATAGTTGAGATATTGTTGTGCGAAGTTATTTTCAGGATCAAACAAACCCTAATTTAAACAACAAGTCACGTGACCAGTAAGCAGAGTGGTCACTCTCAACAGAGCTCCGATGAAAATGTAAAATTCTCCAACATTTCTGCACCATGGAGAGTCGTTTCAGTGTCTGGGGAACTATGAGTCACAGAGGGAGCTTCCTGACGGAGGAAAGTTGGTAAAAATGTCTGTATTTAATAATATAAGTCACTACAAGATTTTGTATACCGGCTCTCAGGTCACAGTTCATTGACTTTCAGTTATGTCCACAATACCTGTACGTTCGATTTCGGAAGCCTATTAATAGATCGATAAACAACTCATCTGTGCTCTGGTTCACCAAGTGCGCGTACTGTGCAATCTAGTGAATGTGTACGTAACTATTTGTGTACTATCTATGTAATATGAGCATTATAATTAACACTGGTAAAGGAGAACGCTCACACCAATCCACGTCGTCGTTAAAGTCGAGATCACCCAAAAAAATAAGCTCGATAATTCTTTATCTCATTGTGACACTATACTGAACGGAAGCTATCTATCTACGGACTGTAAACACCATAATCCAATCATGGCTATATTCCTCAGCAACTCAGCTTCCAAGGATCGCCAATGTTGCCCCTCTCTCAAGGTCTTGCCCAACCTCATATGACTTCAACCCCCGGCACTCAGCCTCCCTCATGCAGTCTGTCTGACCTTGACATTCAGCGCATTGCCCTCAGCGTCCGAAATATGATAATACCTGATATACAGGCTATCGTGAATAATGAAATCGTGCCTCTTAAAGCTGAAATAAATGCACTCAAATCTGAAAATGACGATCTTAAATATAAATTAGATGATCTCGAGCAATACAGCCGCCGGGAATGTGTCAGATTCTCTGGATTCGAGGAGTCCAATGGTGTCGAGAATACAACGGAAATGATCCTCGATGCGGTTACCAAACTCCCAGGGGTAGTTCTCAGACCAGAGGACATTGTAAGGTCTCACCGTGTTGGCCCCAGAAGGGGTAATAAACCACGACAGATCATTGCTAGGTTATCTAGTCGAGAAGCGAAACGCAATCTCATGATGGCAAGGAAACACTTTAAAGAAATCCCAAGTTATAAGCACATAATGGTTAACGAGGATCTAACCAAGATTAGAAACTCCATCTCTTACCACGCAAGGAATTTAGTGAAAACCAAGAAAATATTGCAAACCTGGTCAATTGATGGCAAGATTTTCATTAAAAACCTCGCGGGTGAAAGAGTCTCTATTCGACGCGAGAGCGATCTCGTACCTTACGGCCATGTCGTCGATAGGAATCGTGACTCGGCTCCCAAATCCGGTGGTGGATCGACGGACTCTATTTCAGATTAACCATATGTATTTGTACACGATCTGATTCCGATCGTAAGTGTCTCTACCCCTACGTATCCGGGTTTCATGTAAGCCCCGCGGTTCCAGCTCTCTGTGGACTTTTTTTTTTAGAGGGTTGTAACCTAGTTTCTACTGAACGCTGAATACTGGCAGCGTTGTTGTACTTATTATACCCAGACGTAGGATATAGGAACCATTATATCTATAACTAACTTTAACTAATAATTAAATATTGATATTACATACCGAAACCAATCTTATTACTCTGAACGTTTGCTAGCCAACTTTGCTGCACATGTACATATTGAATATATATCTCAACTCCATGGTGCAAAATGTCTCCATATGTTTCTTTATATGTATATACACTTTGTTGTTTTCATTGCTTTTGTTATTGGAATGCATTACATCCGAGTACTGATCATGTATACAATTTTTGTGAAACTTTTCATTATTCATCTGAAAATTATATTTGAACTCTCAAGCGTAGAAGGCGCTGTGTTTAAAAGTACTTACCTCTCCTACGTATCTGGTATTACCTGATGCCGAGTGACGTAATAAGCCACCGAACTCTTACCGGCGCCTTCTATGACAAATCCCTAACATTACCCTTACACAAACGCTTAGATCCAATTACTGTACTGGCAGTAAACCTGGTACTTAACTTTGGATGGAAAGCCTTACCCATTATCACTTGTATCTTCCTATACGGTATAGGTGTAATCACTAGAGGTCCTAAAAAGGTACATCCACATAAAGTAAGTCAGAATTGGTATGTCTTACTTACTTTCATTTTACTATTAGACATTCTTGTAGTCTTATATGATCTTCTTGTTCAATGTGGAGATGTAGAAAGCAATCCAGGTCCAACTACAGCGGACGAACACATAAGTGTTGTTCACTATAACGTGCAAAGTATCCTTCATAAAATCGATGTATTGTTTACTGAACTGAATACTTTTGACGTGCTTGCGTTTACCGAAACATGGCTAAACCCCTCAAACGAGTCGTCTGATGATCTCATTCACGGCCATTTTTATCCACCTTTTTGTCAAAGCAGACAAACGCGAATTGGTGGCGGTGTCGCGGTCTATGTTCGGAAAAACATCATTGTCAAACGGCGTAAAGATCTCGAGGTCAGGAATGTTGAAAGTGTATGGCTAGAATTACATTTGAAATCTCATAAACTGCTACTTGGCACTTTTTACCGCCCCCCAAACATCAACGACCAAACTTGGAATTTAATCCATTACTCTATAGAACTTGCATTTAGTACAGGTATTACAAACATTCTTATTACTGGTGATTTGAATGACAATATTCTATCCACGAATAACAGTGTAATTAAAGATATTATGAACCAATTCGCTTTAAAGCAGTTAATAAATGAGCCAACACATTTCACAGAAACCTCAAGATCCTTACTAGATGTGTTTCTCGTTAGCAATGATGGTATTGTTGAACAATCCCATGTAGGTGATCCTTTTCTGAAAAGTAATATAAGGTATCACTGTCCTATATATGCGTATCTGAAATTCAAACGCCCACCGAACTGTAAATGCACCAAACGTCGTATATGGTTATACAAAGATTGCAATTTTAACAATTATCGTGAGAAATTAAATAACATTACCTGGAATGATACAGAAGCATTATCTACAGATCTCGATGCAGATTATGTTACAAAAACAATTACTCAAATAGCTTCAGAGACAATACCAAACAAATGTATCACAATAAGAAAAGCTGACCCGCCTTGGATGCACAATAATATACGTAAATTGATCAGAACTAGAAAAAGAATTCATGCAAAAGCCAAGACTACACAGAACCCACTTCATTGGGAAACATTCAGAAAAGTAAGAAATACATGTGTTGATGCTATTCGGCAGGCGAAAAGTAATTATTACAAAAAAATATCATCTTACCTTCAAACCACTCCTAACTCTTCTAAAAATTGGTGGAAAGTCTTGAACTCATTAACTAACTTTTCATGTAAAACTACTGACGTACCTATGATCATTTATAATGGTCAAGAGTACATTGATGATAAAGAAAAAGCCACTATTCTTAATGACTACTTTATTCAACAGACCGAACTTAACGACTTACATCGACCCCTTCCAGTTAATCATGACAATATTACTATCATACTAGAAAATATTACTATTACACAGCAGGACGTCTCTGATGCTATTAGTATACTTGACGCGTCTAAAGCACCTGGGCCTGACTTAATAAGTGGGAAATTTTTAAAAGAAGGTAAACGTCAGTTAATTGGGCCTCTTTGTAGTCTTTTTAACAAATCACTGTCGAATCAATCATATCCCGAAATGTGGAAAATGGCTAATGTTATTCCTATTTTAAAAAAGACGACCCTAGTGTAGTTTCAAATTATAGACCGATTTCCCTTATTAGTATAATAGGAAAGGTTATGGAAAGGTGTGTTTTTAAACATGTGTATAATTTTCTACGTGACTCTTCTTTTTTCACCGAACACTAGTCGGGTTTTAGAAGAGGTGATTCTGCTATAAATCAACTATTGACTATTACAAATGATATTGGTAAAGCTTTAGATTGTGGGAAGGAGGTGCAGGTTATTTTCCTAGATATAAGTAAAGCTTTTGATAGGGTGTGGCATAAGGGTCTCCTTTATAAATTAAACAAAGCAGGCATAAGGGGAACGCTATTAGGGTGGTTCAAAAGTTATCTTTCTGATAGGAAACAGCGAGTTTTGGTAAACGGTGAATTTTCAAACTATGGTACAATTAAAGCTGGGGTTCCACAGGGCTCTATTTTAGGACCCTTATTGTTTCTGATTTTTATCAATGATATAGTTTCTGACATTGCTAGTATTATAAAATTATTTGCAGATGACACTACCCTCTATCTCGTAGTAGACAACGCTATTAACTCAGCCAACGTATTAAATAATGACTTATGTAATATTCATGCTTGGGCTAATCAATGGCTAGTTACGTTTAATGCAAATAAAACAGAGTCGTTACTAATCAGTAGGAAATCTTCAAAATCTATCCTTCCACAACTTAGTATGGATAACACAAATATCAATCAAGTAATAACACACAAACATCTAGGTGTATATATCAATGAAGATTTAAGTTGGACTAATCATGTTGACGGTATTATCTTGAAGGCGTCCAAAAGGTTATCTGCCCTAAGGAAGCTCAAATTTGTTCTTGACCGTAGCACGTTAGAACGTATATATTTCTCATATATTTTGCCGATCCTTGAATATGCTGATGTTGTTTGGGATTATTTGCCAATTGTCTTTATTAATAAACTAGAATCTATTCACAAGGAATCAGCACGAATTGTTACTGGAGCAACAAAATTGGTAAGTATAGAATTGTTATATAAAGATACATGTTGGGACACATTAGCAGAACGCAGGAAAAAACATAAGATTATCAAGCTCCACAACATGGTCTATAACCATACTCCGTCTTCTCTTTCTAATATACTTCCACGGAGAAATTCCGAAATACATAATATGAGAACTAGACAATCGAATCATTTATCTACCATTAAAACTAATACCAGTTTCTACAAAAACCCCTTCCTTCCTTCTACTGCCCATTTGTGGAACAATCTAATCTAACTACCACTATACGAGAAAACCCCTCTGTGTTTGTCCTTAAACATTATCTTTATGGAGACAAAGGTAAATCGCCTAGTTACCGATCCTATGGAAACAGAACAGCCCAAATATACCATTCGAGACTTAGACTACTATGTAGCAGCTTAAAAGCACACCTCTTTGAGAAAAACATTAGCGACGATCCTTTTTGTACATGCGGTTATATTGAAGACAACTTTCATTATTTATTTGCTTGTGAAAAATACACAAACATAAGAGAACAATACATTTGGGCACTCAATTATGATTTAAATACTGAATGTCTACTCTGGGGAAATCCCGATTTAACTATACAGCAAAACGAGGAAATCGTATCAGCTGTTCAAGAATATATAATGAAAAGTGAACGATTTGCATGATCGTATCCATTTCCATTTGTAAAAATAACTTGACTGTGCTTACTCTAACAACAATCTCGTTCTCAATCACTTGGTCACGATGTACTTTCATTGCAAATCTTGTACCTCTTACCAATGTAATCATAAATTACTTACCCATACTCGCTCTAAACTGCGTAGAAATACTATATTTGTCTTTAGTTGAATGTAGATATCCATTCACGCATTATTTACCAACGTAACATATACGTACTTTAACGGTATCCGCAAAGTACTTACATGTATCAGTAATATGAAATTTAGTCCCTAGTTAATATAATATACTTGCCCTTAGTATGGACATATTATATACTTATAATGATTTACCTTCACTACAAATACTGTACCTATTATTTTTTATGATTGCTATGTCGCCATATTGTACCATATTTACATTCTTACAAATGGCAAATATTACTATAACCAATGTATGCGTCAACTAGGCTTTAAATTATGATATATGTGCATGGCATAATGTATTTACATCTTTTGTGAAAATTGTGGGCCTGCAACACCTTGCTGGTAGGGCTATCCCCAACCCCTGTGTGCTGTGAGCCTACAAACTTATCATTATATTGCATAATGATGTTGTATAGTGTACTACACTTATATTCTTACAAATTGCAAATATGACTATACCCAATGCATGCATCAATTGGGCTTTAAAATGATGATATATGTGCATGGCATAATGTATTTATATTTTTTGTGAAAAAATTGAGAGCCTGCAACACCTTGCTGGTAGGGGTATCCCCAACCCCTGTGTGCTGTGGGCCTACAAAATTATCATTACAGTGCATATCTTGCACAATATTTTACTTACTCAAATGTATTAATACCAATTTATCATTATGCTTCCCACATTATAAGGTCGGTTTCTCCATGTGCATGTACAACTATCTTATTATGTACCTATATACTTTATTATTGTACTTACTATGTATCTATGCTTAATTATACCAAATGTTATGTTATATGTTATAATATTCTATACTCTCTGCACTCTTCAGTTCAGAGGTAATATAGGGAATTAAAAACAGCTCATATCTAATTTGCACGCGACTACATTTCAAACACATGATCAGTACTCGGATTGTAATTTTATAGCTGCCACCAGCATTCCTTTTTAGTTGGACCACTCTGTCGATATGTGAATGGTATAACATTTTAGGAGATGGTTTTACATAAGCTTTAAGCTTGTTACCAAATCCTCTTAGTTAAGATTTGAATTATATGTATATCTAAATGTTAAACATTGAATAAAATATTGTTTAAACTAATTTAAACAACCGAATTTTGTTTAGAAATGTTTGTAAGACTGATACTTCGATAGTCTCAGTACAAACTCAGTTCGACATATGACAACATTGTCTGTTCCGTAAGGCAGGTCTTGAAATACTCATATCAATATGTGGGCTATAAATAGAACAAATCTCGTACACAAGTAATGGAATTATTAGGGCAACGTTCATTCAGCCACGCTCTGTCGTGTATTGGTGCTGAACATGTCTACATGGTAGGATCGGAACTAGAACAGTTATTAGTTTGATTACCTGGTGGGTTTATCGTCTCGTGAATTACCAAGGTTATATTGCGTCGGGAGCTCCTTGTAGTAACTGATGACAACCTCACTGAAAACATAAGGGAGGCCCATCGCATGACGTTCAGAGCTACTAGGGTAAAATGCCTTGCCCATGGACATTATCATGCCAACTAGACCGATATGTTGTAAAGTTTCTTGAGAAACTGTCTCTGGTAGATGACATCGAACTCCATACTCCTGATATTACCCGAGGTTATGTTGGTCAATGTTTAAACCGACTAAGCTATCGCGAGCCAAGAAACTAGCACAGAGTGCCAAATTCTTAAAATATTTTCTACTGTACCATCCAAATACTTTCAAATGGTGGTGTGAAACACTACAGAACACACACATAGACAAGCAAGCCTTTATATTCGATACTGAATTTGCATTCATTCCAATGCAGGATTTAAAGAACACATGTAAATCTGCTCCTTAATTATTTGTATAGATCATGAAATTTCTGTTACGCAACCTTTAGCTAGTCTAATGTGAAAATCGCGTGCTACGAAAAAGTTTTGAATAAGACAAATCACTATGAGTGCTCGGATCAGTAAACGTTTTTAGTTTTCAAGAACTGGGCGAAAATTTAACGATTATCACGTCATCATTATTTGATTTGACCTAAAACCGACACGAGACCTTCAGAAACGTACCCCTGCACAATCGCTTTATCTGGTGTAACACAGATTAAAATATTGTAGCAATGGATAATTTATCAGAAACAGTGTTGGTGACTAGAGACGAATTTGAAGAAGTATAACTGTAGTAATACTGCTTACTCATCACATTTTTTTCTCTTCGTTCATAAATGACATTTTGAGAGTTTGAGAGGATGATCGCTGAAAGAGCGACAGACAGTTCGCTTAAGCTCAGGCGTGAAAATGGTTATTCATTGACCCATTCTGTTATAAGTGTTCATAGCTTTGTATATAGATTTCGTGAATTCAAATTGGTATCAACATTTTCATAATTTTAGAATGAGAATAGTGCTAAACTCATACAGAGAGCTTTGTACATTACAAGAGTGAAGTATTCAACGAGATCTATAGACCTTTAGCACCACTGACGAGTCCTACAAGGACGAAACAGCTGTATGATGTAGCACCACTGACAAGTCCTACAGGGACAAAACATCTGTATGATGTAGCACAACTGACGAGTCCTACAAGGACAAAACATCTGTGTGATGTAGCACCACTGACGAGTCCCACAAGGACAAAACATCTGTATGATGTAACATCACTGACGAGTCCTAGAAGGACGAAACATCTTTATGATGTAACATCACTGACGAGTCCTAGAAGGACGAAACAGCTGTATAATGTAGCATCACTTACGAGACTTAGAAAGACGAAACAGCTGTATGATGCAATTTTACTGATTGCTTGGCTCTGCTGTATCTGACTTTAAAGGTGTATTTAAAGGTGCTCTTCACTTTTCCGTCTTTTGTATAATCTAACACGATGTCTGTGATCGCGGGCATATCCTACATGATAACAACTATCAAATGGTCTACAAACACGAATTGTGTAACGCAAAAGAGTTCCACTAACATACAATAAGGCACTTCATCTTCATTAAGAATGTAAAAAAATCGATTTCAAGGTAAATATCAAATCAAGATGTTCACGGTTTACTTTCTTTCTGTGCGACAGATTTACATTTGCCAATTCTTCCATCGTTAGATCACGTGATGTGGCATCAACGATCAGTTTGGCATCAGGTTACTAGTTCACCATACTTAATTTATTAATTAAATATGAATAATAAACTTTCATATTATATATTGGAAATTAAGTAAAACTAATGTTTATCAGATAAAGTTTTTCAATACATTCCTTCAAGATGTAGATTTTATAAACTGTACTGATAGTGTTGGTGGTTTATGATTAAAAACATAATTCTATTGGTTTATTACAATACAGTGTTATTCAATAAATGACATCTATAATGAAATTAATGTAAAGTAGATTTTTTTATACAGTGCATGCTCTCTTTCTATTAAAGACGATGTAGATAATAACAACAGACAACACAGATATAGATGAAAGTTGCTATAAATTCCCGAGGTTTGCCGTAACCTGCATGTCACGTTTATATTCATTCGAATAGTAGCACGGTTCAGAATATACACGTGTATTTCACATTTTCCTAAAGTTATCAGAAAGGCTATGTAAAAATTACGAAATTTACTGATTTACAGGGTTAAACACCTCCCAATCTAAAATCTAAAATCTAAAAGGACGAAACAGCTGTATGGTGTAGTATCAACGACGTGTCCTATAAGGACGAAACACCTGTATGGTGTAGTATTAATGCCGAGTCCAATAAGGACGAAACAGCTGTATGGTGTAGCATCAATGACGTGTCCTATAAGGACGAAACAGCTGTATGGTGTAGTATCAATGACGTGTCCTATAAGGACGAAACAGCTGTATGGTGTAGTATCAATGCCGAGTCCAATAAGGACGAAACAGCTGTATGGTGTAGCATCAATGCCGAGCATCAATGCCGAGTCCTATAAGGACGAAAAAGCTGTATGGTGTAGTATCAATGACGAGTCCTACAAGGACGAAACAGCTGTATGGTGTAGTATCAATGCCGAGTCCAATAAGGACGAAACAGCTGTATGGTGTAGTATCAATGCCGAGTCCTATAAGGACGAAACAGCTGTATGGTGTAGTATCAATGAAGGCGGACGAAACAGCTGTATGGTGTAGTATCAATGACGAGTCCTATAAGGACGAAACAGCTGTATGGTGTAGCATCAATGCCGAGTCCTATAAGGACGAAAAAGTTGTATGGTGTAGTATCAATGCCGAGTCCAATAAGGACGAAACAGCTGTATGATGTAGTATCAATGCCGAGTCCTATAAGGACGAAACAGCTGTATGGTGTAGTATCAATGACGAGTCCTAGGCGGACGAAACAGCTGTATGATGTAGCATCACTGACGAGTCTTATAAGGACGAAACAGCTGTATGGTGTAGTATCAATGACGAGTCCTAGAAGGACTAAACAGCTGTATGGTGTAGTATCAATGACGAGTCCTAGAAGGACGAAACAGCTGTATGGTTCAGTTTAATACATTATTTAGCTATACTGTATCTTTTCCAAATTTGTATTAAATGGTATTATATATAGTATAACCTTGTCATATAAGAATAGTACCGAAGAACACTGAGATAGTTACTATGGTTTACAAGGTATATTCCGTGTCTTTGTAAAGCGAATTTACATTTTTCTTCTTCACTTGAAAAGGTCACAGGACTCTTGTGTAATCGATACTAAATTGAGAAATGAAATCGCTTTAGAACTGTCTTACACAGACTATGTAAACTAATACTTTCCAATAGAACACTCGTCTAGTATATATATATCCCGCGTTTAGAATTAGACACCAGGTATTTTTGTATCGTCCTATAGGTATTAATTATCTACAGGTAACAAGTACCATAGGTCGTTCTCTTGATTCATAGTCCCATACACTTTGTCAGGAAAACTAAGGAACAGTTCTTCATTCAAATTAGGACTGGTAAAGCTATTTCAGTATAGCTAAGGGTGCGAGAACACACTAGTAATCTTTCTTACTGTATCCTCTAAGTGCGTTCTCACGCGTGTATACTCTCTAAAGAAGAGCCAATTTTCTTGCCTTCACAATAATAACAATATCATTAAAGTTTAATATCCATCAAACCTTCTTGTCATAATTCTCATCTCACGCATAGCATTTTTCGATTGAAATCAAAACCAGTAGCGTCAAAATGGAGTAAAGCGCATCTTATATTTGTTTTACCTACGAGGACTTGTCAGTCATGCTAAGGGCCTGAATTGATGAAACTTATGATACGACTGTTAAAAATCCAAATCGGTCGATATGAATATGAAAACTCAGATAAAGAGACGTTCATGGTGGTGATACACATAGGGATGATACATAAAGATGACACATATGGATGATACATAGAGATGACACATAGGGAAAACACATGGGGATGACACATAGGAATGACACCTAGGGATGACACATAGAGGTGACACCTATTGATGGCATCTAGGGATGACACCTAGGGATGATACATAGGAATGACATCAAGGGATGACACATAGGGATGTCACCTAGGGATAACACTTTGGGTTGACACATATGAATGACACCTAAGGATGACAAATAGGAGTGATACCAAGGGATGAAACATAGGGATGACGCATAGGGATGTCACTTAGGAATAACACCCAGAGATGACATATGAATGTCACTTGGAAATGATACCTAGAGATGACACCTAGGGATGACATATAGGAATGACACGTAGGGATGAAACATAGAGATGACACATAGAGATGACACCTAGTGATGACACATAGGGTGACAAACAGGGATGACACTGTTGCTATGACACTTATGGTGACATTTTGGGATGGCATTTTGGATAGACACTTGGGGAGGACACGTACTCATTATCATGCTTATTTCTGGGCGCAAAGGAAGATCCAAGACAATTGGCTCCGTTATTTCAAAGATATCTGTGGTTAACCAGTGGCTAGTGGACTTTACATATAGGAATAGAACATCCTTTATCGCTTTTGGAAAACACAATTGATTTACAGATATGTTCTTTGATGTTTACTTATTTGGTGAATATAATCTTATCTATAGAGTTATGAACGCACTTCGACTATGTTTGTTTTCCTCCATTATTAAAACATGGACCACATACTATTGAGACTACATTATAAAACTTAAGTTGTGGTATTAGATATTATCGATCATTACGGAGAGAATTAAAACACATATCACTTCTTTCTGTTAATCAAACAAAACCTGACAAGTTTAGAGATCGATTTTTTCGTTTGTACCAAACTAGATCTCACGATGGGCCATGTCAGTGCTACAGATTTGTTATGGTTTTGTGGTACTGTTGCTGCAGATACTGGCGATACTGGCACTGTGAAGGATATTTGTTAGTTTCTGTCTTGGGTTAAGTTTTTTATCAGTCTGGTCCAATGTTATTGGTCGTGTATTTATTCTATCTAGACTTTCGTCGTCTGACATCAAAGCCATATGTGTTAGGGTCTGTAAACTAACAAAATCGAATGTGTATACCCCTCGATGTACGGTGTGCAAAATCGGTCGGTAGGGAATTCAATCAAATACCTCATGTTTTAGCAAATAAAAAGATGAGAATAATTTAACATTAAGTAGAAAATATTTCAGTCTATAGACCAGACAAACATCATCAATCATGTTCTCTATCACTTCTGCTGCTGTTGGTGCTGAAATATGAATGCTTAATTAAACTCCACCTCCCGTTTTTAATTTCAAATTATGATAAGAAAGAAGGTTTGTTTGCTTTAGACTTTCAAGTTATTATGAAAACTTCAGGAACAACGTGCAAGACATTCTTCTTAAACGGCACATCCGTTCACAAGGCTATACTCTGCGTGCTGCAATAAGATCCAGGTTATAAAGTCAATCTCAGATGTGTTTAGTTATCAACCCGCAAAACCTAAAAGAAAATTTATCTTATGAGTTTTTATTCATTTCGTTTTCTCATCAGTTTATTACAACAACAAACGGAGCAGTGAATTTGTACAAAGAGATTGCTTTACCTAATAATCTCGTTTAACATTCACTTATTAATTTTTTTCTAGATTCGTTCAAATGTCCGTCTTCGTCAAAGGATTTAAACTTCATAAAGCACAACTACACAAGTCGCCAATACCTTTGTACCAGTATTAATGTTTTGCAAAAGGTATCAAAAAAGAGTTAACGGATTTATGTTGCAGAGTTACGATGAGTTTTCCCGCGATCCCGCCGACTTCGAGAAAATGATGTTTGACTGTACCTTCAGATAGCTCGGAGACCCTGAATCTTTCCAGAATGCTCGTCTTACAGTCTTACCTTATAGCATTAGATAATTGTATGTTGACACTTGTGAAAGTCTTTGTGTTCACGATTTCAAAATTTGGCTACGTTCCAGAACCAATCTTCTGAGAGCCGGTAATAACTTCTGGTGAAGCTCCGATGTGTGTAGAAAAATGAAGCAGGCCGTTGATAGGGTGACAAATCCGGCCAATAAACTTAAAAAGGTGAGAAAATCTTCGATTTCCAGATTTGCTAACACTATCAAATACCGATAATCTTCTGATATTAATGCATTTCTCGATGCACTCTTCCAGGTTTGCATGATAGAATCAGCTCTCCAGAGTAAATGATGCATCGCTTGTCCATGCTGGGTTTTCTCCAAATTCTACTTTAGGTCGGAGTTTTGATTGCTACTGAATTCAGTTACTGTTAATTTTTGAACCAGTTACGATGTAAGCGAAATATAGGAACAACCAAGTTGTCTTATTCATGGTATAATCAAAGCATTCACAAACTCATACACTACAAACATAGCGCTTCCTTACGACAAAAAATGTTTAAGAGTTGGCAAAGTGCGTGTGAAACATCAGAACAGAATCCTCTTAAAACTTGTCGATATTGTCGATTGGATTAAGCTGCTCTTTCAGAGATTTTCATTGACTTAGAAATGTGAGTTATATATCGCTTGTCTCACATCAGTGAAGTTTTGGAAATCGGCAAAACTAATTAAGATGATACAGAGTGCTATAGTCCTTATTTTCCGTGGTATTTATTCCTTTTAAGGATATTGAATTTGTTTGATCACAACTGCTTCAGGATCACAGATATGGACACAATGCGTATGCATCTTTGATCCAAACTCGATAACATTGTTCTGGTTTTTTTCAGTATTTATATTCGAGTTTGGAAGCAAGAAGTCTTGGTCAGGCAGATATAAACAATTTCGAAAGATGTATGAGTAATTCTATCAAAGTAGGAGCTCCCAGGTTTGACATTTTTATGAGCTTCGTGGCTCTTCCAAAGGTCACATGATGGGTTCCAAGGACGATGTTCTACTATATTTCAACCTTTAAGTGTCACTTGTATTCAGATAATATGGCACGGTCAGGTTACACTGCCAGGAGCTGATAGCTTATATCTATTTAAAGGGAAGCACCCGGAGAATAGCACAAGACTTACAGTACATGTTTAATGATTTCAATTTTTATCAGTTAGGGAACGAACTCTGAATATCGGCCGACAATCAATATCAGAGCTAAACGAAAATTGATTGCCTGTAAGATTCTAGGAAACTGAAGGTTAGTTCGCAAATAGAAAACTGTGAAAAGTGATTTTATATGCTGTAGCCGTTTTTACGAGATCTTTGCATTTAACTTATACATAGAATTAAAAAAAAACGTCTTAACCACTGAGGAAAAAGATAAAAGCGGCACCACTTTGTACACGATGACGTTTTTATAATGATTAGCTTTACATTCAGGATAATTATCAATTTCGCTTTCAAGGTCATAATGTTCAAATCTGTCAAAATTTTAAAGCGACTTCTTCTTAATAACCAAAAGGTCCGGGCTATGGATATTGGACCAGTACGTAATTAGGTGAAAGGTTTGTAAGTTTATTTAGATGGCTGACCTTGACCCCATTTCAAAGTTACAGGAGTATAATGGGTTGAGAACTTAAAATGTCTTCCTTCAACAAGCAATAACTGTTTGTCATGGTATTTGTGTAGTAGCATGCTAGAGAAACAAAATTTCAAGTTTGCAGGAAAATGACTTTTTAAAGCAATTAAGCTTTCTAGGTAAGCGTTAGAACAGGTGAGCAATTCAGGCCCATTGGGGATCTTGTTTGTACATACTGTGTTATTCATTCAGTAACTGTTCCTACTACTATTACTACTACTACTGCTACTACTACAATTACTACTACTACTACTACTACTACTACTACTACTACTACTACTACTACTACAATTACTACTACTACTACTACTACTGCTACTACTACTACTACAATTACTACTACTACTACTACTACTACTACTACTACTGCTACTACTACCACGACTACTACTACTACTACTACTACTACTACTACTACTACTACAATTACTACTACTACTACTACTACTACTACTACTACTACTACTACTACTACTACTACTACTACTACTATTACTACTACTACTACTACTACTACTACTACTACTACTACTACTACTACTACTACTACGACTACTACTACTACTATTACTTCTGCTGCTGCTGCTACTACTACTACTACTACTACTACTACTACTACTACTACTACTACTACTACTACAATTACTACTACTACTACTACTACTACTACTACTACTACTACTACTACTTCTACTACTACTACAATTACCACTACTACTACTATCACTACTACTACTACTACTACTACTACTACTACTACTACTACTACCACCACCACCACCACCACCACCACCACCACCACCACTACTACTACTACTACTACTACTGCTATATAATATGTTAGGTCTGTAAAGTAAGATGACCATTCAGGCCCATGGACCTCTTGTTCGGCTCAGGAGATACGATACTAAGTAAACCATGTTAATCGGCAACGTTCCAATTACTAAATGTTATTTTATTACCTCGGTGTGCAAAACGTTTCACACTTTAATCGATTTTGTGTTAATGAATGCGAATGAACTGCTGAAGGAAATAAACACGAAGTTGACATTTTGAAGGCTTTAAAAGTAAAGTCATTACTTCTATAATGCCAGCTGTATATAAAGCGTTGACCCTCGTCAGCTTAATTCTATTGTTACCAAATATAGACACCGTTAACAAGTGGCCAATTACCTATGTCTATTTATAGGCAACGATTACTAATATATCCAGACATATTTATTACCTTAAAACATAGTAAGATGACCTGAGTACCGGAGATAAATGATAGCACATCCTTCAGCCAGTAATACGTGTGATTAGACTTCCAGTATAGATAACGCTGGCCCCAGGTATGTGTTCGTCTCTTGGTTACAGAGTCGGTCGTTTATTTTTGATAATCTACAGGCCTGCTGATCACAATGTTACGTATTGATTGAGAAGTATTGGTGTTGATGAATAACGAGTTTTATTTTTTCAGTACATAGACACCCTAGCATTTAAAAAATGTGGTATGATATTAATTCAATTATGATATTGTGCATAGAATACCCCAGATATTAGTAATCATATATAGAAAGTGGTGTTACTATGAAAAGATATTACAGTCACTTATTTAATGTTCGGTATTCTGTATGATATACACCAATAATGGGATTGTATTAAAAAATCCCCAGTTACATATTCAGATATATAGAACGTGTTGTGATGGTAGGCATTTTAGAATTACGTGACATATAACAAAAGTTCTGAATGTTGGTGACCTATTCAGGTGAGATCCATCAAACCTCTACAGTCGATCTTCATCACTATGTAGACAAGTCACGGTCGGAAAATCCATACATGAAAAACGTAAATAGACCTTATATGGCCTCCGTCATTTATGTTAAATAGTTAAGTCAGAATAGAGAGAGATGTGTAATGACACTGAGTTAGGGTATATGTCTATATAGGCTGTTAACATATACATGTATATATAATGCTATTGGCGTGTCTGCTTCTATCTATAAAGTGAAAACGAAAATTATGTAATGTCAGCTAAAGTGCTAAACCACCATTTCTCGGATAAATTTACAATGTGTATGTAGTTTATATAAACTGAGCCAAAATTTCAGTAGTTTTGGTGATCTAAGATATCTTATTTTCGATAATGAATGCAAATATGAACTAAGAGTCTTGACATCAACTGAACGTCATTCTAGCATTTTGGTGAAAAAATAATCTTAACTTAAACTAGAAACAAAATCTAAATTTAAACCAACAAAAGAAAGATTTACACAGGGCAATATATAACACCGGGTATATTTACAAATATCGAACCTATATAGCTTAATTTTACACCGTCCAAATTGGCGACCATCTCTCATTTCAATGAGTTCTAAAGTATGGTGTTTTTGTAGTCTGGAGCTATAGAACTGTACCGGATCAATTTATAAGCGAATTAATGATTCATTAAGATTTGGGAAGTACGGAAGTACCACAGATTACTATTGTACAAAGGGTTTGTTTCTAAGTAAAACTGTTATGCATGGAAAAGCATGCATACTTGTTCAGCTAAAAAGTATGGAAACAAGTCACTATGGAAGCACATCAGCACCGGTCGTGCTACTGATGCTGGTATCGTCCAGTAAATATGTCACACTTGTAAAAATAGAAAATAATTACGCCAAACAGAACTAAACGATACAATAGATGTTGTGATTAGGTAGGTTCCTAGTTTTTGTCACTGTTGTTTCAACATTTTCTTCATTTCAGAAATAATGTTTAAGAATTTAGTGTCATCTTTCTAATAAAATCACACTGTCTGAATCTTGGAATTCTTTATCTTATTGCCTATCTAGCTAGTTTGGAATGAAGGTCATTCGAACAATATCTGGGATATGACACCTAGGCAAGTCAATGTACACTCAGCACGTTGAACACTTGTTATTTTAAAATTAGAGCTGATAATGGCCATATCACTTACATAACAACATTTACACTAGGCTTACTTAAAATTCGGAAAACGTGATAGAATAACAATTGTTTGAAACAAAACAAAAGCTTTTAGTTTATCTTTAAAAACTAGGTAAATATCACACACATTATCTGATAAACCAGCTGTTAAATCATTCTGAAAAATCAATATATTGCAATAAAATTTCTTCAAGGTGTTAATAAAAAAGTTATTTTTTTTGTAAATTCTGTGTATTTTTGTTTGTTAATGAGCTTATGATTTTGAACAAGTTTTAGTGTTATGAAATTATGAAATTACCACAATGACAACATGGGCTATCAACTAAAGAGATCTTTTTTTCTGGACGTAACTTAAGCTAAATGTCCTATGTATGTTATTTTACAATGGAATGTGGTCAGAACAGAAATAAAATAATTGTTATTACAACTACTGGACAGAGATGATTATAAATCACAAGCATTTCTACATGTAGTTGATTGCTTAGAGAATCGTATGTTACATTGCTGCATACAAATACATGTATTAAATAATACGTGAAGAAATAAGGCTTTAAATAAGGATATATATACAACTATTTCGTTTACTTTCTGTATAGTATCGACTGTTACGTAAGCCAGGTATATATGTATTGTGCAAGGATAATAAGACAAGGTTTTATGGAAGGGTAAACGTCTAGCAAATAAATAGGACTTTTGTGAAATGAAGCCAGTCATGGGCTTAATATATATCTATAAACACGTGTTTGCTCCATTTATTTAAAACAGAGCCTCTTGTCTTGTCCCAATAAATATGGTTTTAAAAGGAAAGGTGTGATTTGAAACGCTTTCTAAAGAAATCAATCACGCTTATTTCTGCGTCTCCTGCAGAGAGGCCAGGAGAAGGAAATGTCTCAAACGCAAGAAGACTATTAGATAATTACTTTGATTTGTATTGACTGCTTTTTCAATTTTTTTGAATTAATTCGGGAGATCGTGGGAGAAATTCGGGAGGTTTTAAAACATTTTTTAGATGAGAAACTCTGTAATACACTGCAAGCCGTGGAGTCGTCCTAGATATAGCGAAAGCCTTTCTCATGTCCCAATGACTACAGAGCCACAAGAGAGTGGCTCGAAAAACAATTTACAAGCAGTCGGAAAATTAACGCATTGCTAGTGTAAATGAATGTCTTGTGGTTTAAAATGAATACAGAAATGACTGTATAATTCTCCCTCCCTTATGATAAAGTCTTTTAAATCAGGATTGAGACAAGAAATCCCTTTCAAAGCATCATTTTTAACAATTATAGAAACTGTGTAGTGCAATATTTTAAGTGTTCGCCCTCGAATAATGCTTTATGGATACCGTATCGCCATTGTTATACTGCTATAGACGGTATTATTTTCATCTGAGCATTCAGCCAAAAGCGATGATTCTGAATAGTTCAGTTCTCGACGAAATATTTATCCAAACTTTGTAACATAACATAAAAAAGACATATAAATAATAATGATAAAAAATAATGATTTTAAATACATTGATTTTTTAAAAAATATTTTCAGTTTAAGCAAAAAACTATGTTTTTGGAAACTGAAAACATCAAGAAAATACCAATATCAACATAATGATAATCCAAACTCAAGTTTAATAGAACTAGGGCAAAATATGAACAAAATATAGATATACACACATGCTCCTGAAAAAGTATAAGGAAAATAAGACCAGGTGTTGTGGAAAAGTAAGCGTCTTATGCTTCATCTACAACACCCGCCATGTAAACCTTGGTCAATCTAAGTTAGGAATGTCACGTTCTCAGCATTTCCAGTAAAAAAAGTTTTGAACGTTTCTTTCAATTTTTCTTTTGCTTCAAGATTCATATAGAAACATATTGTAGGCTCTAAAGGTAAGACATTATATCATTCTATTGGTTTTTGGTAAGTTTTATCTAATATCCTATCGGCCGTCTTAAGAACGGCTTAAAAATGAAAGTATCGGATATCCCTTTAGTATGAATTAACGGAGTCCACCATATATAGATTCGTAGGATTATGCATTATTTGCGCGTCAAATTTACTTCTTATGTACAGGTCAGTAAAACGTCAAATTAAATTTTAGTCTAGATATTTTATATATTTTAATGATATGTTGTGGTTTAACATGAGTTTCAACCTTGATGATAACATAGCATTTTTATTTTTGAGGTTACATGTAACACAAGGTGTTAGTAGCGTTCAAACTACATAGACAGGGAAATTTCTCACCGGGGAAAAGTGTGGACTTACTTGTCCAGGGTAAGACAGGGAAATCTCACACCGGTAAAAAGTGAGGACTTAATGTCCAGGGTAAGACGGAGTCTCATAACGGGAAAAAGTGTTGTCCACAGTAAGACAGGAGAATCTCAAACAGGGACAAAGGGTGTGGACTTACCTGTCCAGGGTAAGACGGAATCTCATACCGGGAAAAGTATGGATTTACCTGTCCAGAGTAAGACAGAATCTCATACCGGGAAAAGTATGGTTTAACCTGTCCAGCGTAAGAAAAATACCTGTCCAGTGTAAGAGAAATGTGTATCCTATCTACATAGGCAGAGGAGGTGAAAGATAAAGATAAAATTCATTAGTAATATAAAATGTTTGATAAAATACGAAATATCCAATAACATCAACCATCCTTGGCCTGAAGAGTGACGCAGTGTGTTTGAAATGTCATAAAGACTACAAAATATAGTGGGACTACCAGTATAAGAGGATTAGCACACCATTGTTAGTAATGTATACCGAGGATAAATTATTCATGAGGAGAACACGTTAGAACAACATTTGAAGATGCGTATACAATCAGATTTCTCTTCTATCCATATATTGAATCGCACTGAAATTTCTTTGTCAGCAAAGTAGAAAATATGATCTACTTATCGTGAGAAGTAGAACCCGATATTGACTATAACGTAAAATTACGAGATTGACTATGAAAATACAAAAGAAATCGTTTCGACAAACATTGCAGTCTGGGAAGGCACCATGAAACATTACAACTGGACCGCCTGGCGCTAGGACCGTCACTGATCGAGTCGAACATGGCTTTCATATAGGATCAAATTGACACAAATGATTACAAGTGTCGTGGCAGGTCAACTTGGATTTTAATGTAACATGTTAGGGAAGTGCTTATTTGATTGCGTTGATGCATGCAGTTGTGGCTCTGACGAACATCAATGCAGAAATGGTTCCTGGAAACAGGAAACGAGGGAAACCGGTTCATCGGCACTTTCGAAGTAGTATTTTAGGCTTAAATCGGGACGTAACTCGAAAGGCTGTGTCGCAGCTCTGAACGTAATATCAAATGGGGGATGGGAAATGGGATATTGAATTAGAGTAATGAAATTACTCGTTAAGGAAACGCCCTTTCCTATTAAAATTAACACACACACAAACAAAACGCCCTTTCCTATTAAAATTAACACACACACAAACATTAACACACACACTCTCACACCCTCACCCTCACAAACAACACAATATATATATATATATATATATTGTAAGATGGCTTAATTGATTTTTTTTTACTTTGACATTCACCAAAAAATATCACGTTCTAAAAGAGTAATCTGGTTTTCAATTGATATCACTTACAGAAAATAAAACGTCTTCCTACGAGATTATGGTGACAGCCATAAAACTTTCCTTAAGATTTATCAACGTGCTTTTCTCGAAACTCTGCCTCACGTATTTTCGTTTGTGACTGACACTTACCTACAACGGAAAGCGATAACATTGATATAAATGTGACACAGTTTCATTTCTCTAGATGGAAAAAAATAAGCTTTCTGTTACCAGAATTCCTTTATCGGTAATTAAGGCTGATGTTAATTCGCATTTTGTCTCTCGATAGTATTTTTCTTTGTTATCGTGTACACCAGTTGATGTTTGCTGGCTGATACAATCATTACGGACGGTCCTAACGTTATTTTATCCTACCAGCACTGTGGGCTGTCCAGCTGATACTGTTTAACAGCGTCATGCTGGCAATAAAACCATTGCAATTAGCTGTAAGTTACATCGTACAAAGTTACATTACCTACAGCATTGAGTCACAAAAACAAGGACCTATAATGGATAAGAAAGATAAAGATAAATAAATATGTCAGTATTATAAAAAAATAATAGAAATAAAACACCAGTAGTTTCCCTTCTTTATCAACTGTGAAATAAGTCACAAATGTTCTACTTCTAAATGACAGGTTAGAAAAAAAAAACAAAAACAAAAACAAAAACGATAAGACCTCTAGAGTATATGTTTTAAGGATACCTAGACTATTGTTTACCTTATCGAATCTGTCATTGTCTTAGAACAGTCAGGTACTATCATCTACGATGAACTAAGCGCAGGTTATGATAATATGAACATTTCAGTAAGTACCATCTTGATTAACACGTTGTTTCTTGCTTTCGTAATCACAGATTTGTTTGTCATGATGACTACAATAACTTCCCAAGGGAACACCAAATTTGTCGGGTTGAACCCGATGTTTAACTAAGTAAGCATTATGTTTGTCTACATGAACAAATGTTTATCTGAGTGAACACGATACTTATCTGAGTGAACGCAGTATTTGTGTGGGTGAATCAACATGACAGCTTTCCACCAAGTTGTATTTTAGATCCCTATTGTGAAATTTTAATTTCTGGATTGCAGCCTTACTGCTTTCCCAACCTATGAATTGCACAAGTCGCAGTTGATTAAATTTTCAAGGCTCTGCTCTAATTATCACGATTTTCGGGCAAGAAGTCGTCAGCTGACCGACAAACCCGTAACACAAAGTTTTAAAAGATTGGCGAAAAATATGGTGACGTTATATGGACGTCTTAGTGATCTCATTAAGAAATATTGGGCGATATGAAGCTGGACGCGTTAGATGCTTGTTAGTTTGTCTGTAATTTCGTTGTTGTATAACTTGTTCTCATTTGAGATTGTGACCTTACTTACGTGGATTTATCAAAATTCACATGGCGAGTGTCGTCGATGAAGCAAAAGACACCGCTTTCTCTTCCGGAACACCAGGTTCCATTCTCTTTGTGCTTTCTCAGTAGTCTCCGTGACCTAATTTTATGGAATTTGAGTGAAGATTATGATTATGTTGACATGTTGGTCTTTTTTTGTTGTTTTATTCGAGCGAAGTTTGAGTGAACGCAATTTTTGTGTGAATGAACACATGGCTGGTCTAGGTTGGCTTATTGTGTAAGTGAAAATTTGTGTAAGTTAACAAAGTGTTTGAGTGAACACAAGGTTTGTCTTGGTGAACATAATGTATATTTGGGTGAACATATTGTTTGTGAGTACGTTTAGACATATTAGAATTCATTCACCGCCCATGTATATTTATTCTATCTGAAAGAGAATTCTGATACACTATGATAATATAGGTAAATTATCTTAAGGTTTCTGAACAACTTCAGAATAGAAATAACATATTTTATCCATTACAGATTTGTTATCGCGTTTGAATAAAGAGTTTTTGTTTAAAAAGAAGTCACCAAAATAGCTATTGAGGTGAAACTCATTTCAACATATCAGAATCCTGTAGAAATTTTTTGATTATTTTCCATCGAGAGAAGGACGTTAGTAACAACAAGGTCGATTACGCGATAGTTCTACGTCAATAACCTAGTCCAGTTACTATCCTTCATATATCACATGTATTACGTCATGCGATGTTGTTTTCTCATTTTCTTAATCTAATGACAAACTATTTTCGAACCTTTTACTGAACGTGAAATATTTGTGAATGCTATTAAACTCGACCTTACTATGGTGGTTTGTCTATGTTTCACGAAATGAAGAATTCAGAATCAATACGTTAATGTCTATAACGACAGAAGTATATTATCACGTGAGAGCTGAAACAATAACTTTACATTTAATGTTCAGTATCCCATACACAATACCTGCGTCATTGTAGAATATCGAAATGATAAAAGGGATCTGTCCTCACTTCCAACCATGTGATGTGTAAATCAATTCAAACTCGTGAACATCATCGACTTATAAATATGCACATCCTCATCCTAAGCATATGTACAACTTCACCCTAAACACACGTACATCCTCATCCTAAGCACATGTACACCCTAAACACACGTATATCATCACCCTAAACACACGTACATCATCACCCTAAACACACGTACATCATCAACCTAAACAAATGTACATCATCAACCTAAACACATGTACGTCATCAAACTAAACACATGTACATTAACAACCTAAACACATGGACATCATCACCCTAAACACACGTACATTAACAACCTAAACACATGGACATCATCACCCTAAACACACGTACATCATCAACTTAACACATGTACATCATCACCCTAAACACACGTAAATCATCATCCTAAACACACGTATATCATCACCCTAAACACACGTACATCATCATCCTAAACACACGTACATCATCATCCTAAACACACGTATATCATCACCCTAAACACACGTACATTATCATCCTAAACACACGTACATCATCATCCTAAACACACGTATATCATCACCCTAAACACACGTACATCATCACCCTAAACACACGTACATCATCACCCTAAACACACGTACATCATCACCCTAAACACACGTACATCATCATCCTAAACACACGTACATCATCAACCTAAACAAATGTACATCATCAACCTAAACACATGTACGTCATCAAACTAAAACATGTACATTAACTACCTAAACACATGGACATCATCACCCTAAACACACGTACATTAACAACCTAATCACATGGACATCATCACCCTAAACACACATACATTAACAACCTAAACACATGGACATCATCACCCTAAACACACGTACATCATCACTCTAAACACACGTATATCATCACCCTAAACACACGTACATCATCACCCTAAACACACGTACATCATCACCCTAAACACACGTACATCATCACCCTAAACACACGTACATCATCACCCTAAACACACGTATATCATCACCCTAAACACACGTACATCATCACCCTAAACACACGTATATCATCACCCTAAACACACGTACATCATCATCCTAAACACACGTACATCATCACCCTAAACACACGTACATCATCACCCTAAACACACGTATATCATCACCCTAAACACACGTACATCATCACCCTAAACACACGTATATCATCACCCTAAACACACGTACATCATCACCCTAAACACACGTACATCATCACCCTAAACACACGTACATCATCACCCTAAACACACGTACATCATCACTCTAAACACATGTAAACACACGTATATCATCAAACACCTAAACACACACGTACATCATCACACACATAAACACACGTACATCATCACCCTAAACACACGTACATCATCACTCTAAACACACGTACATTATCACCCTAAACACATGGACATCATCACCCTAAACACACGTACATTAACAACCTAAACACATGGACATCATCAACCTAAACACACGTACATCATCAACCTAAACACATGGACATCATCAACAGAAACACGCGTACATCGTCAAACTAGATACACGTATATTAACATCCTAAACACACGTACATCATCAGTCTAAACACACATACATCATCATCTTAAATACATGTACATCATCACCCTAAACACACGTACATCATCATCCTAAACACACGTACATCATCACTCTAAACACACGTATATCATCATCCTAAACACACGTATATCATAACCCTAAACACACGTACATCATCATCCTAAACACACGTACATCATCACCCTAAACACACGTACATTAACAACCTAAACACATGGACATCATCAACCTAAACACACGTACATCATCACCCTAAACACACGTACATCATCAACCTTAACACACGTACATCATCAACCTAAACACACGTAAATTAACAACCTAAACACACGTACCTCCTTACCCTAAACACACGTACATTATCAAAATAAGCATACATAAATCAACTTACCTGACTAACATTGGTGTTTTGACTGTATAAGTGAATATATCTGTATACCTGATTAACATTGGTGTTTTGACAGTAAAATTGAATAGATCTGTATACCTGGAGTAATATTGGTGTTTTGACAGTATAATTGAAAATATCTGTAAACCTGTAGTAACATTGTTGTTTTGACAGTAGAAATGAATAAGGTGTATGAGTTTAATATTCTGACATAACAATTGTCACGTGCAGATTGGCGATATATTTAGTGTGTTGATACATCTACAACTATGGTATATTTCAATCAGATCCTCAGCAACAGAGGGTAGTGGATGTGGGCGCGATAAAAAATGTTATCGCACTGTCATGCTATAATTACAAACGAATTTCACGCGCTTCTGAGCGTAACAGCATTTTATCAGTCTTGATTTCAAAATCAAATCAAGAAAATGGTAATGGAGGATATTTCCGGAAAATGTGATGAAATTGTTATTAATTTTATGTGAATCAAATCTACACATGCTGTGTGCATTAGATGCTTATAGTACAACTTTTATTTCTTTTTTATTTCAAATGTAGACGTATACTGAACCTCACACGTTTATTCTACGAGCGGGTGTCTAGACGACAAAACACTGGGAGGAGTCTAGTCTACATAAACACCAGCACGGGAGTATTTTCTGTGATGTTTTCGTCTAATCCGGGGGTGTGATCAGACAGCATTAACAGATATGTTGAGAGATAACACTTATTAAGTTAGTTGTACCACACAGGAGGTAATAACAATATAATAATTAACCTGTTTATGAAGATCCTATATATTTCTTATATCACAGCGAATTGATGCCCGGCTCGTGTTCCGTATACATAAGTACATTATATACATGTATGTAGTTTAAGCCTAATATATATCAAACATATGGGTTAAGCGAAATAATTCTGTATGACAAGGTCGTTTTTTTTATACTTTTAAGAAGTGGAATATAAGATCGAGATATAAGATAAGATTCTATAGTAAAATTCATCTTAAAATTGCGTAACAAAACTGGTGAATTCATGCACGACAGGTTATCATCGCAAATTGATAACGTAGACTAAAAATAGTAACAAGTAATTTCAATGACGCGATGTTATCATTATAAATTAATAACATAGACTATAAATAGCTACATAGAATTTTCATGCTGCGAAGTTATTAAATTGATAAAGTAGACCAAAACAGGGGGAATTTCCATGACGTGGGGTTATCATCACAAATTGATAACATAGACTAAAAATAGTAACAGGGAATTTCCATGACGCGGGGTTATCATCACAAATTGATAACATAGACTAAAAATAGTAACAGGGAATTTCCATGACGCGGGGTTATCATCACAAATTGATAACATAGACTAAAATTAGTAACAGGGAATTTCCATGACGCAACGTTATCATCGCAATTAATAACAAATTAAAAAAGAAATTATTTTAGACTTATCTTTAGTTATAGAATTGTTTTAATTTACAATTAAGGCATCTTAATTGACATGTCATATAACAAAACGGTTATAGACTTTTAAATTAAAACGAGGATTGCTAAGCTTCAAAAGGCGATATTTCTCGAGACTTCAATATCACCTTTCTCAGCTTGAAAAATCCTGGTATAGTCAATAAGTGTATGATATTGTCACAACTTTCGTAATTAATGTCAAAATGAGCAAATAGACCCAAATTATAGGAAAAAGTATGGTCATCAGTTTGTCATATTCCTATATGCAACGTGAAGTTCAATGTGTTTGATGTCAGGATGCCTGGTGTGCAAAAACGATTTGTTTTATCTGTGAAATTATATCTTGCTTCAAATAGCCTTTATCGTTCGCATAAATATATTATTTAAATAACCACCGACGAGATATATAATATACTTAATACACTGCAAAGATAACATATGCAGCGTCATTAACCTACTAATAAATATCTTGATTAATTATCTACTAAGAGAGGACTTGCGAATGCTGCACGTAATTGTATTTCCCTGACAGATAAAACCCATCCATGCTTTAGATAGATTTATTGCCTTTGACATCGTCTCCCGTTTTAGATCATTGTGTTTAAGTGTAGTAATTATGATTAAATCACATTTCAAGATGTTTTAAGCACTGTCGACCTCTCCTTAATTTGGTAAGCATCGCCAAGCAATGAATCACACGTGGTTCGAAATACACCTAGTAATCCCGATTAACTCTGCTGGAGAATTTTGTATGTTGTCTTTCGTCGTTGGCAATGGCAATGGATAGCGGCTCGCGGATGACTGTGTGCACAACAGTCTAGTTATTGGTTCATAACCTAACGTGGAGCTCACCAAACGACTCGGTCAAAAACCACATAGGCCATATCACATGTATGATAAATAGGAAGCGAGATCATCTTTAAAGGATATCAAGGTGAGGAGAGGTGCCAGATGTGAGCAGCCAACGTTATCTTCGGATTAGTAAGGTAGGGCTGAAGTTGATAAAGACCAGTATTAAGTCAGACAGTAAGACAACAGAAAACTCAAGAACTGAGATGTAAAGAGGATAACAATGAGGCCAGACAGTAAGATAACAGAAAACTCAAGAACGTGGATGTAAAGAGGATAACAGATTCGAAGTATTGGAGAAAATTTAGAGAAACAACAGATCATGAAGAATGCGTATTCTAATCCACGCTAGACTAATACGATACAGAAACGTCAAAAGGAACAAATGGTGTGGACTCTTGTTGAGGAAAGACGTAGGTGAAAAGAACCAATACGCACTTCTCGATTACAGAAAAAATGCTGGTGCGAAAGGATACAAGACGAAATACTTCAAGGTGCAGACAGAGAAGGTAGGAATAGCAGTATATAGGGGAAATTCCACCTGTAACGAACACTTCAAAGTAGATTGCGTACGGCGTAGTAACAAGCAGAACAACGGAAAGAGCTCTTCAGCGCTGTTTTAACGAGAGAGGATAGAGGTAGTTAGAGTGACTATACAGGAACAGGAGAACAACACGAGTTTAGTATAGGTATCTCCTATACATCAAGTGAGGCATCAGAGGCTGAAGATAAACAAAGCGACAGGGTCTGGTGTAGTAAACAACATTGGAGACATGAAGGAAAATATCGTCACCAGCATAGCAATGTATCAACAACATTTCGACAACCGGGTAGCATCTAGAAATCAAGGAAAATTCTGAAGGAAGAGAAAGTTATACAACAGCATTGTAAGATTAGCGCTAAATGCATGTGCAGCGGAAAATGAAAAACCAACATGGAGATCGAGAACTGGCTAAGAGGGTTTGAAAGAAGGTGTTTTAGAAGGATTATCTAAATAAGGTGGCAGGATTGGGTCAACAACAAGGAGGTAGCAGTGAGGGCATGGTTAGGAGACATCATGCAAAAGGTGGATATATCTGGGACATGTATTGAGAGGAAAGATGGTATTGGCAGAAGTGGGTATCACCTAAAAAGAGAATTACTGGTAGACCGAGGACATGGAGACGTGTACCGTCAGAAATGAAGGAGACTAGACCAGACGAAACATGGAGCACTACAGGGCTAATAGAGAAGGACACTAGATATATCTTGTAGCCATCTTGTGTGTTGATGTAAACGAAGTGTTTTTTTTATTTTCACTGTCTTTTAAGTCTCTGTCTTTTACTGACGTCGTCAAAAACTGATGTTTACTTGTGTTTTACATTTCTGCGGATACCAGTTGTCAGACCATTATAAATGGAAGTGATTTGTAGATTAATGCTATCGTCTATTAACAATATTAAAAGCGATTTAAAAGTTACAACATACGAGTATATAAGAATAAAAATTATGTTTGGCCAGTGTTATATCTATTAATAATTGTACGTCGATTTAAATCAATTCGACATGCTTTTCTAATTAATGTCTTCTGCATTGAAAACGTCAATCTTCATCAATTTTGTGACTGTTCACTATGATTACGCTATTGTTTAGACTCAATATTTTGCTACCTCTACAGTACATGTGACCACCTTCAGAACTGTTTGTATTGTGACTGTTTGTTGTAATTGCGATATCGCTCTGGTTTTACAACGTTCCATTGACATACGTGCATTTTATAACTTTGAAGTGCATACGATCAGTGAAACCCGGAAGATTATCTCTTTCAGTAACATCAAAGAATAGTGAAAGGAATCGTACATTGATTTGTTTTGGTAACTGATTGCAGCTGTTCTCTTGATGTCAACATTGTTCGTGTCACAATTTAAGAATGCTGATACAGCTTCAACATTGAATATTGCAGCAATTCGTGTAGCGAGGCACCAGATAAAGCATCTACACTATTTATACCCAACAAGGGAGGACAGAAATACAGCGATTTCCTAGACAGGAATAAGTTTTGATAAATGAAAAGTTATATATGTGTTATCGAACATCTACAGTGTGCTGATACATGAAGTCTGAATTGA
Source organism: Ylistrum balloti (assembly GCF_031769215.1). Lineage (NCBI taxonomy): Eukaryota > Metazoa > Mollusca > Bivalvia > Pectinida > Pectinidae > Ylistrum > Ylistrum balloti. The sequence goes on along the minus strand of NW_026782592.1, from coordinate 451,681 downwards.
GTTGTCATGGATACCACGTGGAACCCTTAGAGAAATATTGGTTTTCAAAACGAGTCTTATCGATACATACCCATAATGGAATGTTTAAACCAAAGTTACTAAACGCAAATATTTATTGCTTAAAGAATTATCGCATGTTGAGATATTTCTTTTATCGAATAAATTTCCTTAAACAAATGACATTTTAATGTATAACGGATTCGTGAACCGAACTGTACTTGATTAAAGAGCCGATTCAGCACACAAATGATTCGGCACCGGGAATGGTCGATTTGGGTTGAAAAAGTGCTTCTGTAGTTTTAGATTTTTTTTAGAAAATTGTATAAAGAGTTTGTCCAGTCATTACAGTATCTGTATTGATTGCCTATAAAAGGCATATGAAGCTGGTAAATGACGCGGCGCGATAAGAACGACACGACAGCTGGATAAATATTACGTTAGTTATGTCGGAGAGATTTCACCAGCATGTGTGCGGTCATGTTATGCTGTTGTGAAGGTATTTTGATCATTTTCCATGCTGTTACGTTTTAACTGATATCTATTTTTGTGAGCAAGGTCTCTTTACGTCACTGGTGATCACTACTTGTAGCAAAACTTATGTGTTTATTTACATTTGTAAAGAAGATCATGGGGAATTCAGGAGCATGTTGATATTCATTTGGAACATTTTGAGTTATTTGTAAGTTCTTATGGTGTTGTACTTAATTTTCTTGCTTGTAGATATTTCAAATTTTTGAAAGTGTCTTTAATATCTAATAGTAAAATGGCATTTGTTTTTATAAATAAGATATTAATTTTTCTTTATCTAACGATTTGTATCTCACAATTATATATATATATATAACACTAACGGCGTGTTATCGTGTAGGTAATCACAATCAGCTTGAATTGTCTGGTTTTGCCATTGTTCGACCTAAAGCCATAACCAGATAATTGCTAAATCGAGGAAGTTTGAAATTATTAAGTAGATAGTGGAAACCAGAAGCCGATAAAACCAGAAATAGGCAAATAGTATAAATAAGAGTTAGTTGAAATCAGATCAGAATCACAAAATATTTCATTTCAAATTATTCTTATTCTCCATCTTAACATTAAAATCAATAACAGGTTGTTGACACAGCATTGAATAAGGTTGCAAGTTTGTAATAATGTAATGAAATGTTTTATGTATTACATAAACATTTTGCCCCTCACCCTTTTACACGAATTTCGCATTCCTCCCAATTTGAAAAGATTAATATAAATTAATTTGGTCATTTCTATGAATCAATCTTGATTTGTTCTTTAATGGCGATATTTTAATTCCGTTTTATATCAGATATGAGTATCTTTATGTCCCTGTTTGTATAAATAATACTTGGCAAGCATTATTATAAATTAATGTTAATAAATGTTGTAAATTAAGCCTAATATCACATCAACATTTGTAAGTTAAGTCCTGTTTTGGTGTCAAAAAGAAATATCATCTCTGAGAAATAAGCTGGTGCGACATTCCCAAAATAAATGAATCATTGATTCAACGTTCCCATTACAAAAGGAAGAGAGAGGAGAGTTCATAATTTAGATTATACGGATATATTTGCTTTTAGCGCCGATTCTGTGGATGATTCTATATTGAAAATGATGAACATTTAACTAATATTAAGTTCATATTTCTTGGCCAAAATCATGTGTAATTTGTATTGATCGTACAAAAGACACACTAGTGAATAGCACCATTTCATAATTTAGAGTGAGATATAGTGGAGCCAAACAATGAATTAAACTGCATCATACAGCTGTTTCGTCCTTTTAGGACTCGTCAGTAATGATAAGAGCTAAAAATGTTTAAGCCTAGGAGGCGACTAAGGAAAATCCAAAGTGATCAAAAGAAAAGTCCAAATCAAGACAGGGAGATGCAGCAGCCCCCAATAATTAAGTGAATTTCGTAATTTCCATACATCAAGTACATGTGTATTTTCTGAATTGAACTGCATCATACAGCTTTTTCGTCCTTCTAGGACTCGTCTGTAATGCTAAGAGCCATATTGTTATACCTAGGAGACGACTGGGGAAACCCCAAGTGATCTAAAGAAAGGTCAAAATGCAGACGGGGAGGTTCACTCGCTCAATAATTAAAATAAATTTTGTAATTTTCATATATAAGATAATTATAGAGCAGAGCCTAGCACATGTGTATATTCAAGACGGGTTTATAGGGAAAGAATATGAAAGGGGAAAATACTGTCCGGGTTTACTATTATTAATGGTATTTGAGAAGCACTTCGATTCCATATCAGCATTACTTCAATCTTTACAATTTTATTAACAATGCGATATTAATATTAAGATAGAATGCTGCTTTGAACGTTTCTTAGCAGGATATCTTTTGTATGTCCTGTAGGGAGGGTTGTAGACAAGGAGACCTAATCTCATAGTATCTTTTCATAGTTTGTGTCGAAATCTATAGCATCATGACAGAAATGATAAAGAAATTAAAGGATCAGGATTTGCTGACAATACAAGTTTACATTTAAATTTAATAGATTAATATATAAAATACTAGAACCTAATATCGAATATATTGGTCGGTAGAAAGAATTATAGTTATGAGAGACTGTGTAGTGATAAAAAATTCTGCTAGTCAAAACAACCTTTCAAGTTTCTGGTTATACTTTTCAGTCTCAATATGAATGATGTCACAGGTAGTAAGATAAAAGAAGTAAGGATTATTGTTGATAGTTGTTCAAGAAGATTCATTATTCTTATTGGTAAGAGGGAAGTTTTTTTTAAGTATTTAGTTTAACTTTTTTTATAATTTTATATGGGAAACTAAGAAATGGGTCTTACTTCCATTGTAATTTCAAATAAGTCTCGGTATAAATTTCTCGTTTGTTCATATCTTGTCCTTGTTTTATTGAATTTGAGTTTAGATGATGATTTTGTAACATGTTGGTGTTTTCTTGTTGTTTATTTTAGACCTTGAAAATTTCATGGATAAAAATATTATCAATTTGTAATAACTCATGGAACTTCTACTTTGAAAAGCTTTTAGGTAAAAGTAAGATAAATTTTGTCTGAAACGGACGAGAGTACCTGGAATCAAAATGAAAGGCTGTCAAAAAACTATTTGTATTCACTTGTGTGCCTTTTGTACAATCTTGAAGCAATCCTTTCTTGATTCGGTGTATTGTGTTATGATGAACAGCCTTCATGCGTTGTGTTAGCAAATTAAATAAACTTTATAGCAGATATCAAATAGTGAAATCAAGCATGAGTTTTCTCTAACGATTTCCCAGTTTATCACCTTTAGACAGTATAGAAATTATACTTTGCTCTTGAGTAAGGACGTAAGCTTATCTTGATCCCCCGGTACAAGAGATGTACTAACTAGGACCTGACCGAAATAACGAAGAATTTTACTGTGTCCATCCGGGCCTGGACTTTTTCCAACATTAAGTGAATCTTTTCCTGCCTTATTTTGGTTTATTCTTTAATATACACTGCTGTGCGAACAATTGATCTTTTTAAACATTTCTATGGGAAAATGATAAACATTTTTCGGACCATTCGCTATAAATTGATCAACATGTATATGCAGACGTATAGCTTTAGATATATGACCGCTAGTGGTTATAAAGAAACAGTAGCTAGGCATAAAAACATAAAACTGATGTAAAATATCGATGCCCTTGACGACCAGACAGCTCAAGGATGAAACATATATGAGCAAGTGCATGCCATATCGAATCCCATTAATAATTCAACCTGTACATCGCCTTTGGCGTATTGTATTGCTTTGAAACGACAATAAAGCTTTGGCTCAGTGTGACAATTCCAAGGAGAAGCTTAATTACAAGTCGATGGATACTAGGGTTCTAACAGTATTCCTAGAGGGAAGGGGGGATCATGGAAAGGAGAGGGTTCTTGTCATAGTCCGAAGAGGGAGAGGTGGGAAGGCAAGGGAATTAACCATTGTCTAAAGCGGTAGGGGTGGTAAAGTGAGGGTACTAACGAAAGTCTGAAGAGGGAAAGGAGAAGGCGAAGGTACTGGCCTCGTCAGGCGCAGGTGCTTACCATAGCCAGAAGGAGGCAGGCGTAGAAAAAGTAAGGGTAGTAGCCAAAGTCTGAAGAGGTAGCAGTGGGAAGGCGAGGGTGGAAACACGAAGACACTAAGCATAACCTGAATAGGCGGGCGTAGGAAAGCGAGGGTGCTAACCATACTCCGAAGAGAAAAGGGTGGGAAGGCGAGGTTACTGATATTAAATGGACGGTAGAGCATACAAGCACTTATGTGATAGGGTTTGGGAGTTAATGAAGGTAGTGACGAGGGGTAACAGTACACAATCAAGACTGTAAGAGTAAGGACATATATAAGGGGATAAATTGATGGTAAAGATGTTAAATGTACTCGTATAAGATAAGAGGGGGATGGTGAGGTTGAACTGTAATGTAGTTCATCGCATCAAGTGTTACGGAAAGGAGAAAGGAGATGGGGTAGCATAAATTGTATGCAGATGCCGATATAAAAACAATGTTTGATAAAGTGCTCACTGCATGACCCGTATTGATTTTCTAATTTAATGATCGTGTGTCTGTATAAACAATGAATTAGTCTGGAAGCGTCGTGTAACAGAATGGCTAACGACTGATGGACTAGAAACACGGACTCTCCTCTTTAAAGCGACATCATTTGATTCTGTTGCTATAATTTGGTAGATTGTAGACCTCTCCGTTTTATCTTCTCCCAGGAAAGGCGATATGTCGTGCAGGAAGATGTATTTCGTTGTACTCGTTATACTTGTACTTAAAAAGTTTGTGTTGTCTACTCAGATCCACGTAGAATGATAGAATTTGTATAACAGTAGGTTAAAAACACTATGAAAACATAATCAATTTCTTAAGTGTTTCGACACATGGACCAGTAAATGAACGTCGTCGGTTCTCCACAAGGATATGTCAGTATTTACCTGTTGTAGTAATTAACTGTCCGAGATAATCATTATCATTATTTGTATATTATTATTATTGTCTCGCGCGCGACGGAGTTGCAATGCGAGACATGGGCATTATTATTCTTGTGGAAGCTAAGACCGCGATGGCGTCAAAACTCTTTTTTGAGTTTAAATAACAAGTGTTATCATCACCAAAACTGATTAATGGTTAAGGAAGAGCATCTTATTAAGTTTTCATACATAGCTGACAATTAATAGGACATTGTTCCTCCTAATCATATCTTGATAAAGCATAGCGTGTAGCTGCAAATTGGGTATAATTTATCTCAAAACACATAAACTATCATAAGAAAACATGGAATATTCTTCTATATTAGTTCCAAATGCAGTTCAAAACACATAAACTATCATAAAGTAACATGGAATATTCTTTATTATATCGAAAGGCATATTTCAGATTTTTCTTTTAACCTGCAGATTTCTGTTAATTGGACTTTTAAAAAACTCAATTGAGTCAAATTCAAGTTTTACGCTTCGCTCGTGGTTGAACTGTATTTCTCTCAACATACATATTTGTAAAACCCCATTGATAGAAGCGGGGACATGTTAGAAATACAATATAATGAAATCGTGTAATTCTTATTCAACACACGCCCTTAGTGACTCAGACGAGTCCTAAAACGGCGAAAAACTGTTTGATGTGGTTTTATTCATTATTTGACTCCATTGTCCAATTGATGTGAGATAATAACAGTTTAAAATGTTAAAAATGTTCTTGTTTTCTTGGTTTGGGGAATTGTCCTGTGATGCTATCCCTGTGTCGGCTGTGTAATTATTTTGAAATTTCACGGTCGTAATAGAAATGTCATTGAGTAATATTCTATTTCTTCCTGCAATATGAAGCTTGACGTGTTTGGTGCGCGCTACTTTGTCGGTTGGTTCCGTTGTTGTATACCTTGTTCTCATTTCAGAACGTGACATTACTAGCTTAAATTAATCAAGACTTAAATGGCTTGTGTCGTCGATGAAGTAGAAGACGCTTCCGGAACACCTGGTCTTATTCTCATGTACTTTTTCCGTGAGTCTCCGTGTAAATATTTATTTCCCCCATATGTTATCTTACGTTACTTGAGTTTGGATAAGATTATATCAACATGTTGGTATTTTCTTCATGTTTTTTTCATTCGTTTTACACACAAGTGTTATGCCATTACAATTATGAAATATCTGCATTAGAGATATACCAGCCTACACTTTATTTTTGCGAAATTAAACATTAAATTTGGGACCAGTTGTTCTGGGGTTTCGTTTCTCAGACATGATAAAATGTTAGCATGTCCTTTGTTGTGGTGGTTGCGATGCCACTGAATTGACTTTCTTCAAAGAACAGGTCACTGAGGAATATTTTGTGTGGATCCAGAAACGGATGAAAACTTTGAACCTTTCATCCAGATCAAAACATTACAGAAGTAAGTGTCACAAAGTGACAACTCTATTTCAATAAAACCCGGAAATTTGAAAACATAGGCACGTCTATTGAGTTTGTGCTGCACACTAAAAATGTTAAAGGACTTGTAATTAAGTTCGATCCTATGTATTAAGGTCATTCTAATATCGCCCACACACAAATAAGCTCCAAGCTGCTTTAGAAGTACACATAGTATCAATTCGATTAGCACACTCTGACCTGAAATAGTAACAGTAAATACCTATATGTCATCAGAATCATAATCCAAGCATAAATTCAATCATCTTGGGCAAAATATGACCAACAGAAAAAATTTCATCGAGACTCCTGAAAAAGTACAACAATACTTAGACCGGTGTTCCGGAAGAATAAAGGTCTTCTATTCCACTGAAGGCACACGTCATGTAAACCTTAGTCAAAGTAATAAATATCACGTTCTTAAATTAGAATAACTAACATGCAAGCTAACAGTAAATAAATGACAGTATTTGTAATGATATAAACTTTCACGTTTCTGGGTTTACTTTTCAGTCACAATATGGATGATAGTAAAGATATAAACGAGCATCAAAGACGTCCAGCTTTATATTTCACAAAAAGAAAAAGGACAGCAAACCCCTACGCTGCGATGCTGCCCGTAAGCTAACGACACTTTGCATGAAAGTCGTTATATTGGGAAGATGTCATTGAACATCGAATCAGTTGCGACACATAATCACCATAAGTTGGAGATGCATGCTTGCTGACATCCAGAAATGGCAAATTCACAACAGGGAAATTAAAATCACCATGCTTAGCATAAAGCTTGATGATTTCGCTGTAGGTAAGCCACTGATGTAGAAGAATCTGTCGGGTCTGTTTGTGGATATATACGATGGAAACGGCCAATAAATCTCCAACACTATAGCTCTCTGCGACCCTGGAAGATGTCTTAGCAAAATTGAAGGCACAAGCGAAGATATTTGCTATGCTCCTGGAGAAAAACTTACTAATCACAGGCTGATACACTCCTTGTGAAGAATATATAGGCGTGACACTCAACATCAAAACCATTACAATATACCGTTATGCGACCCTGAGATTCGCTTCATATGCATCTTTCTCCACAAAGTGTCGCACAGGGAATCTACAATTTCGCCATGGCATGTCCCAGAGGTGCACAGAGCGAAAATGATGGACGATAAATCTCTTACCATTGACAAAATGTCATCAATTTACAAAAATCTGAAAATGAAATTAAAGGACTTTGCAAGGTATTTTTGTTTTGTTTTGATAGTCTTCGATAAATTCAGCTTCATATGAATGCTAGGAGAGGGGCACGGTCAATTGCCATTGGTATGTAAAAAATCTATTGGCAAGAATTTATTCTTACCAATAGATTTAATAAGGATATTGTTATTTTTCTCCTATTTATATTTTCTTCTTTGATATGGACGTAACTTTTTATGAAACACGTTTCTGTATAATTCACAACCACATCTATTTGTAACGCCATTTACCTTTTTAGGAAAAGAAAGTGTGTATACAAAAAGAGCGAAGGCGTTCCTGTAGTTTTAAATAGGATATAATGGTGTACATAGTGGAAAAATCAAATGATTTTATAAAAAATAAATTTCACAAAAAAAGCTGAAATTTGGTCAAAAATTCTTAGAGGATCTTTAAAACCCAAATGCCATTGATTCCACTTCTTGTCTAGCATTACCATAATAGGACTGTAACCCTGCTTTGAGGAACAGGAGTGAAAAGCTCTGACAAAGCTTTAGTTGAACAAATAAATTCTTATTAAATTTAGGAACCAATATAAACGAGGGATGTCTGTATTGTAATCATTGATAGGCATGCATAGTGATCATAATACTGAAGCATGATTAACCAGTATTTCTTCTCCCGGAAGATAGGATAATATGTAGGTATTGTCTCATTTATTATCAAGAATGTATTTGTAAACAGGATATGTTATAATGTCTGCAGATAATGTACAATAACATATCAGTCATGGAATGGGTTTACAGGAGTTATCCCCCTTGTAGTGTATTTCAGTATGACTTGTGTGTTAGAGTTGCTACTAAAAGTTCATAACTGTATTATGCAAAAGTTGCTACGTGATGTTGTCCGTTCCTAGTTAACATAAAAAAAATATACTTGAAATTTATTCGTTGTTTGCCTGCAATTTTATACATATATCAAAGTTATTGTTTTGTTGATACCTGTAATATACTATTACAAACGAGAATTGAAAAGAAAAGATTATTTATATTTATTCCGAATATTTATGCATTTGTTGAGACACAAATCTATAACGTAAGAATGAAATCTTCACTTGAATCATAAATATTGATCTGTCGTTTTGCCTCTAACCTCTAATAACTGTCAGGTGCAAACACGTTATACATACCTAACTTCATGTCATGTTTCTTAGTTTCAAAATTTATCCGTAAGAATTTTTCACATCATATGTCTTGTTTTAGAAATTGCTTTATTTCGAGCAGGCATCAGTAGCCATCTCTCATGATAACACAGTCGAATTTTCGCAGTTGGCAAGCGTCTGAGTGAAAGAGACATGTTCGACCGGATGTTATTATGGATGCAACGCTCCGAAGGCCGGTAAATGTATTTCACGGTAGGCAGACATTTCCCGTGTTTTCTTGTCATTAATTTTGGGCGTTGAACAAGTAAAGCACTATAGGTTCTTATTTTATCTTGTATCTGAGGTGAGGAGAAGTAAAACAATGAGAATTCCAGATTTCGTTCTCAACAGCAAAACGGCCTATTGCTGTGCTATTTATTTATAGATATGTGTGATAAAGGGGCTACTATAAGTAGTTTATGTTCGTACATAGTTTGCTAATGACTTTTATAATGTACAAAAGAAAGCAACAAACTGTGCAATTGTCATTGCAGACCTATATGCCCCTTGAACGATTGAGTGTATGCGTCTTCTTTATTCCCTCCCTTTACTCCTTTTTTTTATCAATTATGTAAAATTTAATAAAACGATACAGAGAGATGACCTTGTGATTTTAATACATTATTGCAATTTTGGAGCAAGATAATTGTTTTGTGGTTTGTTTTAACAGCAATTTAACGAAAAAGGTTGTGAGATGTGTTCAACTCACGGCACCATTGTAATGTTACTAATAGCCCCTGTGTAACGTCCCAGATATTATCAAAGGAAGGGCGCTACAGTCAAGCTCTGGAGCGAGTTCCTACCGATGTTTGATCTACAAACAAAATACGTTTTCATTGATATCCAAGAGCGATTGTTGTCATGAAATTAAAGGGAGATGCACCAGTTTTATTATAAGGTTTCGGAAAGTAAGGTGAAACCCGAGACGATAGAATCTCTAATGCCACTTTGATGGACATTTCAATGGGTTTAAGGGTTGATATTATTGAATTATTTCTCTGAAAATGTTGAGTGTACAAAATTTGAGCCTTGTGAAAGTTGAATGAAAAACATTGCAACACATAAAAGAAAGAGAATAAGTATCAAAGTAACATAATACAACAATTTTAACACATTATTGATCAATATATAAGGTCTTGTATCCCATAAATACAGCCACATTTAAGTAAGTACTCTGTATTGGACATAAACGCTAGATACTTTAACACTAACAGATATTTGCAATATAATAATTAATCTTACCTACTGAAATACATGTAATATTCATACTGTAACACAAAGCTGTATTAAATAAACCCTTCCTGTGTATGTTTATTCATACACCAACGAAATACACAAAAAGAAATACCATGTATAGCATATAGCAATTGTAAGAAAATTGTGGTCACTTTTGCTTTGTTATAAGTGAGTTTTTCTATAAGAGATACAACATGGTAAACCAAACTTTTTTTTTACTTTTTTCATGAAACATTCTATCGAAGTTTAATGCCCGATGAACGCAGTCGACCTGAGTTCAATACCCGATGAACGCAGTCGACCTGAGTTCAATACCCGATGAACGCAGTCGACCTGAGTTCAATACCCGATGAACGCATGATGATTCCATATCCACAAAATGATCATTTTACGGTCAATTGGGGCGGACAAGACGTGGTCACATCGTACTTCTGTCTCCTGATTCTGGTATCACTGCTTTATATCAATTTAGTATACAATATTCAGAATAGGAAACGTCAGTAGGTGTAAATGACCCGGGGAGAGTAACCTTGATTTCAAAACATTACACAGGTGTTTTAATTAGAATAGTTGCTCTATATTTACACCATAATTTCTATTTTGAAGAAGACACCCCACGTCAACAAGTAGTAAGAAACAGGTAGGTTTAAAGTATACCTGGTGATACCGCTCTGATAACCTATATATATAAAACATTACCGCTTAAGTCCATATTGGTCGGACTAAATTAACATCCTCATCAAAGGATATAATGACCTTTTCATTATCCCTGCCTTTGGAAGTCATTAATGTTAACATTTTTATGGTGAGATACGTCAGAGCATGACCCAAATTTCTGTTTCAGATGTCTGAAATTAGAGCAACGACCACAATGAACTAAGGTCATTTAATCATATTCCTGCTAATGGTTAGTAATGAAATAATTAAGAATATAGTGTAGTCTGAGTTTAAGCCTCACCCTAAAGATCGGCTACATTCATTGTTGTCAACGTTAGTCGCCTACAGTAGGAGCAAATGGCGGAGTGTCACGCAAGCCTTCCATTACTGTTTGCCGCAAGGGAGACGTGCCACCCTAAGTTTCCGCGGTCACTGCTGATATGCGCTACAAATGAATCAACATCCCGTGATCCTAACAGTTTGCTATCTTCTATGTCATCATTTTCTCTAATATTTTCTATCAAATTTCAATTTTTTAACATGTGAAATTTCTAGGATCGAATGCAATCGTACTGTAGTTACCAAAGTTCTCTAGCACAAAAGGATTACAATAGGACGAACAAATCAACAGATTATCCATATACAGAAGACAATGACAGACATTACTTACAGCAAACGTATAATAATTACACTTTAATTGATATATTTTAATTTATTATTACCATTCAATAGTATATTATTGATATTGTGTGGAAGAGTAACATAATTGATCGATCTGTGACGTTTTTATTCATACTTAATTACGAAAAATGTCATTTCACTTGGCCTTCTATAAATATAACTTAATAATCCATTTCACTTGGCCTTCTATAAATATAATTTAATAATTCATTTCTCTTGGCCTGATATAACTATAACTAAATAATCCATTTCTATAACTAAATAATTCATTTCTCTTGGCCTGATATAACTATAACTAAATAATCCATTTCACTTGGCCTTATAATCCGAAGTCTTTACTGAAACAAAGTATATGAATCTGATAACAATCAGTTTTACAACACTACATACAAAAAATTTACGATTAAACAACGATACTTAATACATTTCTATAACTACCATAAATCCCAGAATTGTTGCCAGGATCGAAGTTATATAAATACCGTCCGATAGGGACAGACAGTAAAAGTAGCGCACATCGGAGGAAGAAACCTTTATATAAGAAAGAGGTGAATCAGATCACTATGACTTAGACTTGATATTAATGATTAAAACGATATTTCACCCTCTGAAGATTTTATAGGGTTATGACATATTCTTAAGCTGCCAAACAACAATTTGCTGCACGAGTCTTTCCCAAAGAATCCTGTAATATTGTTAATATGCTTGGCATTTCATTGGTCTATGCTATGAAAAGGAAATCCTACAAAAGTATGGATAATTTTGCCGAGCGTAAGAGAAGAGTCTGCACCACACCCTCTGTTAATTTGTCGACAACGGAAATCACCCGAGGAATTCCTTATTCCTAGTCACGTCACACAATTTTGACAATTTTTTCTGTATTTGATGAACTGCTCCATAGCAAAGGAGCATCTGATAATGTGCGGAGACTTGTAGGCTTGTCCTATTTGTTTATAGTAAGGTTCATATAATACCTGTTTGACTAATATTTTACGTCTAGCTAGATAAGTAATACACTCAATGCCTAGCTAATGTTTTACTTACAAACTCATTGTTTTACTGTAGGTCCACTTTATTCTACTGTGTGATAGCACGTATAGTCATCAAACGATGGTCTGCAATAGAGCGTGTTTATCAGCTATAAATTCTGAAGCATCATTGTAAGTTTCTAAATGTACTCCATTATCCATAGACAATTCGATGATGGACAACGTAGATCGCGGCATGTGTAATGAACCATGACAGAAAAAACACACGTTTTTCATGTGCTTTCAAGTCTAGCACTGATAAGTCACAATTGATTAGTTTAGAGATCGTCTTATGTGGGAATAACTCCAAAACCTGTTATCAAATCTGCCATTTCCAAGAACAGTGAACAACAAAGATACGACATACAGTAGTTCAGTGAAAGAATGCAAGAAAGAGAAGTTGAAACATATTGAGGATAACAACAGGAGAATGATTAGATAACTGACCGACAACAACTCGTAGTTACAAGACCTTCTGATAGACTGTTACTGTACACATGTTTTTAGTTTCAAAATTTAAACGTTTTATCGGAATCTCAAAATAGATCGAGGTCTCTGTAAGATGTATTATTGCTGTATTGTTTTGACATAACGAGGAATTAAATCCAGTGCTGATGAATTAAACAGTGAACCCAGCCCCCCCCCTCGCCCCCCCCCCCACCCCCATCCAAGGAAATTTCTGGCTCTTCAATAAGGACATTTATCTCGATATTTACTCTCAAGATAACCGACAATGCTATGTTCCATATCTCGAATATAACTTTCAACATAACAAACAATGGTACCTTCCATATCTCGATATTTACTATCAACATAACCAACCATGATAGCTGCCATATTAAGGGTAGCTTATCTCGATATTCTCTCTCAGTAGAACCAACAAGGGCAGCATATCTCGATATTTACTCTCAATGGAACCAACAAGGGCAGCTTATTCGGTACCTACTCTCAATATAATCAACAAGGGTAGCTTATCACCTTCCTCTACATAGATGTAAGTTTAACAAGGCACGGCTAATTAAACTGCTGTTCGGGGTCGTTACAATACACGGCTGTCGGAGCTTCACATTGCTGCAGTCTATAGAAATGTGTAATGGTCGTCATCATTAGCTCCATATGGAAAAAGTCTTTTTCTTTATTTGATATGATGTTCGACATTTTGGTAGTATGCACTTAATGAAACTCCATGATTCTCTTAATCAAATTGTGACATCCCCTTGATGTGCAGTCACATTCTGCCTGTAGTCGACGGAAATGATTTTTGTATTGATATATCAGAAGATGAAACAGCATTTTTATTAGTTTCTGGTCATGGCTGTGTCATAATGCATGCAGTAAAAATACATGATGTATTTCCAATTTGGTTCATAGTAAACAATGAAATGAGTTCATCCTAAGCTTCATACTATTCACAAATGCTCTGAGTTATGTCCCTTGTTTAGCACAACGTGACCGATCATCCTGAAAGGAAATTTAAACGGTCGTGTCTACCCGTGGCTTGCTGACAATTCCTGGAGCCAAAGTTCACGTACCTGTCCTTTTTATAGGAATAGCTGATGTCACTAATGTAACAAGAGACACGCAATATTCCGAACACGAGACGAATAACTATGGAATTGACTGTCCTCTCATTAGTGTCTAGCACGCGGATGGTTTAAAAGACTTTGACGCCAAAAAAAATTGCATATATTTGAACACCAGCTTTCTACATTTTATGTTTTTCGTTATATTGAAATTTGTTGTATTCCTTATTTGGTCACTGGTTAACACTTGATACTATTAGAAAGAACAATTATAATTCATGGTTAGTATCAAGCAATAACCAGCGAAATACAAGTTGGTAGATGAAAAATGTCTAAAGAAAATATTTTCGAAATTTTCAATCGGATTGACAGAACCAAAAACTTTTAAATATTCACAGTCTTACACTGTTTACATTATTCAGAAACACACATTAAAGATGTCAAATAGGATTTCGTAGCACAAACATTTCTCCCTAAAAGAAAAAGCTTACACATAAAAATAACCAGTAATTCAACATTAAACAACAAAATCAGAGTTATCTTCAGCATTGCTAGTTTTTTGTCTCTCGATCTTTTATGATTCACGATCACAGCATCTGAAATTTCAAAAACATCCACATTGGAGATTTCTCTCGTCCTACTATGTTCACAGATATTGCTTCTGGCAACATAATGTTTTACATAACCGTTAAGTACATTTCAACTGTATCCCACTTAATAATTATGCAGTATAAATGATAATTTGTGAGACAACAACTAAGCCTTAAAGCTGACGATGAAAATGTATCCCAATCTGGAACATCATACCGTTCCCCTGTTTGACCACAATGACATGATGCTGGGGCTGAAATGGAGGTGTTTATGGTCAGTTCTTCCATTTTCTGTCTCTTTCCCAGACACCACATTCCATTCCACGTTTTCCGAAGTGTCTCCCTGACCTGACATTACGGATCAGGTTTACATTACTTTGTATCTGATGTTTTACGGACGTCAGAACGCAATGAAATCATGAATTCTATAAAACCAACTTTAGTTATGTCAGGAATGCTAACAGAACTTCAAATTTAGACACTTTATTTTCAGTTTCGTGTATGAAACATGCCATGTTTTGAAAACAACATGTCAGCTCGCTTTAAGCTTGGTTCGTATCATTACCATGAATATGCCAGACCAATCTACCAGGTTGATTCCGGTGTGTGTTTTCTGGTTCCCAATATCGCTAGGTCCGTTATTTGTTTTTACAAGAAATGCCGTTTAAATGTCAATATCCGTTATTTTTTCCCCACTATATGACTTCGTAACCAACGTCATCCTGTCTTGCTGTTGTAACAGGAACTACTTTCCAATGTTTCCGTTATTTTTACGAGAGTTCACAACGAACTACAATCTAAAAACCTGTATGGTTGTACGAGAAAAATGTTCAATGTTGCTGTATATTGCCATTTTATGATGAAAGTATTACACTTCAAAATACATTTCCTTACTATTTGTCCGAAGGTTTTCCACTACAAGAATTTTTTTGTAGTGTTTTTTTTTTTATATTTATATCATCCTTTTGCAATTTTTGTATCAAGTTTTCGTTCTAATTTATGTACAACTATAAATTGTTCGAGTTTTTGCAGCTGACATTTTGTCTAAATATAGTACCTATTTATACGACACGTTACCAGGTTATTTCAAAGATATATATGTACATAAAATCCTGCGCGTGATTAAGTAGGTTGAAAGCATTGATTTACTCAACAATACCTTCTTCCCCTAATCACTATGTATAGCAGATGAAACACGAATACAGGTTGATTATACTGGTCTTAATCTGTATTAAAATCCACAGTCTTACATCAAACGAAAGTGACCTTGACCTTGAAAGAAACACTGTTGTATCGCAGTGTTCTTTCACTAATGTGACCCCTATAGTTATACTTTATCAATTTTCCCAGAAAATATTTGCTTCGATCAAATTGCGGAAGTTGTGTGATCGGGGACTGTATGTCTTATCGACCGGACTCGGGAGATGAATTGAATTATCGGTTACATGCTCCTGATATCATACCGTCGCTTGAAGCCTGTTAGCGTTATTGGATGGGCAACGATTGACTGGCAGTGCGTTGTGTGTCCGGATCAGGTGTGTATGACCGAGTCCGTTAAATAGAATGAGATATACGCCGGATCAACAGTATTGCGGTACCAAGTCCGTGAACTAGAATGTACTTGGACCGACACAGTGGTGTAATGCACATAATACATACGCAGCGTATTTCTTAGCTACAAATGTCATCGTCAGATGTTTCTGTTTGGAAGAAAAAAAAATAAGTTGCACTCTGGATTTCGTAATTAATCAATTTTCGCCAATAAATTGACTGGCGCACTGTTTTAATCTTATAGTTCGATCGGGGACCTTTTATTTGACAAAACCACTCACAACTCTCCCGCGTAAACCGAAGAGAGATTTCAGGAAGTCCCCATCACATTATTATTTAATTCGTACATAGTCTGTGCTAATGAATGCCTGGTAATAGGATCCAATGGTAACGAGATGGGATTATCGCTACGGGCGGATTCCGTAGGTCGTATACTGTAGAAAACACTACTCCGCACACAACAACATTATCGGAGTTTCGGAGACACCGGGTCATCGTATCTCCCGGAATGTAATCCTGGGACTATGTCCAGAGAGAATTACATACACAAACAAAGACTGATGACAGTGAGACAGAGCTTGGAACTATTGCACGTGCAATCGAAAGCTGGCGAGTAGACAACTCGGAATATTTTGCCAGGGGCTTTACGGATAATTGTGCTGTGACCTCCCCGATATCGCTACTGTGAGTATACAGTAGTTAGACATAGTCGATAGTACCCGTTGTTGATACATAATGTCAGGGAAGTTGTTTTATAAATGTATTTATACAAGAACATTTGTTCAGAATGTTAAAAATATTTTATGAAATATAATGATTGTTTAGACTCTAAATTATCAAGAGTCTCTGTACAGCATTTTACATACTAAGTGTACCGTCTTAAAAATATTTGTTAGGATGTTGTGAAATGAAATTGGCATTTACATATGACTGACATCGTTTAAAGTTTAAACTGATGAGCTATAGGGAATGCAATGATAACATGTCTCTTGTTTAGAACGTAAAGTTATACACTATTTATAGACTGTGAACAATGGTTTGTATTTTGATATATTGCTAAAATCAAGGATAAAATCTCAGGATTTAAAAAAAAAGCTAAAAGGAAATATTGCTCACAATTTTTAAATTATTCGCTATGATTTCTGTATAAAATGTTGTCTTTATATATAAAGACGTTTGTTAAAAAAGTTCAGTTATGACTGAAGTCCTCGTTTGGACTTGGAGAGCCGTCGAAGAGATTTACTTACGTAATACTACAATAGTAAATGGTTAGGCGTATGTTAAGTTCATGTTTCTTTTGTAACACGACCGTGTGATCCTAGGTAGTTTTTACTTCTCGACCTCACCGAACAGTGTTTTTTAGAAAGTGTTACAAGGTACATGAACTACCACATGGAACATTGGAGGTGAGATTATCATATCGTCCTTAGTTCGTTGTCGAGCGTCGGAGATAATTCTCCTAAAACATGGTTATGCTTCCACAATGAGGTATTTTGCCAGTTTTAAACATTGATCAAATCAGTGTTTTATCAGTAGATATTTTCTGTAGGTGAAGAATGTCCTTTTGAGTTTCGATGGCACTTACTGGATATGTGATGAGAATATTGGTTAGATGTTGCTGTAATGGCGGTTCTTAATCGACTTAGTGATTCCACTGTATCTCAATATTTGTGTAGTGTATCGGGTGATGTCAATGTCAGCAAAGACATTGCAATGTCCTCTGTGTAATGTCAATGTTATCTTACCTGTGTGTAACGTCACTGTCATAATCTTACATCTATGTAAGCTCAACGTTATCTTGCATCTGTGTGTAGTGTCAATGTTATCTTATATCTATGTAATGTCACTGTCATTATCTTACATCTGTGTAACGTCACTGTCGTAATCTTAAATCTATGTAAGCTCAATGTTATCTTACATCTGTGCAATGTTGATATTATCTTACATATATGTTATGTCAATGTTATATTATATGTAATGTCATTGTTATCTTATTATATGTAATGTTATTGTTATCTTATTATATGTAATGTCATTGTTATCTTATTATATGTAATGTCAATGTTATCTTACATCTATGTAATGTCAATGTTATCTTACATCTATATAATGTCATTGTTATCTTACATCTGTGCAATGTTAATATTATCTTACATATATGTTATGTCAATGTTATATTACATCTGTGTAATGTCAATGTTATATTACATCTGTGTTATATAACCGTTCCAGTGTTCCATCCGTGTACAATATTGTCAGCATTGTTTTGATTTGTACTAAGCGAGTGTTTATATTTATCGTTTTTTTTTTAGATCTGTGTGTTCTATTTGTGAACCGTAAGTTGGGGAAGCAAGGTAGTCGCTATTTAGGAATGGAAAGTTCACAATAGGGAAATTGAAATCATCACGCTTATCATACAGCTTGGTGGACAGCTGTCCATGGTGGTTTCGGCTCAGAAAAAGGTTGATATAAGCGGCTGATTAAGTAAAGTTTGTCGTTTCCTTGATTTTTAATTCTGGTTGGTATATATGATGGACGTGGTCAATCAATTTCCTTTTGTTTAAGGACAATACTTAATCAGTATATCTGAAATAGAATTGAAGGACTTTGCAAGGTCTGTGTGATCTGTTTTGATGAGATAGCCGATAAATTCAAACCCGTATAAAATAGCCAGCAGACGGACATAAATAGTTCCCATAGATAAGCTCTTTATACATTTAAATGAAATACACATCGTCAAAGAACTCTGCTGAATACCAGATACAGCAGTTGTAGGGGGGTATAAAAACATGATGTATATATCTTATCACTGATTTGATCAAATTAATTTTGTCTGTAGTAGAATGATGAGTAACATAAGAAAACCTACATTATTTATCTGAATATTTAATCGCTCTTAATGTGGATGTTGAAGGATAATCGAGAGTCGTAATTAGGAATTCAAACTAAAATATGGAAGTTAAATTGAAACCCCTTAATATGGAAGTTACATTTAACCCCCAAAATATAGAAGTTAAATTAAAAAACTAAATATGGAAATTACATTTAAAATCTTAAACATGGAATGTATATTAAAAAACTGAATATAGAAATTACATTTAAAATCTTAAATATGGAAGTTATATTGAAACCCCTAAATACGGAAGTTACATTAAAACCCCTACATATGGAAATTACAGAATACGGAAGTTACGGTAAAACCACTAAATATGGAAATAACAGAATATGGAAGTTATAGATGACATTGGATTTGCCTGTTGCCTAATTTCTTTTCTATTGATATCTTTGCAATAAAATTATTCTGAAAGGAAAACTCAGTCTCTTAATCTACTGTCTATCTATACTCAAACGATTTCTAGCGTTAAATTTCACGAAACCTTCATCGATATAATGAGGTCAACACACTTGACATGAAAAATCATTTTAAACTGTCCACTACTGTAGACCGAATTGTCTTGTCCTATGGAAGGCTGAAATTTTTAAAGGCAACTAGGTTTAAACAGTTATGGTAGACTTGTATATCTAAAGTGTTTGTCGTCTGTATATTTTCAATCATTATATCATAATAAATTGAAAGTAATAAAAAGTGAAGCTATTTGAAAACGGAAATTAAGAAATTAGAATGAAAGAAACATACATAAAAAGAATAAACAACAGACTATGTGTTCATCTGTACCAATTTTTGTTTTTAATGTTATTTAAATTCAAGTTAACTTTCTACTGAAGGATCTATGAAGGACAAACATGTACGTAATGCAGCTCAATCGCATTTATTAGGCAATAATAACTTCAAATATGTCTCCAAGATTAATACGTTGTTTATAATGATAGAGTGAGTGGTAAGCTCTCATGTTGGTTTGTCTTTTTATTCCCGAGCTTAACCGTCATCATGTAGCCATCTATATGAGAACCGCACCTTCATGGTATCATCAAATTTCAACGCGTTTAAGTATTTATGTCCGTCAGAATGTTTACGTTCATGGGGCTAGTACGATTTTTGTTTTGTTTAATCTTCTCAAATTTTTAACTTCCCTCCACTTGTCAATACTGATGATTTCTATGACCATTAAACAGTCATATATATGTATATATATATATAATATAGTGAATGACGATACGCAAGTGATAATATAAAGAAAATTGTTTAAAAACACACACAAGAGAAAGTTAAGTTAGCACTGAGGAGCAGCTAAGCTGTGAAAACTTTATGCAAAATGCTAACATAACTTTTTCTTGTGTGTCTTTTTAAACAATTTTCTTTATATATATATATAATTTAGTTATTTGTCATTTCACTTGTAACGTAGTTGCTATTGAATTTGTATATAAAAATACTCTTTGTAACAACGTCTGGTTGTTGACGGTGTGGATAAAGCTTGAAATAGGATTAACAGTAATTAATACTTCGAGAAGAGCTAAGTAAAAATCTCTAATGAAATAAAAAATAATATTAAATATACTTTTTATCACACAACTTTGAAAAGTTTCTTTTTGACGGGTTTTAGAGTCCATGCGAGGGACAAAAGCAACATCTAACAGTCATTTTGTTACGCCTTTTTCAATCCACGGCGTAATGTCAATATCTGTATTATGACTTCACAAATGCAATTTCTGACTGACGTGGTCGATAAGCTCATCGCTATACCATCTGACAGAGTGAAATGAAGGGTATACTTAATATGGGAGATCAGAATTATTATACTTGTGACATTTGCAAACACATTACGTGAGCGAATTATCTGGCTAAGAGGAAGATTATGTGATATTAGTATTTGTCTGTGTTTTCAAAGTATAAACTTCATCAACAAGGTTTGTCGGTTGATTATGCAGCTTATTTCCCTACGCGTAACAGTTGCAGTCCAGTGTCTTATTACATACCATGTGTATTGGGTTGAACACAGTACAATTGATCCTAGGCCTACATCAGACCAAAAAGCAAGGAATAAGTGATGATATGTTTTCTTTTAACTTTTATTGTATTTTGATTTAAAGCTATATACACTGTATGAAACATGCAATATTTCAACAACGATCAGAATTAGATAATTTTTTTATTGTTCTATTCTCATCAATATTAAAACGCAAGAATTGTCTCCCTTGTTACATGGTAGCATGGAGCGCGTCGCCTTCCTTTTTGTCTAAAGTGCCCTTTAGAATGACGTCTGCTTTGCACTTTTATTTAGTCGGTCGTCTGGGAGAGATGGCAGGGTCTGATGTCATGATAATGTGTTCAGATTGTGACATTTAATTAAGATGTCACTTTAAAATGAGTAGTTGAGTAGTCCGCCACATGTAAACACCGACAGACATATTGGACAAGCCGGAAAGCATATTTCATTTCCCATAATTCGATTTTGAGACAGTTAGTATCGACACGACGCGGTTACCAAAGTGACCTGCTCGAGATAAGTCTGGCGCAATGACGACAGATCGTACAAAAGACGTAGACAGGAATAACATCCCCCGGATAGAAATGTTTTCTCTGTTTTGACGTCTGCGCATGTGTTGTTATCAGGTACAAACATGTACAACCGAAAAACAGTAATGACAATAGGTTAATTCTCATCCTATTTTCTAATACTGGCATGTAAAATGAGACAGTTATTTTATCATTTGTAACATTTTGATATTCATTTATAATTCTGACACAATCGATATTGTGAAATAATTGTTATTTTTCCTCAAAATTTGGAATTTCAATGAGTTCGGTTTTTTTTTTTAATTTTTGGGTTTCCTTACAAATTCACGGAGTGCCTTTCGCAGGTTGTTTTGATACTAAAATAATTAACAGGAAAATACAAGATTGAACAGAATAATAATCGAAAATGAAATTCAATTAAACTAGGGCAAAATACATTATGTATGATCAAAATAAAGATTAACGCGTAAGCTCCTCACCATCAGGAAAATAAAAATAAACACTGAACCTATTTGAACTTTTCATTTTGAAAAAAAAAGTAAAAATAATTAAAAGGGAACACATTCGCCATATAATTATAGATCAATATAAAGAAGTTATGATTCGTGAAAATTAGGCATATAAAATCAATTCTACAGACATACTAACGACCGCCGAACAAACATGGCATATTTTTTGTTGAATTTCAAATATCAAATTCATTTCGCGTTTCTAAAATTATCTGAGAGTAAATTCATCGATGATTTTGCTTTTATCTCTACATGCTTGCACAGGTTTGTCGGGAACATCTTTCTTTAACGAAGCGTGTGTCTTCACATGGAATACGTTATACACGTGATTATAAAAACAAAATATTTTTAGCGTGAACCGAAAGGTGATCAAGTACGACTGGGCTCAAGCACAAAGGACAGACCGATGTACAAATGATTCCGTCAATGATCACAAACACATGTGTTAATGTAAACAATCTGAGTAACAGATACATCGGTATCGAGTGGTCAGTAACACCCTCCCTTACCGCTCATCAGATGGTTATGAACGTTCACTTGATTACGATGACCGGTGGTGACACTGTCATCATACCTCTAAGGTATTTATGAAAGTAGTTCATTAGAATCACAGCTGCAGATAGCGAAGAGAAATAAATACCTGTCTTACACAGACCACGGTGTTTACAGAATCATGACGTATTACAATTGGACTTAGTTAATGTGGAGAGGGAAACTCTATATGTATTGTAAGTAAAATCTTAGGAGTCAGATGTGAAAACGAAATATCTATGGAACGGGACCTCTAGGAAACGGCCAGTCGATGTGAAGAGGAAACCTCATTCAAACGGTCAGTCGATGTGAAAATCGAACCTCTATAAAACGGTCAGTCCATGTGAAGAGGGGACCTCTGTAATACTGTGAGCAAACATGAACGGGAAGTAGACAAGATACCCTTTGCAGTAAGTAGTACGATATATATAGGTTATATTATCTCAAAATAGAATAGTGCCTATTTTTTGCAAAGCTGTTTACTCTGGGTTTGGGGGCACGCGTCATGAAGAAGCGAATAGGAATATACTCCTCCGAAATAAATATAATCTTTCGTGAACGCTTTAGATTTACGGTTTCGTATGTATAACGATCGCTCTCTATGAAACGCAAAGACAGCTGCGTTCATAGTTTCCTGCTGAAGGGAAGATAACGGATCGTATTTAATTTTGATTGGTTAAACAAATTGGTGAATACAAAAACAAGAAAAATAAATACCGACATGCCAACAGAACCTTAATTCAAATTTGATGAACTTGGGGTAAATATTGACACAGGAAAGACTTTACATTAAGAATGGTAAGAGGACTAGGATAATAAGGCCAGGAGTTTCGACAGGGTAAGCGACTTCTTCGAAAATCCAAGTAAATAATAGATGTATCTAGTTTTCAAGTGAGAACAAAATAAATGAACGAAACCATCAGACATACTAACGCGTATCAAACGCGTCCAACATCATAGCGTCGAAAGGATAACCCTTAGCTGTGAGTTTGTCGGTCAGTTGACGACGTCTTGTACAAATATCGTTATATTGGGAACAATCCTTTGAGTATTGAATCAGCTGTGACATGGGAACACAATATATTCGGAGTGCAGTAATTTGGATATCCAGAAATGGAAAATTAACAATAGCGATAACTGGAAACATTATGTTTATCATACAGCATAATAGAAAGAAAAGATCAAAATTAAGCTGCTGACGTAGAGGGTATGTTGTTTTCTTGACTTCCAGTTTTGGTGAGTATATTGACTTACATTGAACAGAATTTCTAATCTTGCTTTTTTAATAGACTTCATTTAAGCTTCATACAGTTTTAACAATTTACTCTGTTACTAGACTATACTATGTGGTCGGATAGCGCAGTGGTATCCTTTCACTTAGGCGTCCGAGGTTCGAATCCCCGCACGGACGTGAAAAGGTATGGGGTAACCTGCCCGACGACGAGAGCGTTTCCCGGGTACCCCGGTTTCCTTCCACAGTGAGATCCCTCGCGGACTTACATCCTGGCCAACAAGAGCGATGAGTATAAGCTTAAAGCTTGAGACGCAATTGTTGTTGAATTAAATTAAGATTATATTAACGGTACAAGATGATTATTAACGCATTGCCTCGATATTATTGAAAAATATGTAAGAATGGGGACAAATGGTACATTTCTGGTTGTTTTAGAAGATTTACACTTGTCCCACGGTATACCGCCGCCGTTTTCAGCCGCCAGCACTGTATATCGCCATTAATTTGCTTAGAACTTTTCCCTTTCTGTATAAATCCTCATTAATACCGCCATCCTGCGCTATCGCAATTCGCCCACCATTGTCAAATCATCGGCTGTCGAAACCCTGTTGCGTCTTCAACGGTTCAACGATATGACCTTCGTTATACCACCACAATCGGCACGGGACGGAAGGTGGCAGTAGATACATATCATCAACAATACAGTGTCCACAATTAATTATTGAGCACAGGAAAATCGTTGAATTGACACATTTGAGATCGAATATCATTGGATTGATGCCACCACTGAGGATGAGCTTCAAAGGAGGTGATATGTATGTTTCTGGTGTAGATTAATATTTATCTGGTTCTATATCCCGAAAAAAAATCTCACTAGGAAATTAAATTCGGGAAAACCTAAAACTATTATTTTACTAGACTAAAGATCTTTCTAAGATAACAAATAATTCAGTGAAACTTCCGAACATTACAATATTTAGGGGTTTGTAGATTGAATGAGAACACTACAAGTGCGCATAGATGACGCCAGTAACTGACTGTTACGTACGAAAGAACGGTTCCGTTTATTTACTTAAATTTCGTTATTCTAGAAACTCAACAAATTAGAGTTTCTGTTTGTAGCCAATGTTCACTTTTTTTACGGTTCGTTATTTTTAATTTGGATATACACTAATTATTTTTACAGGAATTTTGCTACCGTATTTACAGTTGGTATAAAACAAGTGACTGCGCAATCCTTTGGAAATCACAAAGTGTTAAATGACATTTCAAATGGAGCGTAAATTCATTTGCTGTAATGAATAATTAATAAGTTTCCAGAATGATGTTCACATTCTTTGTACTTTCAGATGATAACACGATTGGTTATAGCACTCGACTGCATTGTCTCTAACGTGTATGTTATTACTACAATTATCCTACAATACACAATACTTTATCTACTGTATATCCCTTATATATTGCGTGCGATTTATTTTTGCGAGTAGATTCACTCGCAAATTCAAACCCCTAGCTATTACTTAAATAACTATGAATGACTCCCATGTTGATTCGGCAACCGAAATTGCAGTGGTGAAGAGTCATTGTCTCTAATAGCTCATCATTCGCGAATTTAAAGTCATTCCTAATTCAGTGTTCGAGAAATCATGTATTCGCAAATATGTCGAAAGAAGTTCGCGAAATAAAGTATTCGCAAAATTCAAGTGACTTACAGTATCCAATAATGTCGTAAAAGTAAAAATTATTGAACTACTGACTATTGAAGGATACTACGCTCCGTAACTAGACCTCACGCCTGACCGATGTGACATAAACAACTTCGTGAGCTCTCCGTGGTCTTCTTCAAACGATTTGTATAACTAACGCATGGCTTCGGTACAAAATTAAAAAAATAACAGACATGAAATTTTAGAAAACTATTTAGTGGAAAGACAGGGACCACGCATTTAAGGTAAAACTTCATAAAATAACGTCGATAAAAATGGGCATCCATGTAGAAAGAGGCTACATGTATATAAATACATTTAAGCTAGCTGATGGCATTAGACAGTTTTCGACATCTAAATCATTACTTTATAGCTGTATATCCATTAATTTTATTTTCTATCAGATATGTTCCGATACATTGTATAAATAATCTACAGATATCTTATGTGTATTTGAATAAGATTTTACGATATATTTATAGAGTCGAACCTCGTTATCTCGAATTCAGCAGGACCAATGAGAAACTTCGAGATAACCGAGTATTCAATTTAAGTGAGTTCGAATGTTTTGTGTAAAGTTAGGCAGGGGCCAACGAAATGCTTCGAATTAAACGGGGTCTTCGAGTTATACGAGTTTGAAATAACGAGGTTTGACTGTTTATATCTTCCACGGAGAATAAATACCATGACTGTTTGTTACATGTATATTGCAGAGAAGGGAATTTGCTCAAACTGACATAGGTTTCTTTCTGCCAGAGTACATGAGTTATCAGCATCCATGTTAAGATAGTTCATCATAAAAAAACCACATGGTGTTTGTCTATGGCGCTTCCAATAACAGTATTAGTTACCCCAATGTACATTTAATGGTAAACTTTTTATCTTTTATCGTCTTAGAATGATAACAAGAAATAATTTATAAAGATGAAGAAAAAAATGGACTAATTTAGATTTTGTTTCAGTTTGAAGTATTCACAATGCACCCCGTTGACAAATAACTTTCTGAAAAATCACCGTAACGAATTTGTTTCGAATTTATTGAGTAAACTGCAACAGACAGGGTTTGTTTCTTTGTCTGTTTTTCCTATTTGTTTCACTTTTTTGATTGTGTGTGTTTTTAGTCTTTTTTGTTTTTGTTTGTTTTTGTCCAAGCGTTACT
The DNA here is from genome assembly GCF_031769215.1 of Ylistrum balloti. Taxonomy (NCBI): domain Eukaryota; kingdom Metazoa; phylum Mollusca; class Bivalvia; order Pectinida; family Pectinidae; genus Ylistrum; species Ylistrum balloti. The sequence continues at coordinate 425,048 of NW_026782592.1, read as the reverse complement.
ACTTTATCACCAAGAAGCATTTACTATACATATGTCCAGCAGGCTTGTGGTAGACACGTCAAATATACTATACATATGTCCAGCAGGCTTGTGGTAGACACGTCAAATATACTATACGTATGTCCAGCAGGCTTGTGGTAGCCACGTCAAATATACTATACGTATGTCCAGCAGGCTTGTGGTAGACACGTCAAATATACTATACGTATGTCCAGCAGGCTTGTGGTAGACACGTCAAATATACTATACGTATGTCCAGCAGGCTTGTGGTAGCCACGTCAAATATACTATACATATGTCCAGCAGTCTTGTGGTAGACACGTCAAATATACTATACATATGTCCAGCAGTCTTGTGGTAGACACGTCAAATATACTATACATATGTCCAGCAGTCTTGTGGTAGACACGTCAAATATACTATACATATGTCCAGCAGTCTTGTGGTAGACACGTCAAATATACTATACATATGTCCAGCAGGCTTGTGGTAGACACATCAAATATACTATACGTATGTCCAGCAGTCTTGTGGTAGACACGTCAAATATACTATACGTATGTCCAGCAGGCTTGTGGTAGACACATCAAATATACTATACATATGTCCAGCAGTCTTGTGGTAGACACGTCAAATATACTATACGTATATCCAGCAGGCTTGTGGTAGACACGTCAAATATACTATACATATGTCCAGCAGGCTTGTGGTAGACACGTCAAATATACTATACGTATATCCGGCAGGCTTGTGGTAGACACGTCAAATATACTATACGTATGTCCAGCAGGCTTGTGGTAGACACGTCAAATATACTATACATATGTCCAGCAGTCTTGTGGTAGACACGTCAAATATACTATACATATGTCCAGCAGTCTTGTGGTAGACACGTCAAATATACTATACATATGTCCAGCAATCTTGTGGTAGACACGTCAAATATACTATACATATGTCCAGCAGTCTTGTGGTAGAACACGTCAAATATACTATACATATGTCCAGCAGTCTTGTGGTAGACACGTCAAATATACTATAGGTACGTCCGGCAGGCTTGTGGTAGGCACGTCAAATATACTATACGTACGTCCAGCAAGCTTGTGGTAGACACGTCAAATATACTATACGTATATCCGGCAGGCTTGTGGTAGACACATCAAATATACTATACGTATGTCCGGCAGGCTTGTGGTAGACACATCAAATATACTATACGTAGGTCCGGCAGGCTTGTGGTAGACACGTCAAATATACTATACGTATATCCAGCAGCCTTGTGGTAGCCACGTCAAATATACTATACGTATATCCAGCAGGCTTGTGGTAGACACATCAAATATACTATACGTATATCCAGCAGCCTTGTGGTAGCCACGTCAAATATACTATACGTATGTCCGGCAGGCTTGTGGTAGACACATCAAATATACTATACGTAGGTCCGGCAGGCTACTAGTATAATAACAGATATTTGATCAATTATTTTGAAAATCCTCTTTTCGACATAAGAATACGTCTATTTTATCTGTTCGGGTCTGACCATTGTATAAAATCACGTGATACATGTGAATGTCCATGAAGTGCAGGTTTACACTTACTACAGTCTCTCGTACATAATTCCATACAAATAATGATCGTATTTTATCGTGTTCTGGACATTTGCATCAGAGTTTTATAATTAAAAATGTAGATCACAATTGATGTGTTCTGGTCTCAACTTCTCCACAGACCCAGCAACCTCTCCGCACGCCCAGCAACCCCTCCTTATGTCCAGCAATCCCTACTGATGTCCAGCAAAGTTTCCTTACCTCAGTAACCTCTCCGTACGCTCTTTAACCTCTCCTTGCGTTCGGTAACTTCTCTCGGCGTCCAGTTATTTCTACGGTTGACAGAATCTCGCTCCTGTCCAGTTATTAATCCATTTCTACAATACATTAGGCAGATACTGATGATGTCATGTCATGCGGAAAAATCGACATACTTCTTTGTATGTGTGCCTCCGAATACATTATTTCCATAGGATTTCTAGCCTGGCATTTTTTGTAAAATCTTTATAACGGCGGAGAATTATATTCTTGTGATTATGTTTTGGTATTGTCTGTTTTCCGCATGAACAAGTGCTGTCAATAACATGATATTTACACGCACAAAAGTGTACTGTATTATTCCGATTGTAAGCCTTGTCCGACCTTAATACTCAGTAGTCAGACTCTGGTCATAATTCTTTGTCTCTAAAGATTCGTGATGGCTAGATCTATTAGTACGATATCTGTATGTATTTATAATGTTGTAGGGTCACTCATGTAAGGCGAGGTCTGGTTGATCAGCTTTATTTTGACTGATGTAAGGCGTGGTGGGGTTGATCAACTTTAATGTGACTGAAGTAAGGCAATGCCGAGTTAATAAGCTTTACTGTGACCGATGTAAGGCGAGGTCGGGTTAATTAGCTTTACTGTGACCGATGTAAGGCGAGGTCGGGTTAACCAGCTTTACTGTGACTGATGTAAGGCGAGGTCGGGTTGATCAGCTTTACTGTGACCGATGTAAGGCAGGTCGGGTTGATCAGCTTTACTGTGACTGATGTAAGGCGAGGTCGGGCTGATCAGCCTACTGTGACTGATGTAAGGCGAGGTCGGGCTGATCAGCCTACTGTGACTGATGTAAGGCGAGGTCGGGCTGATCAGCTTTACTGTGACCGATGTAAGGCGAGGTCGGGTTAATCAGCTTTATTATAACTGATGTAAGGCGAGGTCGGGTTAATCAACTTTATTATGACTGATGTGAGGCGAGGTCGGGCTGATCAGCTTTACTGTGACTGATGTAAGGCAGGTCGGGTTGATCAGCTTTACTGTGACTGATGTAAGGCAGGTCGGGTTGATCAGCTTTACTGTGACTGATGTAAGGCGAGGTCGGATTGATCAGCTTTACTAAGACTGATGTAAGGCGAGTTCTGGTTGGTCAGCTTTAATGTGACTGATGTTAGCCGAGGTCGGGTTGACCAGCTTTACTGTGACTGATTTGATGCTAGGCCCTATTAATCCACTCGGTGGTACTGAGATGAGGCGAGGTCGGGTTGATCGCTCAAGTAGTACATAATTCTTCACACTTAAAATCCTACTCGGGCTGTGCGCACAGTAGTATAGGTAAACCTGTATCTTTCGTATGTGATGCAACCAATTAACCGTGGAAGGCGGGCGCTTTGATGTTATAACACATCACCATATCTAAAAGATAATGAAGTGATAAAAACATGTCAGTTGATATTTATTTCCCATAAGAGAAGACACTGATTATTATTTCATGTTTATCGCCATTTATTCCTGATTTTGCCCGAAGTCGTGTTTTACACGATACTATTAGACTGTCATCGTTTGCACTAGGAACACCAGCCTACTTATGTTAAACCATAATTGATAATAGTTCTTAAGTGAAACAGACGACGTTTTAGCGGAAAATTTATTTTCATTTACGACGTAACTTGATATAAATATATATTACGTCAATTATGTCATGTAAACATCAATATAAGCCCTTCAGCCTTCTGGAGGCGTATCCTTGTATGATCAGTTGTCAGATCTGGTAACAATATAGAAAAGTTAGTTGGTTCGTCGCTCCAGTGGTTGTTTAGCTGCGATTACACACACATATATATATAGGTACGGCAAAAGGTAATATATTCACACACCATATGGCGAATATACAGGGAAATTAATAAACGATAAGTCATTGTTTGATGTCTTCCGGTTTTTTGTATCAAAATTATTTATTACACATAATTTTCGGAGAAGAGAAATTTTGTGATGTTTGCCATCCTCTCCAGTGCTAGAGATCAAAACAGGCAAGCCTACAAAGTCAATACGTTTTAAATTGCTTTTTTCAACAAGGAAGGCTCTTGAGTCCGTGCAAGTACTTGTAAGCTATTGAACGATGCCTTTTTCAAAGGCGATGGTTAAGGGTCAAGGGTCATGGGTCAGGGTCAGTGTTGAAACCCCTCCCAGAATTGCATGCTTGTTAACATGATAGGTCACCAAAACGTACGTTAAGACAATCTTAAGCTTTCATAGGATGACATTTTGTGACGGCTTGGGGACTTCATATTAAACACTATGCAATGGTTGTAAGAATTTCTGTCCCAATGTTTGTATATGTAATTTTCTTCTATAATGGTAATGCTGATTATCTATTAACAAAATACATTAGAAATTCATTTCTCTCTAAAATGGGAAAAGCTGCTCTCTTTGTATTATGGTTTACAACTAGGGTATTTTCGTATAATAGCAGAATTTTTACCAGTACAACAAATACGTTTTCTGGTCATGTCTTAAAAATACTAAATGAAATATTGAGATTTTCGAATGTATCTAATTTTAATTGGTGGACATAAGGCCCAGGTTGTTGGAAAATTGGCTAAAGGTAACCAGCGGTAAATGAAATTTTCAAACATCAATTAAAGAAAATTGAGAACATTTCTTATCATTTCATTGGTGTAGATTTTTAGAGACAGGTCAAATTGACATATTTTGAACATTAATTTTACCTTGAACTGTCTAGTATTTTCTTTGGCAACAGCTTCATTTTTTCACTAACCGCTGGTTAACTCTTAACAAATCTTTGAGCAACTGGGGCCTGAACTGCAGATCTCAAAGGAAACAATAATTTAGGAACACATGGTAACTTAGGGATATGAATATTGTCGAATACCTTTCCTGTATTTCTGGATGTTATTATATAGAAGTTGAGAGTACAGGTCGCCTTACTAGTCTCGGCTTGTCAGAATTATCCTTTTGTCGAGCGGTCCGACCGGGGACGGAAGGGTCGCTAGTTCGAACCCCACCGGTGGCAGAGTGTTTTTATTTCACCTTTCTAGTACAAATGAAAGGTTTTGTTATACTTATCTTTTAAATACAGGGGCATAGATACGTGATGAACGATAAAGATCAAAGTTCGGGCTCTAAATAGACCAAAGTCACATTCACCACTGTGATGTATACCTTTAATTAAATTCTCCGAAATGTTAGCAAACAAGGTACCGCTTACTACGTTATGGTAATTATACGCTCAGGAGCCTGTCAAACAGTACCTTATTAATTTTGGTTTATTTTCCAATGATGCGCCTCTTTACAGAGCTGTAATTTTATTTGCATTGTTTCATAAAAAAACATTCATCAGACTGCAAAAACAATTTTCATGATATGTGCAGATATTGATGAACGAGGAAACGTTGACGTTTGATTGCAATCCAACTTCTATTTTGCATCATGTCAAATATTGAGCCGCAGTTAATGTAATTAATGATGCTCATGATTTCATAGTCTAGGATAAAACATTTAATCAAACGACATGTTTAGATTAGAAACCCACAAATCAACATGTCAATGAAAACATTCTATATAAGATTAATTCGATAAATTAACATACTTGGATTGATAAATTTTTACACGGCGGGAGTCCTCGACGAAGCAGAAGACGCGTACTCTCCCGGAACATCTGGTCTTATTCTCCTGGTACTTTTAAAGAGTTTCCGAGTAAATCTTTCATTTGTTCTGTTTTCGCCGATTTTGTGAAGATGTCAGCATTTTCTAGTGTGTGCCAATGTATATTTATCTGACACATAAAAATACAGTCAAATCGCAAATCGAAATAAAACCCTAATATTACGAAAAAATGACACTGCAAGGGAAGTAATACCGTGAACCTATAGACACATAGCGGTATCAACTAGGTTAATAATATCTACATCATGTTCTGGTCCGCTTCATCTTCGTCTGTAAATGTTTGACATTCTGAAAGGTTTTCTCAGTATGATAATTCTCGCAGAAATAATCAACCGAGGCGTAAAAAATGATTAGCACAAAATCAGTTTTCTCAGTATTTCCTCCTCGTTGTTTTGAACAATGATATTCCGGTTGTGGTGTCAGTGAGGAGACGTATCGCCTTGATACATCACGCAAGCCTGTCATTGATCAAGCTAATTCTAGTAGTTATTCTAACAATATAAAGCATTGCCTTTTCAGATGAGACATGACATTTCATCAACATATAAATGCATCAATTTAAATGAAAGCCCAGTTTTTATAAGATAAAGGTTACAAAAAGAATGTTAAAACATTTCTGACAACTTAGTTTGAAATTTCCCGATAACAGCAAATAATTTTACGTGACTTCATAAATGGTACTTTAGCCGAAAGGACTTGGAGTGGTAAGACAGAGTTAAGTTCATCAGTGATCCACCTTTTTTCAAACTAGTTTTGTTTGGAAAATTTGGTAGGAGTAGATAGCATCATAATACCACGATTAAGCCTTACTACTAATTTGGAGGAGATCGTTTTTTATTTTCATGGTTTGTGCTGTGTTTTTGGTTTTTTGGTTTTTGTGTGTCTATGTGTGTTTTTCTATCGTTTTGTCCTTTTTTTGTAGTAGATTGAACTTTATAATTAATAGGGAGGTTTTGGTTTCAATTAAAACAAAAACAGTTTTAAAAGTTGAATATCAATGCCCTCATTGTCACTACTTTATAATCCGCAAGAAACAATTTTCTTAATAAATATCACATATAACTGTATCACAAGGTCCACCCGTTGTCCGGGAATTTTGGACATGTAATAGGTCACTGATGTTATTTGCCCTAGAGCGTTTTTCATTGGCTGTGCAAATCAGAAATAGATGGTGATGTCTTTATATGGACAATAACTTTACGTCATGAACCGAAAATGACACAACAAAATGGATGCCTCAGTTTGATTTTGCCCTTCACATTTTCACCTGATATATATATATATATATATATATATGTGTGTGTGTGTGTGTGTGTGTGTGTGTGTGTGTATTCTATTCCGAAGGATTATAAAACTTTAATACTAAAACAAACTTATGAATCTGAAACATATTTTTTGATATTTCCCACCGAATTTCTACACTTTTAACCTCCCCGCTTCCATCATCACTGGTTTGTCCTATAAGGATTTAACAGAAATGTGTGATTATGCAAAAATATTTTTTCTAGCAAAGATTACTTCTAATAATAGATTGATTTAATCTCTTAACTCCCGACTTCGCATTTCTAGACATTGTGGTGTCGGTGTTTGGAAAATCGCTATTTCTCCCTTATTTATATATTTAAGTACTGAGCTACTGACAGCATCCGATGAAACTAAAGAAGACTTTCGGTTTTAGTAAATTTCGATTAAAAAAAATCCTTACGTTTTAAGCGAGTTTAAAATGTTGAATTGATGACGTCGAGTGCACGATGGACATAAATATGTGTTCTGTGGTCCGGTTTGTATTCCACATATATGTTAATAAAGAACAGAATTTCGTTGAATTTCAACACACGGATATCTATTGTCCCAATTTTATCAGTTTCATTGAAAATCGTGGGAGTTAAAGGTAATAATTATGTATGTGGCGTTGTACAATTCTAACGTGTTTCTGCTGATAAAAACATCAACATTTACAATAAAATACCCGTTCTGTAGAATTTGTTTTACAGATACATGTAGTTTAAACAATAAAAATGCTTTAGACATATGAAGTAATAATATTTTCTATAATCATTTACCAAAAACATAATTTTATTACTGTAACAACGTTTTCTGGTAACAGTTTAAGTAGAAACCCTGATTAATTTTAAAACATCCATTCATTTTTGTCACAAACGTTAAAGGGACTGAATGGTTAGATTTCGTTATTTTTTTCCCATGCGTTTGATTTCGAGCAAGCATTGTAATACTTAAATTTAGACTCCTCAGAAAATTATAACACGCTCTGAGAAAAATTGATAAAGATTATCAGCTTGAAATTAACGCTAGTCGACACTCGCTGTTGTTTCTACTACCCATCGCTGTTTCGATCGGAGTCGGAATCATCACGTGACCTTTCAGAGCCTCGTTTTAACCCGCAATTTTGATATGATTTCTTAGTAGGTATAATAATGTAATTAGCCAAAACTTCATTAGCCAGCCATGTTTTAATTCGTACTTTGTAAACTGACCTCTTATTTCACACTATACGCGTGACAAAGCGAAATAAATGAATTTGAATTAATCTGAATCTAAAATAGCATGCGCAAAGCCATTGTTTACACTCCCCGAACGAAATTGATATGAAGAAGTGTCGCTTCTATATCATTAAATTTTTTGATGTTGTTAATAAAATGGTTAGGCAAGCATTTAAAAAAACATAATTTACAGAAAGTACACACATTAACGAAATGGATCACTAACAATTTAGTCCCTTCAAATTATGTAATAGAAAAAAATACATGTCTTACTTTTCACCGATATGACAAAGACATGAAGAACATTTACTGCAAACGTACTATTTGAAACTGAACTTAATACACAACAATGTGAAGATAAAAATGTAGCAAGAGGTCATTGTTCAGCAGTGATAACATTTTCGTATTTTTTTTCCGCTAAATGACACTAAAGTCGTTTAGTTACGCGTGTAAAACATGACTTATCTGACGTGCGTGCGCATTGATATTTAAGACAATCATTCGAATTTAGTAACACTAAATGATCAGAACAGCAGCTTCACTTAGCGTGGAGAACTTTACCTCATCGCCGCAAAACGTGATTTTTGGATTTGGAATGTCAGAAATTCCTGATTTTTTATATTAAATTACGCATTTTCTTGTGACGATCACTAAAACCACTACTGTATTTACTTCGTTTGCAACAAAAAACATGTTGTGGCATGTTTCAAGTCTATTTACGCTGATCCATTTTCACAGAGAGCGCATTACCGTGGAAATTGTTCTCAAACCCCTATTATCGTTTAATTGTTTTCCTTTGGTGTCTGTTGTTACTCCGGTTTTTTTTTAAAAAAAGATCCCCAACTGTTGTTGTTCTATGTAAACACTTTCAAAGATAAAACAAATTATGCTCCTTTACAAACATATTAAAAAGTTTACTTTTTTTGAGTAATTATTTTGCCGACCGCTAATTTTATGATTCTGTTATAGTAATCCTCAAAAGTCTTGCTGACTTTTTAAAGTCTTTGTTACCGCCATCATTTGGCCAAACTATTCCATATCCGGTAAGAGACAGACAGGATTTTGTAATTCCAAATTACAGACAATTTCTTCCTTTCATCCTTCCCCTCTTCGACTATGGAATGCACTTAATGTGACACTTAGATCTTCAACATCAGTGCAAACTTTCAGATATCCTATTACTCAAAACCTTTCAAAACCCTTCATCTACTACGGATTTTGTGAGAGAAAGTCATTGATGTAATTCTTTGAAATATAATTTATTTTTGCGTAAATCTGACTGATGACGCCGACATTTTTTTTCTTTGTCTCAATTATGAACAGCAGAGCCGTTTGCTTTTCTTTAATCTTAAAAACGTAGCCTTGTTTTTGAAGTAAGACTAACTTCTTTCTGGTAAAGAAAATCTGCCTGTAGACACTGACGAAATGATATTTTAGAAATGTGTACAATTTCATTAAATCTTGAGATAGATTTTAAATTAGAAGAAGTCTAATTTGTTTTCTTATTTCAGCGATCAATGATTCACGCCTTCGATGTTTGCCAAATGCTGTAAATGTTATTTATTTTAGGAATGGTCTTAAATAATGCTGTAATTACTTGTGCCAAATCCCGTTGCCGATAATTATGGCAATAAAATAAGTTTGAATCAAGTACTGATGATCCCTAGGTGAGATTTTTATACAGTCTAACTTTAATATGGTGCCAATTACTCTACACAAAGCAGTATACCGAACAGTTTTCCCGGTATTTACAATAGTCACAGAATCTGATTTTATATAAACTATTGTCAATGTATTTTACGCTATACCACTCCCTCCATATTCAAATAAATGTTTATGTACTAACAACCCGACCCCTACTGTGTTTATCAACTAAATATGGAAAACTGAAAGATTCCGTACCTCCGTTGTTGGTTCGGTTTTTATGAAAACCCTCATCACCATAGCAACATTGAGCAATCTACATCATGACTCGAAATAGAGCAATCATTTATCAAAATTATCATATGTTCATCCATAAACAACCTTTCAAAAGCTAATAACCGGAATTTTGTGAGAGTTTTATATTGACAGAACTAGTTTAAATCTGTTTATAGCAGGAATACTTAGTTATTTATTGCCGTGAATTTGTACTGCTGTCAGTGTCGTGTTCTGTCCTTATAGAAAGTTCGGTATATTGAATAAGTCACGTGATCTCTTTGATTCTTAAAATGCCTGCAAAACTTTTTTCAAATAAAACAAACGGCTGAATACTTAATCGGATTAGCTGGTATTACAGAATGTCAGTGGTACAAGAGTCACATTAACAGCGTACAAGTCAACGAAAAAATAAGCAAAATGTGAACTTTGAAAGTGTAAGGAGACTTAATATAATAAAGGAGTAAATTAATTACAATATCGTCCCTAATGACAAACATAGTCGCCACTTACTTCATACAGTATCACCCCTAACAACAAAAATAGTCGCCAATTCGTACTTACAATATCGTCCCTACAGACAAACATAGTCGCCACTTACTACATACAGTATCACCCCTAACGATAAAAATAGTCGCCAATTCGTACTTACAATATCACCCCTAACTACAAACATAGTCGCCAATTCGTACTTAGTCGCCACTTACTACTTACAGTATCACCCCTAACGACAAACATAGTCGCCACTTACTACTTATAATATCGTCCCTAACGACAGACATAGTCGCCACTTCCTACTTACAATATCACCCCTAACGACAGATATAGTCGCCATTTCGTACTTACGATATCGTCCCTAAAGACACACAGAGTCGCCACTTACTACATACAGTATCACCCCTAACGATAGACATAGTCGCCACTTCCTACTTACAATATCACCCCTAACGACAGATATAGTCGCCACTTATGATATCGCCAGACATTAATTGATTATACTTAATTCAGTAATGTTAAAAACGCCTTTGTAATATAAAATTCAGTAATGGTGTTAATGTAAACTGTGTCCGTACATCTATTCTTTAGCATACCATTTGCACTTCCGCTTCCGGTAGCGTCATTTACCCATATGCCAATAGTTAAACATCAGAGTCCGCAAATGCGTAACGATGCTGTACACATTTTACTGATAATAGACGAGTTTAACAAATTCTGAATAGAGAATTATACAAAAGAAATTGATTGGTTTATTGTTCGACGTGATGGCGGTGGGCGCCATACCGAGTTATAAAAATTACATGGGCTATTCTATCGAACATGAAAATCGAAGGCAGCTTAGATGAATGGAACTGTGTCGATCCGTTTTTCTGCTAAAGGAGAATGCCTTTAGATAAAATTATACCAAAATCAACGATCTGTTTGTTCAACATCCCGGATGTAAGCATCTGTTGTTATATAGACAGCATCGTTGTAAATGTTGAATATTTCCAATACGCAATCTTACTCGAACACTCAGCAGTAGTGACATCATATCACGATTTATGAAAAAAATAATTTCAAGAAACAGACATGTTCACGAAATCATCCCTCAACATCGACAAAAACATGGGGCAAATATATTAGCCACAGAAATATTTACTCGAGACTCTAACAGAAGTTTAATAGGTATAAAATAAGGTGTTCCGGAATGGTAAGCTTCTTCTGCTTAATCGATCGACACAAACCACTTAATCTTTTTGTAATGAATGAAATAAATATCACGTTTTCAAATGACAACCGAGACGATAACAACGTAACCACCACACATTCTTACAAGCAACGAAAATATCAAAGGGAAATATCACACAAGGGAATGATATGCTTTACAATGTGATCACCTTGACATTGAAACCTTTTTTTTATAGTTTTAATTAAGCAATATCTTTTGAAACTTCATATTATATTGGATATTCTGGGATCACGCACATAGTAACTATTCTGGGACCAGTTCTTGTGATAACACATAGTAACTATTCTGGGACCAGTTCTTGTGATAACACATAGTAACTATTCTGGGACCAGTTCTTTTGATAAAACATAGTAACTATTTTGGAACAAATTCTTGTGATAATACATAGTGACTGAATAGGTACCGGCTACGAGATGCAGTTCCCAATAGTAGTCAACTTGTCTGCTGTCTGTCCGTCCGTTGGTCAAGTTTTTGGTGTCTGTACAGTATCTCAAATTCCGTTAGGGCAATGGCACTCATACTTTATTCCTAGCCTCCTGAAAGGTAGTGCTTGTTTGGGATAAGTAGCTTTGCAATTCCCCAGGTTAAAGGTCAAGATCACTGTTGCTATGAATAGTAAATCATTTTCCATGTGAAAACTAGAGCTTGTTTTGGCCAATTTAACCCAAAGTTCATAAGTACTTTCTTACTGAAAGTGTTTGCTTAGGATTGCTTTACAGTTTTGAAGGTCAAAGGTCACTTTTACTATTAATAGAAAAATCAGTTTCCCTGCGACAACTCAAATTTGCCTTGGCCAATCAAACACAAACCTCATGCAATACTTTCTAACAAAAAAGATTTGCTTTGGATTTTTTTACGTGCTATTTATTCTGATATTAGTTTGCTAGTATCGTAATAAGAACATATGATTTTCTATATAAAATTGCTTCAGAGATCGTTTAACGAGTTGCACAGCTTTGCTCCAGCTTGTTTATATCGGATTTGTATCAGGGATAGACTGTTTACTGTATGACAAAACATCGCATTACACGCTTTCTTTAAGATCGCTTTATTTATATCCATATGTCAGTCTGTCGATGACGTACATAACATGACCTTGACATCCCCCTTTGAAGACGACTGACATTTGTTTCCTGTTTTAACAATGTTTGGAGAACGGTAAGAAGGTAACAGTCAATACGAAGCCATCGATTAAGTAAAATGTTATCCTTTATACAAGATCAGAACTAGCCCCAAGCAGAATGGATTAACAGAAGTATCGTCCACTTTCATACGTCACCGTTCTACACATCCAAAGCCTCCAGCAGCAGGTTCTTCGGTCTGTATTGAGATACACAGAAATAGATTTCCTTTGGTAGAGACCATTTTTGTTGAAATAGAATACAAGTTCCATTTAGCTGTGTAATTAGTCTATGCTGAGTAACAAAATCAAAGTTTCCAGTAGTCGTGCCTGAAATACATGCAAAGTTACATTTCCACAGAATCTGATAGGATAATATTGTATCTGCACTACAGTATACAACTAGCTAGCCCTATTGTGTTGTTTATCAATGTCTAATAATATAACCAATGTTTCCGATAGTCGTGGTGTTCATTCATAGCTAGGATACCGAAGTTTCCAACTGTTTGCTAACATACGGAATAAACAGGGTTTTCTACGGTTGGAAACCCAAATTACTCGGTGCACATAACAAAGCTTACGTACAGAAGGAAGTCAAGGTAAGAACTTATATGAGCTGTATATGGTTGTCACTGAATTCTTTTTATCAATAAATTATACATGTATTTATATCATGAATGTGAAACAGATATTTTAAGGACATAAGCGACCTGCACTTGACGAAAGATATCTTAAAGAATACGTCATGAATGCGAAACATTAATGTAATTACAGATATTTTTAAGGACATAAGCGACCTACACTTGACGAAAGATATCTTAAAGAATACGTCATGAATGCGAAACATTAATGTAATTACAGATATTTTTAAGGACATAAGCGACCTGCACTTGACGAAAGATATCTTAAAGAACATTGACTTATTTTGCAGCAGATTACAGAGTGCATACAACTGAACCTCGTTTTCTCGAACTCATTCAATCGAAGACCGCATTGAGTCCGTCGGTCCAGACCTAATTTCCCACTTCAATCGAATACCTCTGATAAATCGAGGTTTCCCCACGGTCCCGCCGACTTCGAGATAATGAGATTCGACTGTAGATACGGGCACGACATGGTATGGCTTGGATGTCTCTTGCTGAAGATCAGGTTGCAAATGTTTGGGAAAAAAATTTGTAGATATGGTGCAAAATTTAATTAAAATTGTACATACACTGTATGTTGATGTTTCCAATGATTCATTGGTGTGATTGATAGGTCAGAAATTTTGAGCTGGATTTAATTTGACCGTCATTTTTATGTGTTACAGTGTGAATTAATTTGTCAGTACCTCTAGTATTATTAATCTTACTGGTACGGAGATGAACCTTCATGCACTTTAATTAGGAACATCGAGTATTACTCTCACGAACGCTACCTCTATATTTGTTATACCAACCACGTATCATAAATATACCCAGACTCCAAAGTCAACCAAGTATACTGGATCGCTACTGATGTCTGTAAATTGCGCAAAGATCACGCAATGTGCTCAGATGATAGCGTCTACAAAAAAAATCTAGGTCAATGGAATTTTTGTCTTCTTACCTGAATTAATCATTAATTGATGTCGGGTTGTAGATAACCTTACCTGTCTCCATTAGGCGTCATGAGGTGTGGTGATTGGCTTCTGCATACAACAGATGATAGATTCTGTTCACGCTGGTACATCACTCCAACATCTATATACACCTATACACCCTGGTAGACGATGTAGATAAAACAAAGTATATACATCTATATTGTGTGAAGTAATGGAACCTGGCACCTACAATAATATATCATACAGAATGTCCATACATATTAACATGTTTAAATGGCACACCGTTTAATGGCGATGATAATATCAAAAGCGATGCATGTTTCTAAATAAGAACTGGTTTTATGCTTACTTCTTGTCACTTAGACTGCTATATACGTGCATTGATACAGACAATTAAATCACATGTTGTGTCTCAAAGGTGTTGGTAAACAGATATCACGGGGACAGGTCTACAGCCACAGGATGTTTACTTATACAAAGTGTTAATGTATTAACTAGATTAAGCCAATAAAGATTATATACCAAAATGGAATAAATAAAAAAACAAAAAGCTCTCTCAAAGTCACAATCGGTAAAAACAAGAGTAAAATATGAAAAACAAACAACAATTTACATTGAGACACTTAAAATTACAAGGGAAGTACGACCACGTGTCAAGGAATGATAAACATCTTCTCAATGAATCTTAGCAGGTAATGTGATGTTCTCAAAATGAGAACAGAGTCAATAAAAACAGCATTCGTTTTACGAAGCATCGAATCCGTCTAACGACATACCACAAAGGAAATTTAACATATACCTATTTTAATGAGAGAAAAGTGTTTACAATAAAACTGTCTCATAGTGTTTTAAGTTTCCTCATGTTTTACGTGATCTGAAAATCTCATGATATGATGTAATATATATATATTATAGTAGTATCAGTTATCATTAATCTCTTTTATATCAGTTTTATTAGTCACGTCATATACTTTCCGTTTCATCTATGTTTTATGAAACCTTGCAGATGTATCATCACAATGCTGTCCTATTCTAGATACATTCTCTTAGTTCAATGGCGTCCTAGATTCAAACAACGTTTCATGGCTGATTTGTGCTTGAAATGCAGCGTACATAAAACCTCCTGCAATTTAATTATATTATTAATATGTATTTCAGATTGAAATTCGATGTCCACTGTTTGTAATGTAAAACCATTTACACAACATTACATTATTTATCACCGAGGACAGGAAATCGTCAAATCCTACTATCGATTTTGAAATAAAATATGTATGGTCTCCATGCTTTATTCTATTAAGCATATGAAACAAATCAGCATGAATATTTACAAATATATTTAAAAAGATAACCAAAACAAAACCCATAACATCAAATTGTGTTGTGTAGTGTCGCCGTTACACATGTAATTGGATCACCTTATTAATAACAATACAGGGTAATAGGTAATTGGTTTATTTCATTAAAGGCTCGAACCTCGAACTCGGCGGGACCATGGGAAAACATCGATTTAAGTGAGTTCGAATGTTTTGTGAAAAGTTACAGGTTTAATATTTCGGATTAAGCGGGGTCTTCGAGCTATACCATTGCTACTTTTCATATGTTGACTTCCAACCAAAATCTGTTTGTTTGTATTGGCCGTTTGGTGGAACAGTCCCGTTACACGTAAATTTCATGCCATAGATTTGATTGAGGATATTTTGAATTGAAGTGTATGTATTTATGTGTTTCTTTTTTTTTCTTGAAAAGATCGAATTCAGAATAGCTATTTTCAACTGGAATGTGTTTAAAGTAAAGGTGTAGGTAATGTTTTTTTTCTTTCCAGATATGTGCAATTTAAAAGAAACGTTGAATTCATAATTTTCATTCCGACGGTATACGAGGACGGATGTGAAGTGCACGTGTTTGTCGGTGTGACAGAAACTGGTGAACGATTTATTTTTCAGCCTGTGTGAATGACTCTTCTCGTGTCTGGTTGAGTTAACTGACTTATGCACAACAGACATCGGTAATTCTGGCCTCGAACGGAGGCATTTACTGGTAGATATATTCGCTTTAATTTAAATGGGAGGTGGTTATCATGTAATGGGATTTTACGCACTTCAAAATACGATAAGGATTCAGAATGGCGTTACCAATTGACCCCAGCACGGCAGGACAGTAGAGCTAGTTTGGCGAACGTAGGCCACTATAGGCGAATAGAACGATATGGCCTATTTTATGTACTTGTAACAACGTTTTCTGTAAACCAAATTCAAATTATAACAGAAAAAAAGCCAGGACGTCTGAAATACCAAGCGTATACTAACAATATATTACATCGTATATGGGGAACAGTGTATGACCTGGACAGGACTGGTAAAGATGGCCCTGAACTGTCAGTGTTGACCTTAAAAAGGGTTATACCGGTGTAGTTATTCAGTATTAAAGTCACGTCTTGGCTATTACATAAATGTCCTGTTGAATATTTACTGTCAACAATTGGAATGGTAAGCTGGATACTCTCCAATAATAGGTTTTCTTACTTTTATGCAATATCATATCTTATACTGTATTATATTTAGTATTTTTCAAGCCGTGAAGGAGAAATGGAGTTTTGAACAAAAATATTAAGTATCCCCCCACCCCACCCTTGTAATATATAAAGATATGCTATGTAGTTGCATATAGTATCTATATCGACATATACATTAGCTCCAACAGTGTACTTTAGATTAGTATATTCTTTCTTTATACAACTGAGGCTAAAGGTCGGATAATGCGTGGCAAGTGAGTACAGTAGTTATCGATCCAACACCGCCAGATGAGATCCGGAAAATACCTCGACAAATTGCAAATGGGAATAAAAATCCTTATCTGCTTAAATTTGCTTTCTACCTAGTCATAAAATAGCCATTCTTGTATCAATTTCGTGGTTCAATATTCGTTTTGAGATGAATAACAAGATACACGCAAGGAAACCCGGTATAACGTGATGATTAACATGATCCTTATGCATTTAGCCACATTTTATATTCAATTCTTCGCTTAATGTTGACGGGGACGGTTTATTGTAACAGAAAAAGAAAAAAAAAACAATAACTATTATTTTCAGACAAACAGTTATTATAATTTTAGTTGACAACTAAACATGTGTTTTCCGTTATAACAGTTTTCGTTATTAATTGTTCTTTAATACGAAGGACATGATGTCACTGATTATTGTGACAAGTGACAAGTGGAGAAAATAATGATTAAAACAATTATGTTCAAAGCGCATGTTTTCTGTACAATACACATAAACAAATTTTGTGTGAGGCAATGTCATAACTGGATTTGTTTTAACACGGTGTTACTATTTATCAGAAACAGTGTTACATAAGTGATACTTACGTTATCTTACACTTGTTACAACGTCTATACTTAAATGTTATATTTAAAATTGGTTGTACAAAAAGACGTTATTTCATGTTTTTTTTAACTTACTATGTCTTTTCGCGATATGAAGCTTGACGTGTGTGATGCTCTTTAGGTTATCTGTTAGTCCTGAGAACCAGACTTTACCTGGACTGACCAAGGTTTACATGATAGGTGTCGTTGGTGAAGCAGAAGACGCTTACTCTTCCGACACATCTGATGTTATTCTCCTTTTCCTTTCTCAAGAGTCTCCGTGCTAATCGGTGATCACCTCATTATGACTCATAAACATGAGCTTTCCTTTCCTCAACAGTAACATACCAGACGTCACTCCCAGTATAAGTTATAGCAGCCATCAATAGTTTAGGCGGGCTATATTAATTAAAAAAAAAAAAAAAAAAAACGACAACCCCGCTACCAAACAAACAAACAGTAGCCAGGTATTATTTCTAGTTTTATATATCATTAACTCTAAATCTAGTATTTCATAATGCGATATAAGTACAGACATTGTTAATGACCTTTTAAAGAGTACATCTGCTTGTAGTGAAGCAACTTTTTTTTTATTTCAAGTAGAATCGAACATACAAAAGTTATTTGCTACGAAGCCAGTTTACTAGCGCGAAATGATGCGCCGACTGTCGGGAACAAAGATGCTCGTAAACAAATCCATGCATTGGAGGAACAAAGCGATGACACGGTGATGTAATTCTTACTCGGGGTTATGATTTACCTAAATACGTTGTATACAATACGTTCCATCTCTCATATTCTTGTCCAACAGTGATTCTTGGATTTTTTCGTTTTCTGTGTGAGACCATTTAACTCTTATACTCGGATCCGCTTCGGTTTGGAAGCCATTTTGTCGACATTCTCTAGACGGGTTTGCGCATGTCCGTAAGGTCAACGTGTCTTTGTTTTTGTATGTAAAATGTTGGTTGAATGTTTAAGAATTCATCACCGTTGATTTTAGTATAGTATGGAAAGTATAATATTGTACCAATATAAGGACATTCACAGTTCATATATAGCACAGAACTTCAATTTCATAATGAAAAAACATATACAAACTAAATTGTCCTTTCGGAAAATTAATGGCCGAAATCATAAATGCATTCTGAAAATATTTTACCCATTAAATTCACAGCTGATTTTAATAGAGAGTTATTGACTATCGCTATTCCGGAACAGTGTTTTAGATCTGAATATTTATTGACGCACTTCCTTTTTTCATTGTAACTGTTGCCAATAGAGAAAAATACACGTCTCATTGTCGAAGACAACACCAGATTTTTTTTTTTCGAGTATTCACATTTGATTGTATCCTGTTCAACGTGAAATATGTTCTTCTGTATTCTGTATGGCGATAGAAAACAAGAATATAAAGTTGCAAATCAAGGATGGTTATATTTCAGTTAAGAAATGCTGTAGGCCTTTGTAATGTTTTTAGTAATATTGATCTCATTAGGAAATATTCTGTTTCTTTACGCGATATGAAACTGGACGTATTTGATGCTTGTTTGATTGACTCTTGTTTTCACAATTGCGTACCTTGTTCTCTTTTGAGAACCTGACATTTGATTTAATCAGATATTGCATGGCAGGTGTCGACGATGAAGTAAAAGACGCTTACTCTTCCGGAACACCTGGTCTCATTCTCTGTGTACGTTTTTCCTGTGTGTCCATGTAAATCTGTCTTTTGTTCACATTTTGCCTTAGTTTATTAAACTTACGTTTGAATAAGGATTATGTTGACATGATATTATGGAGAATCTGAGTTGATATTATGATTATGCTGGTCTTTACTTGTTGTTAAACCATGCACACAGACGACAAATTTATAAACTAGAGAAACAGGTATAAGAATATCTCCACACATGCAGACATTTTTGAGGGTTCAACACGTCTAACATAACGCTTTAACTTGAATAATACACACGGTTGATACAGGTTATGTTCTAATAGTGTCAACTTCGTTTGTCCATTCGTTTGTAACATTGTAAAATCTTCCATGGCGGTTTGGTTTTATTTAGCGTTACATTATCTGAGTAAAGACCATTTTTGGTATAAGTCAGTTTACGATAAATTTAGGAGGCTGAAAAAATGCATTAATATCATTGTGTCTGCGGTGTGGAAGTGATAAAAGGATGCCAACTTTACAATATAAAGGTTTGATAGCAAATACAATATTAATAACGACAGTCATATTACCAACGGACCACAGTTTGCTGTGTGGCATTAGAATCATCGGACATGCATGCGATACTGCAGCTTGATCCAGAAGCTTCTGTGAAACCAACACTTTGATCTGCAACTGCACGTAAATGTGTAGCAGCCATTTAGAATAACCCATGGTTTATTAATGTGTCCTTATCACTATCTTTGCTGCCGTCAACACATATCTCGGTATTATGACTGACGAATGGACAACGCTATTGAATAAATTACGTTAAAACACAAAAGCCGTCGATAAGAAAAGTTCGTGCAATGCTCCGCTTTATTTGAACTCAAGAGAATCGGACAATGATGTAATTGAATAGCTTAATTAGATTATCTCTTTAATCTCAACATAAAGCGTGACGTCATTATCTCGATAGCACGATATTTACAGTTCAAATCGCGATTACTTACTGCGTAATTACAGAAGCCAATGCAATAGAAGTTTCGGCTGATATCTACGATCAGTATATCATAGTAGCAGATCATCTGACTGTTTCACTGATAAAGCAATCGGATTTGACACTCATTACCATCCAAAAGAATTGTTGTCCATATTAAGATCAACATCACTGTAGTCAAGTTTAATTCGGTTGATATATATTCATATGTATTTATTTCTGTTTACAGAAGTACCAAACACCGCCACTAGAAAGGTTCTACAACTCTTGGTTGAAGTTGAAAATACTGGTGAGTACCCATAATATCACGGAAATAGTTCACAGAGTAATAGAGAGTTAGTGTCTCTCTGATTTTAGTTCTAACAAAATATCTGCCCGAGTTGTCGTTTCTTCCATTCTCAATACAAAGCTACTAGAATGTACTCTGATGGACATTGGTGCTAACCCTACAGGTCACGTAGATGTTTTGGCCTCGAAATTTTGGATTCAGAACGTCAGTCGTTTAAAGTCAAACGTTTAATGTTTTCGTCAGATCCTATCAAAGCTGTATTCCAGTACATACATGTTAACTCTGCAGTTACAACTGTCTCAATAAACACCTGTTGATATGAAACATAGCTTTTGACACCTGATACAAAACCAGCTTACACTATGAGTTGCTGTATTTTGTCCTACCCAACATCGTTACTTACCAAAATATGGTCGTATTTGAATATTGTTGTTGGACGCAGCTGACGTATCCCTTGTTTATCTGACATGATAACCATTGTCTGATCCTAACTTATGGCTATATCAGTTACTATTAATTAGAACTTACATTCGGTCTAACTTAACCTGTTATATTTGCGATTTGCTCTAGTGCCGTCTTCGACCTTTATTTGTTTCTTCGTTATAAATCAACGAATTAAGTCTCGACTGACTCGGCAACGACACGAGCGATCAACTCATTTATTTTTGTCTGTGTTCAGTTAGTTTCCCAGAATATTTCCGAACCAATCCCATATGTGATGAGACCATCATCAAGCCTAGCTGTTACAGAGTACCAAGTCTTCAATCACCATCAATTCTTTAACAAAAAATACACACTTAGAACCTTAACAACAGCATCACCAATCACAATTACCGTCTCTGAAAACACCGCTTTTTTCAGCAACGAAAGCGATTAGAAGTAGCCAATCATAAACCTTGTAACAACGTAACTGCGGGCGTTGAATTACCTGGCTGAAAAAAAATACTTGGAGAAGATATGATGACAACCAGCGTTACGATAACCGGCCATAGATGAGCTGCCGTTAAATAAACCAGTAAGGTCGTGTTTAGGTTAGGCAGTGCTACCTTCAATACATCTGGTAATCGTCAAACATTACAGAAGGACATACATGACTTAAACAATACACCCAAACCATCACAGACAGATACAGTAATGAGTAGTGATTTAATTGCGCTACAGGTAATTCACACGCGCAGACAAAGCTCTTGGTGTAAGCCGACATCTTTGTCTTCGAACCTCAACAATCACTTACTCTTCAACCTAAATATACCTACAGCACTGCAACCTGATGTCAAGAAGAAAAATGCATTTGAATTACGTTAACCCCAGACATGACAACGTCTGAATTATATGCCAGAAATGATATGTTGTCCTGACCCGACTACAGAAATGAGGAAAACCCCTTCCCTTAACCTAACAGAAATTCGTCGATACCCATGATTTCGCGAATGATGGGGTAGTAGCATTGATGTCACCAAAAGTTATTTTCGTACAAATATTCGCGAGGGATTTGAATTCGCAATTCAACGTCCTCGCGTATTAAATCGAAAATAAATCCTTTGCGAAATATAGTTGATTTACAGTACTCCCTCATTAAAATACGTCCACCGAAACTAGATTCAAATGAGATTCTAAATTCTGACATTCACTATTAGAACAACACACTGATTCCTTTTAAAGGAAACAGAGTAACACTCGGACAACGACATAGAATTAGCCGTAATATGCTGACTCCTTAGCTTAGGCCGAAACCACCAGTACAGGGTTTGTTTACGATCAATTTTCCAGTGACTGATGGACCCGCAAGTATCACTCTCACGTTCTGTCATTCATAAACGAATTAACATACGTCAGTTTACGGTATTTTTAGAAAACTTCTCAACTCGTCACAAATTTATTGTTTATCCATCAGATGGATACCACTTAGAGGTCTTGGAAATCTGTTTACTGTTAGGATGATTATTGTTGTGAAGCTTTCTGAAAACATTGCTAGCTCAGTCTGGGAAATGTTGTCGATGCCATCAGTTGCGGTCTCAAGAATAATCCAATTTTCATATTCTCTGTTGCAAAACCCTAAAGCATTTATAACAATAAAATTACATCAGAAATTAGATATAAACACGAATGTATGATATTGGAATTTATTTAGTGTTTATATATATATAGGCACGGTTTAAGATATATATTCATGTAGTTGACTTTGTTCTTAAGTTATCAGATATATCGAACTTGATATTTTTTCAATTAATGTAGATGTCCCTCAGTCGCCTCATAGGCTTCAAAATTTAGGCCCTTAGCATCACTGACGAATCTTAAAAGAATTACTAAATAGCTGTATGATGCATTTTAAATCATAGTTCGGTTCTACCGTATCTAACTCGAAATTTGAATCTATAGGTGCTGTTCCCTATTGACAGCTTCGATGATATATAGGTTTTTGTTGTGATTAGAGCGTGAAGTTTGTAATAATCAATTACTGTACTTCTCACAAACTTTAGTAACGCGTCCGGTCGCTCATGAATCAACACAAACGCAATTAAACACAATCATCGACATCTCGGGTAGGAATAGTAGAAAAAACGTAACGAGAAATCAACAAAACATGACAAGTGATTTATAAAATATCCAATATATTTAATGGTCATGGGTACAGGTGGTGATGTCAGAATACACTGAAGTAAATTGATTTGGTTCTGTTGGTTTGTAATAGGAAAACGATATCCTGTGCCACACATATATACTTTGACGTAGGTTAAATTATGTTTACAGTCGGTGACAATCTTACCATCACACGCGACGCTCTATTGTACTGTGGCTAATTTAAAAGACAATTCTATCATGTGAAAACGGTGTTTTTAAATTGATATTATTGCACGAAAATCGGTAAAATCTGTTGTCTAGAATGACAGATGTTTGCTAATTGTCTGTTTGAAGTTTTGAAAATGTACTCTGGACGATCATCGGTTATGCTAATACTAACAATGGCACTTTTCCGTTATAACGGTTATCTATCCCGGTGTCTGTTCCATCAGTAAACTTCTGTTGAACAAATACACAACAAGGAAATGCATCACCGGCATTAGTTTTTTTTTTAAATAAGCTTCTTTCAAGTGTTCAGAGTAACTGGAGAAAATAATGCAAATATTGAGTGATTCTATACATTAAAATGTATGACAAGTTCTTGAAGTGCTGTTGTAATAGCATATAAGAACATTTTCCCGGCCTCTTAATATCTTTGTTTATATGTTATCACCTTAACTAAGTAATACCACATTAGTCCATTACATGAAGAAATCTGTCATAACTTCAGTGGTGGCTGTTTTCCTTTTCTGGTAGTACGAAAAAGTGCAGAAACATATACAGTCGAACTTCCTTTATCTCAAACTTGTATAACTCGAAGATTTCGTTTAATTTAAAGCTTTACGTCAGTCCCTGCCTAACTTTTTACATTCACATTCAAAACTTACTTAAATTGAACACTCGGTTATCTCGATGTTTCCCATTGTCACGCAGAGTTCGAAATAACAAGGTTCGGCTGTATATTTATAGGGCCCAAATTTTGTGGCCTTTCAATGGAACTGAATCGCAAAGTCCACTTCTATAATGTCAGATTATGGTAGTTTAACAATTCGTTGACAACTGAAGAACCCTAGGAAACATTCTACAAAACATTTTACAATAACTACATAGTATATTGTGGATGTGAGACAATGAGTGTTGTAAAGCGGAATATTTTCTAATATATACAGTTACCTTGTTTGATATGCTCTTCTTCTTAAGAGAGGAATCCAAAAAACAAAAAAAAAAAAAAAAAAAGGTTTTTTTTTATCAATTCTGGTTCCCAGCGGATTTAGATATCATACATTCACTCATTCACTCAGAGAAGTTTGATTGTTGCGTTCAGTATATTTTTTTGTTAACATGATCAAGATGTATGATATTGGATCTGTGTGGTGTTTACATACATAGATGTTTTATATGTTCTGACATTATATTACAACTGTGGATAGCGAGAGAGGACAGAGAGAGAAAGGGCAGAGCGAAAGAGAAAGGCAGCGAGAGAGAGGACAAGAGATTCACATATAAGTCAACCTTTGCCAGAATGAAGAAAACTAAAATCAGCAAAACAGTATCAGTATCAAGATGTATAAGTCGGATGTCGTTGATAAAGCAGAAGATGCATACCATTCTGGAACACCTGGTAATTTTCTTCTTTCATATATTAGGGGTCTTCGTGTAAATCTTGCAATTTGACATAGTTTGGCTTCATTTAAAATGCTGTTTTCATGTCGTTATTTTGTTGGTATTTTTGTAGTTTAATTATGTCATCCATACGTGTATTTACATGTATGTATGCAAATATCACATTAATTATCCATCTTGACATAAATATACACAAATATTACATATGTCACCCTACTCACATAAATATACACTACATCGGGTATATCAAAATAGATTTCATAATGATGTCCCATCCCACCATCAGGAGGATCCCCCTTCCTAAGACATTTTAACACTTTCCAAATCGACATAGTTTGGCTTCATTTAAAATGCTGTTTTCATGTGTTATTTTGTTGGTATTTTTGTAGTTTAATTATGTCACTGGGTATTTACATGTATGTATGCAAATATCACTCTCTCCGCATCTTGTTTCAAATATTACATATGTTCACTAACCTGCATAAATATACACTACATCGGGTATATCAAAATAGATTTCATAATGATGTCCCATCCCACCATCAGGAGGATCCCCCTTCCTAAGACATTTTAACACTTTCAACGACATCCTCTAGAGGTGTTCCGACTGGGTTGGTCTGGCCCAACGAGGGAATGATCGGCTCTCTCCGCTGCATGTTGTTGTTTCCCTACTGTTGACATTCATTCACCAACTGATTTTAGTACTGTCACTTCCGGTCATTTGTCTCCTGCATCCTGTCTTCCCTTAGCACGCTAGCTGGTTTGAGATACGGAATCAACGAACGATGTCAGGCCGGAGTGATGTTGAAATTATCCCTTCTCGGAAACCTATCCTCTGCTTTATGTTTGCTCTTTTCTGCTTCCATGCTACCCTTTCTGCTCCAGAAAATTGACGTATTTCAAATCCTTTTGAAATCGACCGCCTCTTTCTTCTTGCGCAATCGAGGCTCGCTGCTACATGTATCTCTTTAAGGACCTGGTTGCATTTCTGCCTTCTACCAGTCAATATACACAAATATTACATGCCTTACCTTTACTTATATAAACATTACATACAATGTACATTTCACTGATATCAAATACAAAGAAATTTTATGTTGAGGAAGTGTTTACTGCGCTTCTACACTATAAAATATAGGTGTACACTTATTATCCTTGTCTGTAACCCAGAGTTTCTCATATAGTATCATGTATCGGGATGGATGATATCAATCTTATGTATTAATAATAAGAATAACAAACTGGAAGACGTGTCTCACGTATAAATATTTTATCAAGTACTGACAGGTAATTAATGAGGTTCATTGTCTGGTCAGTGGAATAGTAATTAATTCCTAACGAAAGAGAGAAGTTATGAAAACATTCCATCCAGTGACATCAATAAACATTTCTCATTAATGCTGTTTATTCTTGTAAACTTCCTATCAAAATAGGGCCTTGTTTGGCGTTAAATTAGTACCTATCACACCATGCAGTTTGATTATGTCTGGAGCATAGGCTTATGCCTTAGTTGTTAATATATTTACATACTACATTTCTTTCTCTGTATAGGTGTAGTAGTCGTCCTGACGTTAAGAAACATCTAATATTGACAATTATAAAATTTATTTAAATATTGGTTTAGTGAACCTCTCCTTTATGTTTTGACATTTATTTCTACCCACTACGATTTGTTCTATTATTGTTTCAACAAGTTAGGCTTTAACGTTCATTGACGGGTCCAAGAAGGGCGAAATAGTTGTATGGCACAGTTTTGTTCATTGTTTTGGTAATATGTTTCTAATTGTATCTGTGTAATGTTTTGTACAATCCTGGTAGTAGGCCAGAGTAACAGTTAACGTGTAGCTCCAAGGACGGGTTTCATACACGATTTTGAAAGTCTTCCAAAACGAGGGCATGCTAATCAATGTAATATATGTAACAAAGAAAATACGAGATTGATAGTGGTGTACTTCTACCACACATATCGCTCTCAGGATGTAAAAAATAGTTAGAGATTAGCTGCCTCTGAAGTCATCACTTACCTGACACTGAAATCATCACTTTCCTGACACTGACATCATCACTTACCTGACACTGAAATCATCACTTTCCTGACACTGACATCATCACTTACCTGACACTGAAATCATCACTTTCCTGACACTGACATCATCACTTACCTGACACTGAAATCATCACTTACCTGACACTGAAATCATCACTTACCTGACACTGATATCATCACTTACCTGACACTGAAATCAACACTTACCTGACACTGACATCATCACTTACCTGACACTGAAATCATCACTTACCTGACACTGACATCATCACTTACCTGACACTGAAATCATCACTTACCTGACACTGATATCATCACTTACCTGACACTGAAATCATCACTTACCTGACACTGACATCATCACTTACCTGACACTGTCATCATCACTTACCTGACACTGAAATCATCACTTACCTGACACTGAAATCATCACTTACCTGACACTGTCATCATCACTTACCTGACACTGAAATCATCACTTACCTGACACTGACATCATCACTTACCTGACACTGAAATCATCACTTACCTGACACTGAAATCATCACTTACCTGACACTGACATCATCACTTACCTGACACTGAAATCATCACTTACCTGACACTGAAATCATCACTTACCTGACACTGAAATCATCACTTACCTGACACTGAAATCATCACTTACCTGACACTGTCATCATCACTTACCTGACACTGTCATCATCACTTACCTGACACTGAAATCATCAATTACCTGACACTGACATCATCACTTACCTGACACTGAAATCATCACTTACCTGACACTGAAATCATCACTTACCTGACACTGTCATCATCACTTACCTGACACTGAAATCATCACTTACCTGACACTGACATCATCACTTACCTGACACTGAAATCATCACTTACCTGACACTGACATCATCACTTACCTGACACTGAAATCATCACTTACCTGACACTGAAATCATCACTTACCTGACACTGAAATCATCAATTACCTGACTTATTGTTACAAAGGATGTTTATTTAACAATATTAAGTCTTTAAGAATGCATTGTATATTTATATAGTTCCATTCATTATTTGACCATACTGTATCTAATGCGACATTTAGTATTGAAAGATGTCATCTGTGTGCCGTTAATCCAACGAATGGGAAAGGTATTTAACATTTCATGATCTACTGAACCCGAATGAAATAGTTATTCACTCTTTCATATTAATATCTTAAAACGTTTGTTCTCTGAAATCCAATACATAGCAGCTTCCTAACAACATCTCATTGGCACAGTGAATAACTGGATGTTTTAACATACTGATTTTATTCTTTGAAAATTGATATTCTAAATATGTTTCTGTCTCACTTTTGACCTTTAGTTGAGCGTTCGCTCCTGTGAGGAAGGTTTTAGTTCTGTTCAATACCATTGTCTTTAAAAATGGTAGTTACTTCCTGCTTAACAAAAAGTATTTTGATTGCTTAGCGACAGTTTTTTTCTTGTTGATCAGTTGGGATATCCTGCTTGGATACTTTTGCGTCACTGACGATTTCTAGAAGG
Source organism: Ylistrum balloti (assembly GCF_031769215.1). Taxonomy (NCBI): domain Eukaryota; kingdom Metazoa; phylum Mollusca; class Bivalvia; order Pectinida; family Pectinidae; genus Ylistrum; species Ylistrum balloti. The sequence goes on along the minus strand of NW_026782592.1, from coordinate 396,619 downwards.
ACAAAACAGCTAGCTGTATGATGCAGTTTAATTCATGGTTTGTTTTTAATGTATTTAACTTTAACTTTGTGTCAAAAGGCGCTATTCACTTGTTTGTCTGTTTTACAATCTTAAGAAACATTTCTGAAGATTGTAAAAGAGACAAACAAGTCTTCCAAAACCACAAGCACGCAACACATACATTCACCTCTCATACACAGAGTTCATCCTTATATAACCCCGGTAGAACGTTACATGATATAGATCAAATAAACCTATGATTACTTACTATAACACCATGTTGATATTTTGTCGTACAATGGCTCGTGTCACAGTGGTGTTATTGTATTATATAGAGGTGTAGAAATTAACGCCTCCGACAAATCAATCTTAATTAACCTGTCAATCTTTATTAAGTTTTCTTTCTGGTCAGCCTTTACCTAAAGGTCATTCCCATATCCCTGCTTGTAACATCATCAACGCTCCCAACTCTGTTTTTCCTAGAATTGCCCGTGGACGTAGCCATTGTCTGAGAGAAACGCGAACCAACTATTTCATCCGGACATATAATCACTCGTCCTGTGATTTAAAGCAGCAGTAACATCCAAGGGACCTGGAGTTCTATTGATCTCTCGTAGTGAAGCCATTGATCATGACGTCATTATCATGACGTGTCAGGGTTAATCGGGGTTAATGGATTTGTCAACAATCGCCATGCCAAATCATTTTTCACAATGTATTTTCTTTGGCCAATAAAAACCACCCTTAAACAATATATTAGTTAATAAAAATCTAGCATATTCGTTAGTTTTTGAGTAAAATTGAACATTTAATGTATTTTGACCATAATAAGTACTTATCAATGTGTTACACAATGTACAGAAGTACATATCAATGTGTTACACAATGTACAGAAGTGCATATCAATGTTTTACACAATGTACATAAGTACATATCAATGTATTACACAATGTACAGAAGTACATATCAATGTGTTACACAATGTACAGAAGTACATATCAATGTGTTACACAATGTACAGAAGTACATATCAATGTGTTACACAATGTACAGAAGTACATATCAATGTGTTACACAATGTACAGAAGTACATATCAAATGTGTTACACAATGTACAGAAGTACATATCAATCTAAATACAAGTAAGGTATAAATATTTCATCTACTTATTAAGCACATCATGCATTGACCTTGGGCACATATATATAGGTGACATATTGACAACATGCCGAAGAAAATGGGTTGCTTTCACATCCAGAATTAACTTCCTGGAAGAAGTAAGCTGTTCCATCCAGTGATTGCTACCTTTCCGAAACATTGGTCTCTCTCCGTTACATTACGGGAGTTTGGAATAGAAAGCATTTTTCTCCGTGTCGCTGTGATCATGTGGATAATGAAGCGAGAAAAGTTATTGCTAGAGGAGCTAGTTCCTTCAATGCCTTATGTGCAAACGAAGTTTGTACTGCACCTGGTCTGATTCGCGGTTGGTATAACGGTAGATAGAGCCAGTAAACTGCATCAAACAATTGTTTTTTCTCCTTCTAGGACTATCAGTGATGCTGAGGGCCAACTTTTTAAAAAAAATCTTGCTATTGAAAATCCTTCAGGCGATCGTGACGTTAGTGACTGATTGCCTTGAATGTGTTATATAAGTTTGCACTATACCTCCATATATGGTATACTATATTTCTTATATTTTTCATTACACCTCGGTGTATGGTATATATGTGACTATTTTTTGTGTTTTATTAAGCATTGTATTTGAACTGTCAACTTTGCGTTTGACTTCAACCTTGGGTTAAGCCGGGATAAAGTCAGCCGTATTTACCATAGGCTTGTGGGATATGGGAATGAATCTGCACTTCTGGATGGTGTTGATATGTCGTAGTTAATTTGGTTCGATATTCAAGGGGTTCTTCCTAAAATCGTGATAAAAATGATAATAGATAAAATGATAATATCGTGCAATAGCTGAAAGACAAACTCACTACACCTGGTTTCGAGAGAGGAAAGTTGATAAATATAATGGGATTGCTTCGATCGTCAAAATGATTTCACGGAGAACGATTCCATTGTCTGCTGCAATATTAAGTTGAGCGTGTTTGGTGCTATTTATGTATGTCCTGTTGTTTAGCTTACCTTGTTCTCGTTTGGCTACGTAAAACTGATACATGACATGTGTCGCCTACCATGCAGAAGACGCTTGCCGTTCTGGCACACCTGCTTTTTCACGAGTCTCGGTATGAATCTTTCTTTTGGTCAAATTTTGTTCTAGTTTCATCGAATTTGTGTTGTGCCGTTAACTTGTCGATATTTTGTGTCGTTTTTCTTCCCTTGGGATTGGATGTTGGCTTCATACACTTGGCAAAGCCTACCTAACCTAAATATTAACATATGGTTAACTCTATCAGTCTTGGGTATTGTGATTTATCACGACAAATAAAAGATCAATCGTGTACCTTATAGCCCGAACCACTAGAATATCAGGCTTGTATGTGATGTGCATATACAACAGAAATTGCTAGTTTCTAGAGCAATTAAAATCTAATCAGTATGACGACAACGTGTAGTGGCAATACCATATACATATTTAATATCTTCATTACAGTTTAGAAAGACACAAGCCTAGCACTGAAAATGTATATGAATATATAGGCTGTTTAAAAGTACAATGGGGTCGAGAGTTCACCTTGGAAAGACAATATATACACACCCGTTATACTCCGAAGCTCCAGTCTACAGGAACGATAAAGTTTGAATAATTTACACATTGTACATTGAATCGATCTATCGAAATCCTGTTCGGCAGTCACAACAGAAGTAAAGTCACAATGGTTTAAAGGAGTGCAAAGGGGAAGTGCATGTTGGTGCGGGGACGTGTCTGTAGGTTCATCTATACCTGTATTTACTTCACGACCGATGAATAATACGCGTAATTATAAACGCTTACAGGGATAACAGTTACTTGCCAAGACAAATCCAAGGTTTGAATAAAAATCTCTTTACAGCAAATATCGAAAACGATCGAAATAAAATATGTATAAACAGAATTGAATATCTGCAGTAAAATTGACTATTGGTCTCTGATTACCAAGTAAACAAACAACAAGATTTACTACAAGTAAGGTAAGCGTTAGTTAGCACAGAATATAGACAAACGAAGCGATGGAGACAAGGTACACACTTTTTTCTCGACAAGAGGAAGGCATTTAAATAAATAAAGAACCTGCATTAAAGAATACTAAAAATATTTAATTATATTAAACTATGTCTTAAAATCTAAAATCAACACTTGTTTGTGCTGTAATTTAGACCAGGTGTTTTTTGTTATAGGAGAAATCTGACCACACATTGATAAGATACCGACATGTTCAAGTCTTTACCGTGCGGGTATCAACTTTCAGGCATTAGACATACCTATGATATGATATATCTATATGTTTATATAAACGTAAATAGTATTTTCCATCTGTTACCTTTCTTTTGTATGATGTTTGCCAAAAATACAAACACAACTGATAGACCTATATTTGTAAACTTTTGCTTACCTTGGGGTTCATAGATCACCAAACGCTGATGTTCACATATTTCACACTGTCACAGGTATTGTGTTATTTTATCATTTGGTTAAACATTAAAAATTTTTTCTCTTACTTTTCCGGAACGTCTGGTCTTCTTGCTTCTACTTCTTCTTACAAGGAGTCTCCGTGTAAATCTTTCTTTCGTTAACTTTTTTATCTGGATTTAAGGAAATCAAGTTTGGATTATGATTATGTAACATGTTGGTATTTTCTTCTTGTTTTTCGTCTGATTAAACTTAGTACACCAGATTTCTCTAAATTAAACCAAACATTGCATTTTGTCATTGTCTTCAAATAATTAATTTGACGGATACATTGATATATAAATGTCTAACATATTAATTTTCATTATGTTCATATTTTGTCTTTTAAGTACAGGAATGAAGGATTTGTTAACATGATCTTCCAAAATCATGACATCATCGTGCATGACAGCAATAAAATCTATAGGTTTTTGTGTGCTCTGTAGAAAAAATAAATAAATATATATTTTTGAAAAAAATCGTCAGTTCTGGACTGATTTCCATTTCGCAGCAGATAATACAAATATATCAAACAAAACCAAATTGCAGAAGACAGGGTGAGATGACTCAGTGTTACCTTACAATAAAACATGGCACAAAGCGACAACGTAGGTCTCTGCTAGTGGTTAATCTAATTCGAAAGAGAAAAGTATTTGTAAATGTCTTGGGTAGATTAAATACACTGGTATTCCGAACAGATTAGAGATCTTTGTGACATTTACATTATCTACTAAACGCCTAACCTATTTACCTTTTTATTTTTGAATTTTGCCCTTTGTTCTAGAGATCTACTAAACGAATACACATGCTGGTATTACATTAGGTATACAGAGACGATGTTGCTAAGTGTAGAGGTTGTCTGGTTTTATATTTGATAGCACACATAATTTCGGACATGCCGACTAATGATCGTCCTAAGAACACGACTAGACACGGATTATAGTATTTTTCAACTGTTTATTTTGTACAATAATTTTTGCGACTGATGTCTTCATGTAGTGTTATATAGTTTGTTGATATGTCCTTATTTTGGTTTCAATTGGCAAAATAGTCAAATAGTTTTTACAAGTTTTCTTCTTCGCCTCTGTCTGCGTTCCGAATTGGCTACCCTGTATATGAGCGTGCCTTGTATATATTCGGGATGCATTTGTTTACACTCCAGAGTTCATCTATCTCAAGAGTTTGATTACAAAAAAATGTTTGTTCAAAACTGGTTTGAAAATCTTCAGGAATGATATTGGATTAGAGGACTTTGTTTGACAATATTTCAGAGATAATGTGTATAGGATAAATCTGTCTAGAAACATAGTTCGTTAATTTGTTGCACTTCGTGTCTGTGTAAAAGTTTAGCTTCATATGAAAGAAAAGTAGCAACCTCCATCTTAAAACAGCTCGTGCTAATGTAATCCCGTTAACACAAAATCTATTTTCCAGATTTTTAATCTAAAAATAGTGCCAACGAAATTGGCCACCGTGTGTAAGCACCAGTCTGGTTATTGTAGTGGTACAAAGTCTCCCACATTTATTCGGCACGTTTAGAAGCAAAAGCAACACTTGGATACGGCGTGGTACCAAACAAGCAGCGAGACTGTGTCTGTAGCGTTTTAATTACAACTCTTTCCAATGATTGGACAATTGCTCCCGCCTTCCCTAATCTGAAGGGAGGACCGGTGACGCGGACCATGTACCAAGTATTTTAAAACGTCACGGAACATTACCTCTGTTATGAAAAATCTATATACATGAATTACTAAATGGGCAGATCATGGGTATGAACAGCTGCTGTAGTAGTTTGTGATACAGCTGCTGAAGTGTAACATGGAGATGTATAGACTGTCGAGAGAGTCAGGTCGCTTCAAGGTAAGTCATGTAATGCAAGTACGACAGATTTAAAAACATGGCCGAGGGAAGACATGCTCTGAAAATATATCAAAAACACCTCGAAGTAAGACTGTAGCGATACCTGTGTTGTTGATTCTAGTTTTAAAAAGCTACAGAATATCATTTATTGGCAATCACACGCAGAAAACGATGGTTTCTTTTATATGTCCGATTTTTAAGTAGATATCTGATTGAAATGCAACATTTTAAAAAACGACGGCCGTGTCAATGGTATTTTTGTCTTTCAGTTATGTATTGGTAGTTTGTATTTGTTCTAACATGATGATGGCTGTAACTGTGTACATATATTTGTTACCTATGCTACCTTAAGTTAGATATATATGTATATATGTCTCTACGTTACCTGTGTGTTTCTTACCTGTGTCTGCAATGCAATACATCAAAATGCTATGAAATAAAATACATAATCACGGTTCAATGAAATACAATATAATACAATAAAACATTGTAAAATTATAGCGTAAACGGACTTAAAATTAAATACAGATTAGTGATGTCTAGCCGCATTCGGTTTAGGAGACACTTTAAAATTCATTTATTTATGGATATTCATAAGATTACGGGTAAATAAAACCAAGAACTACAGCTGTATCGGTAACACTGCCATGATATTAAAGAGGATAAGTGTTTATTAAAATGAATAAGATTTCCATAAAAATACTCATACTTACTCTGTTCACAGCTATCATATTTACTGGGGTAATTGAAAACAATTTACCCTACATATTTCGTGTAAAGTATTTGCCATAGAAGCGAAGCGCTTTTATCTCATCATAATACATGTTTGTGTTGTTTTAATAGGAAAAATTGAAGTTCATATGATGTATAAAAACTTGTCTCTTGCACTTAAAGAAAATGAAATGCATTGCATAGCATACCAGCTTAAACAAATAGATAAGCATGAATATATATATATTTATGTACTTAGGACATTCTCACAAGAAATCAATTTTGTTTTCTGCAATACGGAAGAAAAAAGGACAAAACCTGTGGTAAGCTGATATAACGTACAGACTTGAATTATTTATAGGAATACATCCAAGTCGTGATTTTGATAACTGGCTTTGATAATGACGTGGACTATGTGATGTGACGTAATGCTCGGGATTTGGAATTTATTTCCCTGATTAGGTTTACCTTTTCACAACTTACTTAGCTTTTTACAACTCAGCAGAATTGATATTAAGATGTATTACGATTCATTATGTCGGGATTTTTTTATTCTAAGTTTTTTCATAGTACATGTAGTCTGCTTCCCACCAATTGCATCTTCCTGACAACCACACTTATCTCTGTTTTAAAGCCGCGGAGAGACCCTGAAATTTTTCCGTCACTGTTTTACAAAACAAGATGACCAACCCATGTCCCGGTAGACTCCAGTATTTGGGGCGTGTTTCCTGTGACGTAACACTATATCAGAACACGATTCTATATATTGTTGATATGATGTAAGCCCCGTGTACTTACACCGTATCTGCTTTTGTGTTCTTTTATTTGTGATCTGAGAATATGCTGCATAACGTCTGTAACCAGTGTGTTTGGGACAGTTAAGACTTTTCCACATGTCATGTTGATTGTGTATTGTTACCAGTGTGTATGATTCCTGTGTTGGGAACCTACCTATATTTTTTTTTTATTTGTATGTTTTTAAATGTGTATACGTTACATATCTGTTGTTACCTGCGTGTGCGTGAGAGTGATGTTACTCAAGCGTACAACACGTGTTGGGAACTTCCTTTTTTAAAATCCCTGATTGTGTGTGTGCTTACGTTTGGCTTAACATGCTGAAGCTTAACTTTGTGCACTCTTTGCTTTGAAAATTTGTCTTTCTTCTTTACTCTGTTTTTTTTTTCTCTTAACTAATAAAATGTTAAAGGATATCGTTAGTTGAAATCCCTTTAACATTTAAAAATTAAATTTCAAAGCATACGTAGTGGCTTCAAAATATCCCTATTAACACGTAATAAAGAAAAACGGTTTTACAAATGTATATTTCCCGAAAGGAAATCTATCACCTAAGATATAACATAAAAATAAAAAACAAATTAAACTGACGATGAATTTTAATTACGAGTGAAATTGTATTCCACTAATGTATATGTTCTATATATCTCAAGCTAACATTAGTAGAATGTTTATTTTACAATCTCCAAATTACGGTCGGAAATGCTAGCGACAGACTGTGATGCGGTGATAACACCACGGGGAGATGGCTTTTCAATTACTCGGCTGATTACAGTCGATGTATCCAAATTGAATCACAGTGAAGTGGTTCTGTATATGATAATAAACAATTGGAGAACGGATTGATATCTCCCGCGTACAGTGTTAGGTATATAACATCGCTTACACCAACGGAACATCGTACGATGGACAGAAAATATGAGACGAACTTGAACTCACGCATATTTCGTCTCGCCTTTGAAGTAAATCACGCGCAGTTGGAAAGATTTATAAAAGACAATATCCTATAGACGTAAGATTATTGACGTTAGACACAAAAATATCCTGTGTATCGTTATAATGAATATCAGTGTACATCTCAAATAGTGTGGAAAAAAACATGCATATGTAGCTCCATGTATTATAAAATCATTTAAATGGCTTATATTTATATATACTTCCTGGTCAGGATTAAATCTTGCCAAACAGTTCCCACGGGGTACTATAATAAACAATATTTTGGTGTACCTGAGTGGTATCATCACACAGATTGTTTTATCTTGCAAATTGTCAAGAAATTAAAGACAAATTATCGTTAATCAATGACAGTGTATATGTATTTGTCTACAGTAGAACTGGTAATATTCATAGTAAAATTATGATGAATAACTAATTGGCACCCGGCCTCTAACAATGGTCACGCGACTGCAACGGTTTGAAGTGGGAACACACAAGTACAGTTTATCGCTGTAAGGGACCGAACTGACTGGCCATAACAATGATCCGACATTTTTACATATTCTAACTCCCGGCGAGAGTCTTTTCTGCGGAGTTTTAAAAGATTGCAACTTCAGATAAATATATAGGGTAAGAGTGGAGATTAGCATACCACGATAGCATCAGGTGCTTAACATTCAAATTCTGAATGTTGTCTGTCGTGTGTTGTGCTGTGGAACATTCAAATTCTGAATGTTGTCTGTCGTGTGTTGCGCTGCGGAACACTCAAATTCTGAATGTTGTATAACGTGTGTTGTGCTATGGAACACTCAAATTCTGAATGTTGTATGTCGTGTGTTGTGCTATGGAACACTCAAATTCTGAATGTTGTATGTCGTGTGTTGTGCTGCGGAACGTTCAAATTCTGAATGTTGTATGTCGTGTGTTGTGCTATGGAACACTCAAATTCTGAATGTTGTATGTCGTGTGTTGTGCTATGGAACACTCAAATTCTGAATGTTGTATGTTATATGTCGTGGACGATGTGGAGATATGGGACTGGCGTTAACGTCAAATCACATATTTATAAGACCAGAGTCTGATTAGACTGCACCTGTCAATTTTTACATACAGTATTGATTTTTATTGTATTCTTTTGATTGTTTGGATTGTACACGTGAGATTATTGTTATTTAGATATATCAAACATAAAAAAAACATTTACTGTTAGTGATCAACAATTTCTGAGGCCATGCATGTGGATGTCTAGTTAGATAAGATAAAATAGTAGACAATGCATTATTTTTCAATGCTACCTTGTATAATTGTGTACCTTTGTTATAAAGGACTGCCATTACTGATGGACGGTGTTTAGTTCCAATGTTATAAATCTTATAACAATTACTCACCTGTTAGCATGTACAAATGTCAGTTGATGATATTAATAATAACTCTGTGAACTGATCTATTATGTCACAGTATGATGTTCTCTAGTACAATCTTTATGGAATGTTCAAAACGTTTACGGTACAGTATTTCAATTGTTGAGCCGAACAACGAAAGGCTGACGAGGGACGTGTTTATTTTCTAAATGGAAGTAACACCTGATTAACATGGTCACTAATTTACGGTATATTTCGGTTCAATTGAATCAGTGCAAACCCTTCCAGACAAATTCTCTTCTTCTTTTGTTATCTGTTGATCGCCGTGGCGTTACAGAAAGGGTCCCGAAGACAGACACCTTTTCGAGAAAAAAAGGTCTGTTGTGGCTGCATTTTTATAGAGGTTTTGTCTCCTCGTCCAATCATATAATTGGATCCTGCATGACATTTTGTCTGTAGTTAGCGAAAATGCTGGTTAAAGTGAGGACGATAATTGAATAACGTGTTGTCATTATCGGCTCCCTTGGCTGTCAAGCTAAAGTGAATTAAAGGGAAGTAACTCTGGGAGATTAGAACGCCATTTTTCCTCTGCAGTAAAGTAATAACTTCTGAAATATTTATACACTTCTGCCACATCATTACAAATTTACACACCCTGGTAGTATGGAGGATGTAGTACATGTAGAGAGGGAGACTGTAGTAAGTAACACGTTTTTGTTGTCTAAAGATGTCACGAATGCCTGTCTACTCAATTAAAATCACATGTACCGAAGCTGTTCGAAGGTTGCTATCAGTAAACGCCATCAAATGCACTCTCCTGATTTGTCACCTTTCTCGACACGTACGGGAGTATAAGTACTTTGCTAGTTACTGTCTGAGATTGGCTCTGATAGTGAACGTCACCGTTACGACTCCTCAACTCAACCCAATTAGTGCAAGGGAACCGTGTGGTAGATTTCGTACTTGCTATTCTAACTACACCGCCAACACGGTGCTTCGCCAGTGTTACCTACTGTATTCGTGTACATTTGCAAATTTTCTAATTTTGTTGTCATGCAATATTTCATACTGTACAAAAGAACCTTAACATACTAACAGTCCGTATTTCATATCTGTCATTTTCATACAACTCGGGTAAAATATAAGTATTGTAATAATTCGCATGAACAAACGGCTGTGTAAAAGTAGATGTTTCCACAAAATTGTTCTCTCGTTGTTAAAGATGTACGAACAAAACCACCTGTAGCCGACGTGAAAGGGAAAATATTTACAAGCTGTTATACTTATGTCTATATTTAGAAAGTGGCAGGTCACGTTTTGAGAACATAGCACACGTTCCCATACAACATTTACCCCGAGGTAAAACACTTTGGCTTTACTGAGAATAAAACACAAAGTCATGATATAAAGATGAAGCAGTGAAACAAAAAGAGTCTCTTTGAGTGTTTAATTCATATAAACATGAAAAGGCGTTCCCAACGAGTTTCGTGTACTTTTTCATTACGTTCAATAGGAAGAAAAATAATAAACATTTTCATAAACCCAATCTATACCCTACTATCTTAATTGGCAGATATGCCTGGACTAAACGAGTAATGACTTGGTATTCACGAATACCGTGGCCCATGTAACCCGATGTTCACCGTAGTTTGAACCTGACAAATGGTCAGTCTATCTTTGACTGACCCCTGCCCTAACCAATCACGTTTTTGCGGGCGGTCACTACCATACTTAATTTGTTCAGTGCCGAGAGTACATGATGCCGATAATTTAACCTATATTTTACTGTAAATGGAGGAGATGGTAACATTTAACCAGGGCTCATGCCAGACTTGTTTGTAACGATAAACAACATTCTTTGGTTCACACCTCTTACCTGAGTTGAATAAAGCCATTCCTTTTAAAGGGCTGATGATTATATAGTAAATCCTTGTTCGTATAATTAGTTAAATTACCACGGTAATTATAAGTGTTTCACCCACTTGTCCCCTGGCCACATCCGATTGCGTTTCGGGGTCACAATAAGCATATTTTTACTCGTGCAACAACAGTTTAACCGAGAAATTCCATTTGCTTGATGAGGGTGTCAATTTCCAAAGTAATTTCAAATGTTGTAGTTGCTATATTCACAGCAAATTTCATTCAGAATACATGACATGGCGAACATGATTATCTCCGTACACTTAATGACCAAAACCACAAGATCATGTGAGTTACTATTTGAGACGAATATAGACACATAAGTATAATATAAAAAAGCTAGAATTTAAATACTATCAAGACGCAAGAGGTATTTATCCAGTTGAGTAAAATTAGGAAATACAACATATTAAAAACAAACAATTTCAAATCATACCAATTTAGTTTTATCATCACAGCTCATGTCTTATAGGAAATAATTGAATTAGTATTGAGTAATTTAGAAAATGTGAATTGTTTCCACTACAGTATATGCCTGTACTGCTTATTGTCTCCAGCCTGTACATTATACATGTAATATCAGAACCTTGCAATAATTTCATCAAAGAAACATATTTTTTTATTGCGCTATCAGATCACAATGAGTTATGCTTTTAACGTATCACAGCAAATGATTCAACGTTACGGTGCAAGTATAGTTTCGACTTCTGTGGGACAAAATATCACTTTGAAGGACAATAATCAAAAGAAGAAGTAAGATATTTATTTAAAGAAAAATTGTTAATACCAGAATGATATCAAATATTGTCTGCGTTCTAACAACATTGAATCCACCCTCCCCACGAGACACTTTTCTGGAGTCCAACGTTAAAACATGAACAAAGGCTACGGTAATTAAAACCCCAAGATGCTAGAAGGGTTGAGTGTACCCATTCAGAAGATATGGCTATATGTATCTAGATCTATTGGTGAGGTACAAAAAAGACCGGATACAATATATTTATTTAATTGTCACTTACCGATAGAATATACAGAAAACACATGTATTTATGACATTAAAGAGCATCGATGCCAGGCGATATTCGGCTTACAAATCACTCAATGAAATTCTTATTGATTACAAATCACTCAATAAAATTCTTTTTGATTACAAAATATTTGGTAAGTTTGTCTTCTCTGATACATCTTTCTGTATACTGCCTTCTTTCATAACAAACATCACTTATCTCTACTGCTTTAAGTATGAAATATTGGGAACTTAGCTTCCGCTACACTGTAATGGTCTGAAGTTACAATAATAATTACGATCAGTTAAGAATGGGTTTCGTACTACATACAACTGTCTTGAACAATGTCATGTGATATACTTAACAATTTGAATTGAAATTTTCTGTTGATGTTAAAAAGTTGTTTTAAGATATATTATTAAAAACATTAATTAAATAATAATGAAATATGCCACACGATTAAACCAAGTCTCTCATCTAATTGAAAAAAATAATAAATCCCGGGAACAGCGAACTGATGAGGAATGAGGAAGTGGAATTACAAAAATGATGAATTTCCCCAGTGGACATTTCAATAGGCATTCATCAATAATTTCTAGTTAAGTGCTATATTTATGTAATATGTTCAGGTTTTCCTGCAGGGAATATTGTTTGGGAACTTTTCAATTATTTGGACGTTACGATGGTACAAGCATTTGTCTCCACATTATATAGAATGGTATTACGATATGAAGTTGCAATATGAGCTGGGATTATACGGTTATGTATGATGTTTTCGGAGTTCTCGTTCTTCTAACGACTTTGGTCTCGGGAGGAGGTGTCAGGTCACTTATTGCCGTTCTATAAAGTGTTATCCCACTGGAATGTCACAACCCAGTAGCGCGACACCCACCTGCTCAAATTATTCTGACTAAGGGTTATTCGATCCTTAACGCTAAATCATTTCAGTTAAATGTCAAATAGAGACCGGAAAGAACTAATTTGATAGACTTTGTCTTGTCTCGGGTTGGGATCGGAAACACTAACCTTTCTCGCCAAGGCAGACAAATAACACTTAAGCCGAAAGCGAGGTTTTGTCAGTTGCAATTTTAGGAAAGAAAAGGAAGGCTAGAGAGAAGATAGAAACATGGATATTCATTTCCCTTTGGCAATCAAGCGATGGGGACAGTCATACATGGGCAATTATACAGGAATGTGGTGTTTGGTGTTACTAGGCTCTTGTTACCGGATAGTAAAAATGTAAGTCCATGTTGCAATGTTATGAAAGTAAATATCGTGACCGTTGGAAGAATTATACAGTCGAACCTCGTTATCTCGTACTCGTATAACTCGAAGACCCCGTTTAATTCGAAGCATTTCGTCGGTCCCTGCCTAACTTTACACAAAACATTCGAACTCACTTAAATCAGACATTCGGTTATCTTTAATTTTCTCCGTGGTCCAGCCAAGTTTGAGATAACGAGGTTCGACTTTATATCAACGTTTACCAGAGTGGACAATGACGTGTGATTGGAGATGTAACTTAGTCCAGATAAGTCACGTGTAGGGTTACCTATTGGTCTGTCAATTGGTTTGATAATAAAACCATTGTATGTTACTGAATGAACCGATGTTCCAAGCATTGATGCTGTGATCCTGCAGTACGTCTTGATAATACAGATGTAAATTGATATACATAAACTTAATTATGAAGGAAATCATATCAACGATATACAAGACTGTTGAATAGAATGATAATAGCTAACATCGTTTTCGATATAATTGGATACAGTGCAATAGAATATATAGCTTTCCATTTTGATACTAAGTTGACTGAAATGTTGGAACGGTTTAACTTAAGCTCAAATGCGATTACTATGAAACCTTTCCTTCAGGTTTTGTAAGGTTCAACGGAATAGATTTTATATGATACACGTTAGATAAGAACATTTGTATGTGACTTTTTTTCGATGACTATACGTTTACCTTCTTGACACAATCTATGTTTAACTATGTCGGAAACATTCTCTGTAGATTCCAGATTCAACACTCCACTGATCTATGATAGCTTATCTATGCTGATACTGCTATATATATACCTGTAACATCAAACGATATCATATTCATGCATAACATGTACAACACATAACAATATGATAACATTACACTACATATATAACACTACGCTATCATAACACTCATTAGTTACATTATATAACACTACGCTATCATTACATTCATTAGTTACATCATACAACACTACGCTATCATTACACTCATAAGTTACATCATATAACACTACGCTATCATTACACATGTTAGTTACATCATATAACACTAGGCTATCATTACACTCATTTGTTACATCATATAACACTACGCTATCATTACAATCATTAGTTACATCATACAACACTACGCTATCATTACACTCATTAGTTACATCATATAACACTACGCTATCATTACACTCATTAGTTACATCCTATAACACTACGCTATCATTACACTCATTAGTTACATCATATAACACTACGCTATCATTACACTCATTAGTTACATCATATAACACTACGCTATCATTACACTCATTAGTAACATCATACAACACTACGCTATCATTACACTCATTAGTAACATCATACAACACTACGCTATCATTACACTCATAAGTTACATCATATAACACTACGCTATCATTACACTCATTAGTAACATCATACAACACTACGCTATCATTACACTCATTAGTTACATCATATAACACTACGCTATCATTACACTCATTAGTTACATCATATAACACTACGCTATCATTACACTCATTTGTTACATCATATAACACTACGCTATCATTACACATGTTAGTTACATCATATAACACTACGCTATCATTACACTCGTTAGTTACATCATATAACACTACGCTATCATTACACTCATAAGTTACATCATATAACACCACGCTATCATTACACTCATAAGTTACATCATATAACACTACGCTATCATTACACTCATTAGTTACATCATATAACACTACGCTATCATTACACTCATTAGTTACATCATATAACACTACGCTATCATTACACTCATTTCTTACATCATATAACACTACGCTATCATTACACTCATTTCTTACATCATATAACACTACGCTATCATTACACTCATAAGTTACATTATATAACACTACGCTATCATTACACTCATTAGTTACATCATATAACACTACGCTATCATTACACTCATTTGTTACATCATATAACACTACGCTATCATTACACATGTTAGTTACATCATATAACACTACGCTATCATTACACATGTTAGTTACATCATATAACACTAGGCTATCATTACACTCATAAGTTACATCATATAACACTACGCTATCATTACACTCATAAGTTACATCATATAACACTACGCTATCATTACACTCATTAGTTACATCATATAACACTACGCTATCATTACACTCATTAGTAACATCATATAACACTACGCTTTCATTAAACTCATTAGTTACATCATATAACACTACGCTATCATTACAATCATTAGTTACATCATATAACACTACGCTATCGTTACACTCGTTAGTTACATCATATAACACTACGCTATCATTACACTCGTTAGTTACATCATATAACACTACGCTATCATTACACTCGTTAGTTACATCATATAACACTACGCTATTATTACACTCATTAGTTACATCATGTAACACTACGCTATCATCACACTCATTAGTTACATCATATAACGTTAATTATAGACATCACGGAACATAAGAAGAGTTATTTACTTAAAAAGATAATTATTTGAAATAATCTAGACAACTTTGTTCACTATGATTAGGAGCATTACATGTAGATTGATGTCTTAATTGTATCAAAGTCAGAACGAGCTAATTTGTCAGGTATACATATACTTTGTGTGTTAATGTATGACGTATATTGTGTTTACGTCACACATTTATACACGTCTACGAACATGCATATTCTTTGTACGATGTGACATGACGTATATTGTAAACATGATTGAAAATTCATCGTGTTATAGGTAAAGTGGGGAGAGGCAGCTCACCACATTTCCATAACATAAAGTAAATCACACGGGTAATTATTCTCCGATTTCCATATCTGCTGTAAGAATACTATCAAGAAGAAATGAGCGAAATAGTGCAATACATTTCCCATTAATTTCCATCAGATTCCGATTTAAAAACTGGTATATTGTCGCAAGAGAGAGTCAGACAGTTCCCATGTCCACGGAGTACAGATTAACGGACAAATCATTACCTTAAGCGTAGACCTTTCTGACCCGTCGTTAGAGCTACCCACGTACATAGCAGATATGTACTGTTACAAAGGGGGATTTGTTTGTTGTTGTTGTTGTTGTTGCAGTCGCTGTCATTATAGAAATTGTTGATGTAGTTATTTTACATCTTGAAAAAAACATCTCCGAAATTTCAACAAACCGAGTGAACTCGCTATCAGCTGATCGATTTGTGACTTGTATATTAGAGATGTATGACTATCATCAACATCCCTGAATATGCATTATATTGTAGTCAGGATTAGTTACCAAATATAGGATGAACATAATGTAGAGACTAGCTATCAATAAATCGTTGGATGATGAGAATACTTTCTGTCCAACTCAACAGCAGGGTTCAATACGCTTGATTAATTGTATTTTGCTTCTACAAAGACTGCATTATGAACTGACGAGTGTTTTTTTATTTAAATATTTATCAGATTTCAATAATTCCGAACATTTGTCAAAATGTTGAAACACCATTTTATATACTAACCATAACGATGCAATAAGATAATCACTTAGATTATAATGTACTTTAAATGACATCTCTCACGTGACCATTATGACGTTATCACTGTTGCTATATTAACTATTTTGACATTTGGCGTTTTTGGAAATGTCTGAAAATATTACGTGTGAGAAATGTTTAAATTAGTACACGTTTAGAATGTTATCATATCATGAAACGTGGGAAATATTTACATATGACTTTTGGTAAATGTCTACATATTATGACGCATGGGAAATGTCTAGATTTCATGACGCGTGGGAATGTCTACATTTTATGATGTGTGGGAAATGTTTACATATGATGACGCTTGGAAAAATGTCTAGATATCAGGACGTGTGGGAAATGTCTACATATGATGACGCGTGGGAAATGTCTACATTTTATGATGCGTGGGAAATGTCTAGATATTACGACGCGTGGGAAATGTCTAGATATCATGACGCGTGGGAAATGTCTAGATATCATGACGCGTGGGAAATGTCTGCATATCATGATGTATGGAAAATGTTCATATTGTTACGTATGGAAAATTCCTTTATTTTGTGACGTGAAAAATATGTTTACGTCGTTGAAGAAAGTTTTATGTAATTTGTGGATAATGCAGACGATTGGAAAACTAACATAACACGACATATCTCTTGTCATCTACCTCCGGGTCCGGAACAACAAACTAACGAATGCAGCTGGATTTGAATTTCACAGGGTGGTGAATCAAGTATTTTGTTTTGTCTGGATTTCATTTTTGTTTGTCAATCCGGAGGATATCACCTCTTTTGGAAATTCAATCCAGTATTTTAACACTCTATGATAGGTATGAGACAGCATTTGTTTGTTTATATGTTGAGGTTATTGTGTAACAAATTACGTTATTTTTGGTGAAGGGTTTGCTAAATTGTTGTCCGACTTCGATCTGTTCATCGAATTAGTCAAATGCAATAAAACGTGCTTTATTAGGTTTTTATTCCAACTATGTCACGTATCTAGGACTCTTGACGTTGCGGTCATTACAAGTCTCCCCTTTATTCACTCTCTTCCTCACCCACACAGTAATTAAATGTATACGTAGGGGTATATGATAATGGTGAAATTTAGCGGTAATCCGATAGACATATCATAGAAAAATACTTCTATACAAAACCCTTTTTGTAATCAGCTAAATAGCAGCATGTGAAGCTAAGCGTTTAAGAGAACACGACTCATTAGACCGGCTACATTTTGACATCATGATCCTTCCGGTTTGCTCCGATCACGTGACAAATCAAATTGTTGTAATCCTGTTATCAATCAGATTAATTCTCTCTCAGAGTTCGCGCAAAGAAATTACTAGCGCTGCTAACTAGTTTTACATCAAGCCTGGTTGCGCTTTCCTTCCAGGCGAGTATATCTGAACGATTTTTTCGTTAAGTAATGTCATACTACGGTCACTCTCCTTGCGTCAGACTTAGTCCAGCGTATCAACACAGGAAAGCATAGTTAGGCTACACGAGAAAATATTTAGTCCTTTTTCTCCATTTTCAATAATTTTTCCCTACATGTGAAAGATTCGAATTAGAAAAGGTAAGTTAATTTGAAATTATATCTACTACCATACAGACGATGTATGCGCGATTGTGTGTGCACACGCGAGGGTATGTGAATTGTTTGTGTAAGGAGACTAATCTGTTAAGAGGTGAGCGAACCTATTCGGTGTTAGCGTCACAGGATTCTGCCAAATCAGGACTGATTACTGGGGCTAATATTCTGTAGAAAAGATCTCTGCTCTTTGATGGACGGTAATCGTCAATAAAGCCGTGTCCCGTTACTGCTGTAACCGAGTCCCTCTGTATTCGGTATGGTAATGTTGGCATTTGACATTTTACCGAGTTTCCTAACATAGATATCAGATACGTCTATTGGCTGGGTCTCTATGTGGTGTTACTATAGCAACTTGTGACAATAAATAATGGACACGACATTAGTAGAACTTCCTATCAGTTCCAAACTTATTGCTTAAGTGATGGTAATCCCATATCTTTTTATGTCAAACTTAGATTCTGGTCGTTTGTTACAACTATACTGCAGACTGTCGTTAGTAAAATATCATTGCGTTTTGTTGAGGTTTGGCGACATTTTTCAAGGCCACAGCAAATACGGTCATGAAAATGTACGCACTGAGGGAATCTGGATTGTTGTGCAGGGTTTAAGTTTACAGTAGGTCTAGCAGGTGTGCGGGAAAAGATACACGCCCAAGAGACACTTAATTCAAAATCACGATTTCCTTTTTTCTCTAAGTGATTTGTGGTATTACCCGATCTGTAAGATATGACTGGAAGGGAGCTACAGTAAGAATATGCACGAACCAATTCGGTTAATGTTGTAGAATTTTTTTTAGAAAAGACAGGAAACATTCTACTCATTGACTGAAGGGGGTAAGGAAGTGAGGAGTGCAGGTTTGAGCAGTGCTTGGTGAGAGGTTTTGGTTTAGGAATACATCGGTGTTGTTGGTCCATCGAGGGATACATGTCTATATGTTTCGTTTCAAAGAGGTGAAGATGTTGATTTGAAAGAAACGAAAATGTTATGACGAAAGGTAATGGTGCTGGCGTATGTGAATAAAAGACCCTTGGAGGCTTTGTTTGAGAGAATGTACGACAGAAAGAGAAAGTACGTATTTGCCATTGTTTTATATGAGAGATAACGGACCGAAACATATTCCTGGATTCAGAGTCTGACCAGACTGAGGATTTCTTTCGCTTCTAGTTTAGTCATACGTTGGTGCTGTCGCCCTGTATGTTATCAGTAGGATTTCATGGTATACTGCAATTGTCTTATTTTAAGCTTTTGTTTGATGACACTGTGTTTCGTACGCTATGATATACGTTAACTTTTGGTTATCAGACGAAAGATATGGAAAACACATTTACGGTTCTCAGATTTGGTCTGCGTAGACAAACCTGCGATTCTATTGTCTGATGCTGTTTTCTTTTTTTGTTTTTTGTTTTGCTTTTTTTTTTATTGTTCAGTGAATAGATGCATAGAAATGCCTGAAGACGAAGTTTTTTTAATTTCTCGAGGGTACAGAGGCTGGTTTGTTATTATTGATTGGTATCCTTTATCACGAGTACTTTTCGTATGGACCACATCTTTGTAGCGGAGGCGGTGGTCTGAACTTTAAGGCGATGATCTCTTCGGCGTTGCTTAAAAAAAGACAAATTCGTCTATATTCCTGTTTGAAGAAAAAACAAAAGGAATTCCATCAAAAGACATATCTTGGGAAAATAGCGACCATACATATTTATGCAACAGGATCGACCCGCGAAGACAAAATCTCCGACCGATTTTGTCCGGTAACGCAAATGTTAAACAAGAATTGTATACCTCAGTATACCGACAACAAATGCAGACAACATATCCACCACATACATAGCACCATTTAATGCAAACTTAGAGTTAGATCCAGTAGAGCCAAACAAAGAATTAAACTGCATCAGCTGTTTCGTCCTTCAAGGACTGGTCGGTGACAATAAGAGCCTAGATTGGGAAGCCTATGAGCCGAAAGAAAAATCAAAATCCAGATGGGGATGTGGACTACCTCAATATTTCAATAAAGTTCGTATTGTTTTAACATCTGATACTTTAAAAACGTCAAGTACTTGTGTATATTCTGAAGCGTGCCACTATGCCAGTGAATTCAAACGTGGCATGCATTTACTAAAAAATAACCAACCCTTTGTAGCATGTTTGTCTTATATTGTATAATACCTGTAAGTATATGTTGTCTGCGATATACCATACACGTTCCACAAACACGCCATTTACATCAGGTGGAATATAGACATAACTTAGAGTTTCATAACAGTTCGAACTTACTTGAAATAAGTAACAAAATGCAAAGCTTAAGACTATGGAACGATAACCGAGATTTTCCATGGAAGCAGGCAGATCAAAATGTAAATTTTCTGCCGGATATTTCCGTGGTAACTGGTTTTCAAGACTTAATCGCCATAACAACCTAAGGTTAGATGCATTAATATACTGAAATGTATTCCACGTCTCACGCACTGTAATGGATACAAGTTAAAAGTTTGGAGATAAAATCTGTGACAGTTTTGAAAATGTCAGATGGAAACTTTGGCACATAGACATCATGTGGTTGTAACGAGAACTCGTTCATAATCAATCAAGACCGGACCGATTTTGTTTTATTTAACAACGAAAATAAAGAATCTAAATTTGAAAGAGCCACATATCAGGATACAGATTATAAATTGCAGGTCGTGTTGTATATGTATGACAATTTTCAGATAGTATGACCATAAAAAAACTTGCAGTGTGGTTTATTTGAACATTAATACTTCAAAACCTGTCATGGAGTCTCGTTTTCCAAAATTTTAACGTTTATTGCCAATGAAGTGATATATAACCACGTAAATTTAGAGTTTCATGTTTTAGCTATGTCAGTCTCACTCAGAACACACTCTGTCACAATTCAACTTCGGTTATAGTTCAAACAAGCCGTAAACAGCTCTACAACTTAACCGGTTCATTTCATGCAAATGTTACTAAGCAGGAAAGGTAAGGTGTTACATGTACTGGGTTCATACCTACTGTAGGTATATTGGGATTCCGGAAATAAATAATGTACATGTATATCAACTGTCGTTGTGTCCCTGTTCCTTTCGGATGGGACACGTGCACCACAGACTAGTTATGATGTTAATCAGCCTGCTAGGCTAACAACCGTATCGTGTTGCAAACCTTTATTCGAACTAATCAATTACCTTTAAAATAATTGCTTTAAGACCAAGACCACCATATTCCATGTAAATATTTACGAAACACAACAAATAGGTTTTCCAATCATTTGCTGCTGCAAATGATCGATTTGTTTTTTTATCTAGAAATCATCCACTGGAGTAAATATTTACATAGTTGGAATTCATATAATAGTACTCTACCTCGATTTGCTTAACAAATCTCCCTCTCAGCGTTTTGTCCTAAATGTTTGATATGAGGCATTAGTAGCAGTCAGTTTCAGGGTTGTCGAGGACGGGAGAGATTGGATCGAACTTGTATTAACATGGTACGTACGCTACATGTATAATTCCTGAAGCTGTTGATCTCTATTGATATATTTGACGATCTATTCACGTGTGTTACAGCTTGAATCATAAATAACTCTCTTTATCCCGATTCCTAAAGAAACCATACGACAGTCATATGCATTTCCTGTTTGTACGCATGTTACACGTTGCGCATAATTAATATGCCCTCGCCAGTTGTCATGTTCATTGTCACTGATGATAGTAATTCTCTCTGACACCCGGTATTTTCCTTGAAACGCGTGGCAGTCAGGAAATGATTTTCCAATTATACACCTATCGTAAGATTGCTAAATATATTGGGTAAAGCATTGATCACCACCAAGGTTTAACAATGAAAGACCATAACATCACTGCCAAGTCTTAAAAGAACCCCACAGCTGTATATGGTAACATCACTAACGAGTCGTAGAAGGACGAAATAGTTGTATGATGTAGCATCACTGATGAAACCTTTAAGGACAAAGCAGTTGTATGATATAGCATTACTTACAGGTCCTAGAAGGACGAAACAGCTGTATGATATAGCATTACTGACATGTCCTCGAAGGACAAAACAGTTGTAATATGTAACATCACTGACGAGTCCTAGGAGGGCGAAATAGCTGTATGATGTAGCATTACAGACAGGTCCTTGGAGGACGAAACAGACGTACTATGTAACATCTCTGACGAGTCCTAGGAGGACGAAATAGCTGTATGATGTAACATCACTGGCGAGATCTAGAGAGAAACAGTGATGTGACACATTAATGACCATTAGTATTCTTGTTGGTTCAGGTGTCGTCTTCCTTGCTCTCATTTTAGATCAGATTGTTAGATCATAGCAACATGTTGTTGTTTATTCCACTATAATGCTGTAATTACGCAGTGATGCATCAATATTGTTACAGAGCAATGAACATCCACCGTATAATTTCATCACAACAATATTATGGTGCAAAGAACAGTCAGCATGTTACTACGTCCCAACTGTATTACAGTGCAATGAACTGCAAGCATTTAATAACAAGCTACATGTTGTCTCTCCATTCTACTATACCTCTTTGTGGATGTAGTCACATGCTGCATGTTGTCTCTCCATTCTGTTTTTTTGGATGTAGACACATGCTTGTTGCACGAACAAACTGTTAGGACCTATGAGGTGCAATCACAACACAACCTGAAGGACATGATGTACTCTGTTCACGGTCCTTTATTTCAACTATATTTACATATACTGACCGGTTTCGCCCGGTGGAGAGCTTCGTCAGGGCAACACAAGGAAGCGAAATGTCGGCTCCTCTCTCGCTTTTCTGCATAGTGACAGAGCTCTGGCTTTCATACTGGGCTTATATGAGACAATCTTCTGATTAATTACGAGGACCTCTACTCGCCATTAAGGATTCATGACGACACCCTTTCTGAACCAGACAATTCAGAGTATGTCATAAGCCAAAGTTAGTACAAATTTGTTTGTGAAAGCACACTGTGAACATTCTGCTAAATATTGTATAAGCTGTTGTTCAGCTTTGTTGTGAGGTATTTACGCTAATGCCTGATGGTGTCCGTCTACAGATTTCGTCACGACATAGAGCCCATTAAAAGGTACGAGCAGGGGTCACGCGGCCCTATTAGAGGTGTGCGTTGCCAGTCTGTATGCATCATACACATCACCAACCCGTCACAGTCGCACGCCAAATAAGTGGTCAGCTACAGAGTGTCCCCGTACACAAAGTTCCCAATAGCAAATTGCTATATGGCAGACCAAGGAACACGCAAAATGGCTCCGGGGAAACTTGTCACGGACGCTGTCAACATCCCCAGCAGTAGGGTATCCAATGGGGAATTTTGACTTCAATATTATCCCATAATCTTTCACTTTAAGACAGTTTTGAGTAAGTCGTCTTGTGAACCGTACTTTTGTGTTCATAATTCACATATGGATATCATCCCTATTTCAATAGCAACTCATTTATAAGCGATATTATATTGCGCCTTTAGAACTGCTTTATGTCAAATTGAGTTAATAGTAATAACGTATGTGTCTGTGGTATATTTCATGTGCACGAACAATTGATTTATCAACAGAAAAGAGAAACTCATTCTGAGGCGTGGTATCATGCAGACAACAGTTTATCAAAAATAAACTTTCCTTTGGTTTAAGAAGTAAATTCTTTGATATACATTGTACCCATCTCGATACATATTGGATTTTCCTCCCAACGAGATATAAACTGTCGGCGAAAAAAGTCGACATCAGTTATTTGCAATGTGTGATACGCGGTATTATGTTCTATTCATAAATACAATGTAATACAGAAAACAGCAATTCTTTAAAACGGTTTTACTGAACTCACAAGTGAATAGCAATTGAAAGTAAGGTGACATCTTATCCAAACAATTGAAGTATGCCGCATCATACAGCTGTGATGCTAAATATCTATCAACCCAAATAGTGAATATTTAATCAATTACAGAGAGGAATGCCAGTCACATTGACATATTACATACATATACATGTAGTATAACATATTTGAGTGATTTGTTTGACCTCAATTACAGCGAAGATATATATATATGCATTAACTATACATCTTATGCATTTTGAGAAGCGTTTTATATACTCTAAACGTAGTCGCAGTCAGATTTTCAGCAAAGTAGCGCAATAATATGTTCGTGCATCCTCAATAGTTGCTCTTTTACCCAAGATTAAAATGTCATTAGCACAATTTTCTTTTAGCAGTGTCCGTTTACTGCCAAAAGCGCTGAAATAAAAGAACATATTAGCAGTGATCTATGTTGTGGATAAGTGATAATGACCACTTTGTTTATTTTTTTGTGTTTTTTGTTTTTGCTCAGAATCCACAAAATTGTATTTTAAAGATAGTGTCTTGTTTTAGTCATATATTATTGAAAAAACTGAAATGACATGGTCCATTTTAGGTTGATTAGAATAAGTTGTTATAATATTGATATACACATGTGACAGCCTTGATTCGTGAATAGAAATCACAATCTCAGCATTTCATGTAAATATCGATTATCCTTATCTGTTTTTATTTAAATTTTACCGATTCATTCCAAAATCAAATATAACTATCTATTTAATTTACTCTGTTATCGATGTATTTGACATATGGTCACGGAGATCTATTTACATAAACATGTATATAATTCATGTAAAACTCAGGATAGAGAACAAAAGTTGACCAGCATGTCTGTGACTTTGTTCAAATAGACTTTCACAATGACAGCCAAATGAACACACAGCAAACAAACCGAAAACTCAACGCAAAGCACACTTGAATTATTGGTCGAAGGTATTGGTGCTGGGTTCTTATTTACATCCAAATAAACTCAATGTTGATAGAAAACTCTTGCCAATATTAGTTTTTATCCAGCTCGATCTCAGACTTTTATTTGAGAAATAACTGAACAGAGAACACTATAAAGACATTTTTTAGTTAAAATCTCATAATACACAATTGTAATGATGAAATATAAGCTTTATGGCTTCACAACGACTTCAGAAATAAGGCTAGAGAGGACTAAGTGAAAGTGGCGTGCACGAAGGAATCTATTATGACGAACTTCGACATTATCACCCCATGGGAAATGACGGGGTGTTACACAGGGTCTGAATGATCAGTGATCTCGTTAGTGTTATTGGCTATTACATCCAAGTCTCCTTATTTCAACATCAGACACCAAAGTTTCATGATCCGTTCGTGCAGGCATATCTACATATTAGTGAAAGTGACAGTATAGCTCACATCCCGACACGATACCAGGTGTGATGTTGTCACGATATCTCTCATTTACGCTATGTGGTTCCATGGATTACTACGTTTAACTAGGTAGCAATAAGTTGTTTCATGTGAGACTGTGTAATATTCAATAGAGTCTCTTGGTACCCTGAATATGATTTTAATTATTTTAGAGAAATTCTTGAAAAGGAACTATATTTACCGTGTCATTGTCTTGAGACTTTTAGTGAGTATTCTATCACATGAATATAACCATGTCATATACAATGTGTATCATGAACTCTCGACGAAGAGAAATTGTCTATAGAAAGTCGCGGTTCGATTTCAGGTCAGTAAAACTCGTCAAACAACGAAGTACATTACTGACTGATCAGAGCGGTCTGTTACCCGATTTCTCATCAAAAAACCCGTGTCATTGTAGATCGCCAGTGTTCTAACGTCAAATGTCAGAGGGCACACCTGGACGCCAGGGATGTACGCCAGCATGTCCCTCTCATAAACGGAAAATGTCAGAGAATACATAACGCACGGATCTCACCGAGCGATGTAGACACATGTTACAGCCCGTGATTTTTTTTAAACATACCCTATACCAACGGGTCCCTAATTTTAACTCCAGAACGTCAAAGGTCAGCAGCATTCGACACTTGGTGAGAGATGGATGATCTTTAACATTATGATTGGGCGGTTTGATCGCAGTGCTATAATCCCGTGCAGATATGACGATTTCTCTTAACACTCCGCGTGTTTCTGTTGTAGAATATCAGTTTGTCACATGTTCCCGAGGGAAAAGGATATTGTTATGACATAATACTATCTCGGTGAGCCATTCATTATAACGTTACAGAAATTGCGAGCGTGAATGGAAATAAACGTGTTGCGTAATGGATTTCCAATGTACACGAACCATGATCTATTTGGGAACATATTCGCAGACTGACAATGACAGCATTTTCATCCGAAAAAATGGCAACACATTTTGGAATTGGCATTTTTTAGTAGTGTTTGTCGAGTAATTGGACACAATGCCCTACTGATAGTTGGATGTACAATTTCCTTGGGATTAATGTCTAAACATTTTATGAGAAATTATGTTGAAAAAATATTGAAACTTCTAAATCAGATATAAAAGATACACAATAAAACCATGCAGGGCAATACACAAAATTGCTGTTTGACATTTACCGTCGCGGTCTGTTGGCGGAAACTATTAATGATATTTCCTGTCCATGTAAAAGAACGGTTACAGACCCGCTATATTCCCAAGTCAAATCGGAAACGTTGGGATAAAAGTTGTTTTTTTAACCATCATATTTACTGTAGTACGAATTTCATTTCGTTACTTCTATTGTTTATTTGCCGATATCTATAGAACGCGTCACACATGACAGTGTCCTCATTTAACTTCTCTTTCTCTTTACAGGGGCGTCCCGTTGTCACAGTTAAGCAATTTCCGGTATTATTGTGGTACCAGAACATACACGTCACCAGACCAATGGATCAGCGATGGCCATAGTGGATGTTTCATCAACGCCCGGCCCTACACATAATAGACTTGGGATTATCTTGGTACTATATCGGTCGTGGAGTGCCGAATCACAGCCATGTCTGTAGTGCAGTGACGGTGTAGAGTGAGACAGTGACGATTCGTTAATTAAAACCGTGTCCTCTTACTCTGTCACTGTCAAGTGTACATCTGTGTATTCTGACCAAAGATGTGGATTTGCGCAAGTATTGCAATGCGTTACGTGATATGATTATGTGATGTCCACAATGATGTACGGCAGCGTCCCATTTAATAAAACTTCGACATCCTTATATATCACGGGATATGGACTGATTCTAAATGAGACGGACATGTATAATACCACTTTCTTTTCAAACGAAAGTTTTGGAAATGTTTCTAATTCGTCTGAGGGCGGCGTTGCGGCGGTACCAATGTGGTATGTTCCCCGTTACAGTTTTCCGATCTTCCTTTTCATCGTTATTCTTCTGGGAATGATGATCATTTCGACAATAATTGGAAATGTGTTCGTCATAGCCGCGATCTTAATGGAGAAAAGTCTTCAAGGTGTTTCGAATTATTTGATATTGTCTCTCGCTGTTACTGATTTAATGGTAGCAGTTCTTGTGATGCCGATAAGCCTCGTGAACCAAGTAAGTATATTCTGGTATCTTGGAGCCCATTTGTGTGATATGTGGATTTGTTTCGATGTTTTGTGCTGTACTGCATCCATACTTCATCTCGTGGCTATTTCGCTTGACCGGTTCTGGGCTGTATCTAATATAGACTATATAAGAAGGAGATGTGCTAAACAGATATGTATCATGATAGCAATTGTTTGGATTGTGGCGGCCATAATTTCCATTCCTCCAATATTTGGATGGAAAGACCCCGGAAACGACCCGGATGTCCTAGGTGTCTGTATGATAAGTCAGGACCTAGCTTATACAGTGTTTTCGACAGTTGGGGCATTCTATTTCCCTATGACATTGATGATTGTGTTAAATTTGAAGATTTACATGGCAGCCCGGTCACGGATTAGACGGAAACATTTCAGTGGTATCGCCCGACCAGTCGGTTGTCCGACAATTACGAAGGCCGAGGCGACTACAAGAAATAATTCTTCAGGAAGTGATGTCAGCCACGACGAATACACAGTGTATAATGGGTCATGTATTAATGAGGAAACCGCAATGAACGTTTCTGAAACAAACGGTACCGTGACAGTAAATGGAGGCGAACAATACTTAGCAGTGCCATCAGCTGTGTACATTGTAAACAAACAATTGGGAAGTTCAAACGCGAGAGTAAACAACAATAATCACAAAAGGATTCGACAAAGGGATAAAGAACGGTCAAGAAAAGCGAAAGTTGAAATGAAAAGGGAGAGAAAAGCTGCACGTGTATTAGGGATTATTACTGGATGTTTTATAGCTTGCTGGCTGCCTTTCTTTTTCGGGGCCTTACTGGGGCCATTTTGTGGCGAGGGCTGTTTCCTGTCATTGGATATGATGAGTACATTCTTATGGCTTGGGTACTTCAATAGTTTATTGAATCCAATTATTTATACTATATTTAATCCTTCATTTCGAACAGCCTTTCGCAAATTAATTTACAGAAAATATCGTTATCGAAGGTAACAGTTTACCAGTATATACATAATATTGAAGGTGGCGCCGCCATCAATCATGCTTTGAGAAGGGTGAGTCGATTGTAAAGGAGTTACTTTCAGTAATGACCTGAAGTCCGAAATATTTGTGTCGTAATGTACATTATTTTTCTGTTTTATACTGAATTCATTCAAATCGATAAAATTTTATTATTTTATAAAACAGAAATGGAGCCGTTCTGTTGATAAACGATGATAAACAAATACCCGCAGCTCCTCCTGTTCCTACGGATGGGTCTGAATGTGAGTTTTAATTCGAAAATGGAAGTGTTTGCTGGTGTGGAGTGTTTGAGGGAATCTCCAGACGAGGATATGGCTACGGTTGTTAGTGTGTGTGGATATGCAGGTTTTGGTGGTTTCAAACATTCCGGTGTGTTCGAGACCAACAAAACAAATATAAATACAGTTCCAATGTAGAATAGATAGACCATGAAGATCAGCAGCTTAGGGCTTCTATCCAATTAACAATTTGAGACTGGCTGAGCAACTTAAACTGAAGACAACATCACACCAGTGTTGTCACTATATACCCCCTATGATGCTGACCTGATGGTTATCTGTTCAACAGTGGAATTGATGCGGTAAAGTATGTTTGGATTACTGTCAGATATTTCCGACATTGGTTTCAAAAATTTATATTGTACTTAAGGCCTTTCGGTTGGAGACTAGCGCCAAACACACTGTACAGTGTTAGCCGCGTGCCACTAGTCAGCTAGGGTTATTTGTGAATTTATTTTTAAAATTCACGTGCTTATTTCATTTTATAAAGATATTCTCTTTTCAATTCCACGTTTTCAAGATTCTGGAGGGTTATTCCAGATGAGATGAATATATTCTTGCGGTGAGAATGCGTCGCTTTAGATGGGTTCTTACAAAATATTTTTAGTACAGAAATATCTACTTCATATTAAAATATATTGTGCGATCTTTAAATTGCAGTGTAGTGAGTAAATAAATGAAATATGTTAAATATTTTGTAAATGGGGCCACAGCAAATGATATAAGTGAGTTCCAGTGCGAGACGTTTATTTTACAGGTAAAGCCGGCCCCCTGTGCCTCTTAATATTGTCACTATAGATTAACAATGTATGTTGATAAATACATCTAAATTGTTTTACATCTGTGATCTGTGGAATACTGCACCTTTGTTTGATAATCCTATAATCCTATACAGTTTTGTGACAGCACTTTCCTTTTGTTAGGATATCGTCTGTGTCATGCATGTAACCTATTCTGTAACTTGTATGCATTTCAACCTATACATACATACTGATGCAATATATTTTGATAAACCACATAACTTGTACATGGGTTTAGCACCGTTGTATAAGTAAATTCTTTATTAAGAATTGTCAGGAATCATATTGTATATTTTATCAGAAAACGCTTTGTTACAGCATTGCATTGATTTAATCTGATATCTTGTTTTTGAATGCATGATTTCATTTTAACAACAGACACAAACTTTGGATACCTGTAAATGCTGTTTATCAAAGACACAAACCTGTTTATGTTGTTAAATTATGTCTCCATCTGACAATTTCCCCAGTCTTTCTAACCTTCTTATATCATGACTTTTGTCCCCTTGCTGTATATATCAAGTTCGAATTAATTGTACATAAAATGTAATGTATGTATGGACCACCAGATGTAAGTTTTTTCCGAATGAGAACAAAGTGATATAGATTTGTTGATAGCGTGACAATTGAATAATTAATGACTTGTATATGTACACAATATTAAAAAGAAAATAATTGTATATAACTATTTTTACAAATGATTTATTGTGCTGTTAATAAATGTTGAAAACCCGATCATTGGTCATTCATTCATGGGTGCCCTACACCACCTCCAATACGTCCTTTTTTGGGGGCGCCCCATAACTACCTGTTGTCATTATTTACTATCAAACGCCCTAAAACCTATCATTAACATCCCCTTTGAGCGCCCTATAACCTGTCACCAATTACTTCCTCGCTGAGCGTCCAATAACCTGTCATTATTAAGTTCCTCGCTGAGCGCCCTATATCTTGTCACCATTTACTTCCTCGCTGAGCGCCCAATAACCTGTCATCATTAAGTTTCTCGCTGAGCGCCCTATAACTTGCCATCATTAAATTCCTTTCTGAGCGCCTATAACTTGTCATCGTTTAGTCCCTCTTGAGCGCCCTATAACCTGTCATTATCAAATCCGCCTCTGAGAGCCAATTATCTTACAATGAAAATTGATTTATTTCTGTACCTCTATGACCTAGCATACGATCATTACATTTAATTTGTTTTTTTTGTCCTGAAACAAAGCAATGCTATATGTCATGACGTCCCTTCCATTTTTCATCTGTTAGTGTCTTATCTTGTACTAACGTCGGGGTCGTAATCTATCAATGTCATGATATTGGAGTATTGAATTCATGCAGTAATATCATTGACTCGTTTTAGACATCTTAAAATGACATAAATATGAGTGTGTGAGCGTCCTCAAATGTCATTGTTATGACGTCCTGCTTGAATATATATCATAATTCCTGCATTGCAATTATAAATACCTCTATGTCGTAATCGATTGATAGACAAACTACTTGTAAAACCGTGTAGCCGGGTTTTTTTTGGCGGGGTGATATACTCGCTATTTCGCGAAACAATAAAATGATCACGAAAATTAATCCGTGAAATAATGAGACACGTGCGTATAAGATGTTCTTTTTACATCAAGAGCGCGAAATTTTAATTCGTTGAAATATCATTATGTTGTTTTAAAAGTAAATCGCGAAAATTTTGACCCGCTAAAATTACCAGCTGTACGGTATAATGCTATTGGTGGAGGGTTTCATTTGTGTTTCTTACCTATGTAACCTGCACCAATATTAATATTTCATACTTATGTAATGGCCCATTAACATTCTCGGATTGGTTGTTCTGAAAGTCAGTTCAGTGACATCGTTACATTGTATAGACAATGATAACTGCTTCAGGCTTAAGGTGCCAGGTTGTACTCAGTGTATGAGTTGTATCTGTTTTAATGACTACTTTGAAGATCTTCGGTTAGGTCTTCAATGTGCCCCGTTTGGTGATAAACTGTGATATATAGTATTGGGTTACATAGTAGTTGAACACCAGGCGGGATCCTGGTCTTAAAGAATTCCTGACTGTAACTGTTAATGCATAGCGAACGACTTGGGCATGGCCACATTATTCTTATCATCCAAGCAATATGTTGGTGATTGTGGTACAGCTTTGATAGGGTGACGCACCCATTTCGTGTGATTAAGTGCAATCAGATTATATAAACAACATATTAGATGACTAGAATAAAAAAGTCACTGTAATACACGTGTTCGGAATTTATATAGGTTATCATTACGATCACGTCCTATTTATTTATACTTGTTTCTTGTTTATAAATGTGAATCTGTTATACATTTACGTACCACCCAGACATACCACATCTAACAAAGCATTTAAGTGTACGCGTAACACGACACGTGTTACGTACGTGATGAAGGTAAAGTGTCACGTGTGGATGCTGCAATAGATATATTTGTATCATGTAGCACGTGACATTTACAAGTGTGCTTTGTACGATAAATACAATAGTCACGTGCGTTGAATGCAACGTACATGTTCTTCATCATCTGTGTCATCCTTTTGTCTATAGTTTAAATGTGCAACGTTCCAAAATAAACGGCTACAATACATGTTTGTTATGTGATTGATGTTTCTTTCTGTTTTTATTGGTAAACGATAATACTGGCTGCTAACACGAAAACTGTCAGTAAATAGTTAATGTATCCCCGAGTGGGATCTGTTTCAAATGTTTACGATGCTTTGTTTCGTTTATCATGGTTGATTTTACATTTTTTTCAGATTTCTAGTTTCATTTCCTTAGTTTTAAGATTACCTGGCGAACTGAACTGGCGAATCTAAGTAAGGAAGTATCACATGATATATGTATGTAATTCTTGTTCTTCACCAGCAAAAGTCTGACGATCTTATAAAGATATATTCTGGTTTAGACTCCGATCGGAAATATTGCGCACGGTAAAATCAACCTGTTCTATGTTATAGGGAAATACATATATACAAACAATATACTTATATGTGTAATATAATTGAAATAAAATACCTTGTTACACGAAGAAGTTTAAAACGCATTTAAGAATAGACTCGTACAAAGTTGTAAGGAGAAAAAGAACGTATTGGGTAGTTTTGATAAAATGTAGACGCATAGATGTTATGGGTAATTTTACCACGGATAAAAGTATTTAGATTACATCTATACCATGTATTGTAACGTACGAGAACCTAATATTCTACTCTATATTTAATATTTACTTCCGACGATTTGGATTGTCAAACCTTAGACTCCTAGCATCACTGTACGACGAATCCTAAAAGTTTACAAAATATATATTTGTTGCTATAAATTTACTGACATATACCGTAATTATAATTTTTTCATCAAAATTTGTTATCAATTTGTACGTATATATATATACAAGTGTATTTATATCCTTTTCCGTATAACAGAAAGACTGAATATATTGCTTTACCATTTTTATTGTTGTAGATGTCACATCGTAAAGCGGAACCATTTATCTCATGATACTGTGAAATGGGTAATTTTCGTGACAGATTTATTATCGTCGATTTCGTGGGTACAATTAATCCGCGAGCTGAATGCTCACGAAATGATAAAAAATTAAGTACAAATGCTTTTTCAATACTAGTGGAATTCAAGATTTCTGTATTCATAAAATCAAGTTTCAACGGAAATGTAGTTTTAATGGAAATCCACAAAATTTGTGCCCACCACGCTTTTACAGTTGACATGTTTTTATTTACAAGACGAAACATCATCATATCACTTTTACAGATTAAACCATGTTACTTGGTACCTGCAATATGTTTATATTTACACAACGAAACATCATCATATCACTTTTACAGATAAGACCATGGTACCTGGTACCTACAAGGTTCATTCGTTCTTTTGATTTCTGTCAAAGTACCACCGGTTTAAAATTGGAGTTTAAATCTAGGAAGTTTCGTCTTTTTTTCTGAGATTTCCTGATTTCGTTATAAATAAATAAACATCTTAAACCATATCCTTAACATTGACCTAGTAGAATGACCTTACGATCAGATAATATATTCGCCCTTATTCCACCTCACCCAGGGGGACGGCAGTTTGTCACACACGTATAATGTAGTTACGGTTATGTCAGACTGACAATTTTAGACTGACCGAGAGGATGTATGGCAATGAGACACCACTTGTTTACACAACAAAGACTGGCTGGTGCAGATATTGATCGCTTAATTGGTTGACTTGATGTAAATACTTTCCCTCGTTACATAGACTATGAGGTTATGTCTGTCCTGGAATTATACATAACCTTATAAGTAAACCACAACATTGATTAACAAATGAGAAATATTGACAGATACACTTTAAAATGTTCACCCTTAATACAGGTCAATCTTGTATAACGATTGTATGCATAAATCCTGAGAATATCAGAGTGCCTGGTTGACAACATCGAGTTTGATTACAAGACATTTAAACAGACCGTCAACCTACCCACAGAAGATTGTACTAAAGATGCACAAGTCAGATGTACGTAAAAGTGGATACATTGCAGCCTAATAATGAAAGAAACTGCATCATACATTTGTTTTGTCTTTTGTCTGGAGTGTATTCACCCACCTAGTACATTACGTTACATACCTCAAAACACGGCACGATTTCGGAACTGTATTTACCCCATCTAGGACATATAAGTTACATATTACAAAACATGGCAAACAAAAAGAAAATACCAACATGTCAATATAATCATTATCCATATTCTAAAAATAAAACTAGAGAAAAGTAACAAAAGAGAGTTACATGGATACTCCTGAACACGTGCGAGGATGATAAGACCAGGTTTTCTGGAAGAGTAAGCGTCTTATGCTTTATTAACGAAGACATCCACCATGTAAACCTTTGTCAATCCAAAAAAGTAATGTCACGTTCTCTATAAAACATCGCAACCAACAGGCAAACTAACGACCATCAAGCATGTCGCAAAAAGAAATATAATATTTCTCATTGAAATCACTATGATGATTTTCCAATCATATGCATCAACATGCATCTTTTCAAACCACGTGTTACGAGCTTGTCCCTCCATTGACGATTTCTAGCACGAAAATCGAGATAATTGGAACAAACCCTTGAATATCGACTTCGAAATGTAAACACCATAGGCTGGGGATGCAAGGATAATGCTATCCAGAAATAGAACATTTACAATAGGGAAATTGAAATCATCACATTTCTCAAACAGCTTGGTGGAAAGCCGTCCATGTTGGTTTCGTTGTAGAAAGAGATCGAGATATACTGCTGATGAAGAAGAGTCTGTCGTGTCTTTGATGATGGGTATATATAATGGACGAGGATGAACTCACCGACGGCCTTACCAATATCACTTAAAGATAACAACTTGTTTTCGACATGTTAAACACTGACCAACATTTCTTCATAAGCGGTTTAATTAATAATGCAAACATAATATTCCAAACAGTTTATACAACAGTTCTGGACACAGTGTTTTCAAAATATGCGTACCATTGTAAAATAAATAAATAAATATGTTGAATAACCTTTGGCTGAATCACTTAATCACACAGAATAAACAAATATTCTCGCTTCGTTTAGTTACTGACACAAAGCAATTCTGACCGACATGGTGATAGTGATGTGTGTCGTGCTAAAGACATATAATGAGTAAGACTTGGGAACTGTAGATTACGAGAGGTAATAAATAAAGGTTATAGCAACATACCAGCCGTTTCGTCGTATCATGACTTTTCAGTAGTAATGCTGGGGTTTGGACCTAAAGTGGGAACTTACAGAATGCAAATTTTGAAAATCAACTATAAGCTAAAATAAGAGTGTAAAATATGGATTCAACAATGGGTGATTGTAAAAGAAAAGGTCGTAACCAACATGCCATGTTTTTATTCATTCGAATAGTGGCACAGTTCAGAATATACACACATACTTAATCATCAAATTATCAAATACATGAAAATCAACGACATATGGAAGAAAGTGCAAGGCCCGATCTGGATTTTGATTTTTTTTTCTTTTTCGATCACTGGTTTTTCCCTCACATTTGCCTCCTTGGTTTTAAAATTTAGGCCTTTAGTATCACTGACGAGTCCTAAAATGACGAAACAGCTGTATGATGCAGTTTAATTCATTGTTTGACTCTGCTGTATCTACTTCTAAATTGTTACTCAAAGGTGCCATTCCACTTGTGTCTTTTGTTACAATAATCAGTGTATATGACCTTGTCTGTTCTGCTCTTCGTTTGCATTTTAATATAGGAAGAATGCATATGGCACGAAAGTTTCTAAAATCTGCCTAGAACTCGTCCAGGAATACAAACCCTCTGATCTCCATTACTACACGTCTTGAGCATACTACTGATACATCTCCGTTAATCCTTTTTCTCTTGTTGATGACAAGATCGATTTTCCTCCAGGATTTTTCACACTTAAGTGTTAATATAAAGCATCATGAACTGAAATGATTCTTCACTGAATCAAGAATATTACCACAGATGGAGAATTATAGCATGATATTTACATTTGATTGTTATAAAAGCTAAAGACTGCCAACGGCTCATGATGGATTTATTGTTCACGTTTGGACAAAAAGCGATTAAGCTTTTCAGCTACGCCATTAAAAAAAATCAAAGATGGTTCCATTTCCGGTAACAGTATTTTCGGATGAAAAATCGTTGCAGGAAACTCGATTTTCAGTGAGAAAAAGGGAATTTGATTAGGTCTTGTGGAATAAAAACAAATCTTAATTGTCTTGCTTTCATTATTGATTGATTCAACATGTATAAAAAAAAAAAAACACAGCGGTTTCTGTTGCCTGGTGTAAGTTTAATGCCCTGGTAAGGAGATGTAGTGAATGGTTCTGACAGGATGCGCCTTTATTTACCGTTATTTGTGCCATGGCATATTATTTATTAGCATATAATCGACATTAGTACAGTTTATGCTTACAAACATGCACGTTCATGAAATCAAAATTAATGGTGACACTTCGGTCTCTGGTATTTGTAATTTTTTATCATGACATGTAAATATGAGTTAACGTACCGACAGAAGATTGTACTAAAGACACACAAGTCAGCTGCATGTTAAAGCGGATACATTGGAGCCTAATAATGAAAGAAACTGCATCATACAGTTGTTTTGTCTTCCGTCAAAGATTTCTGGAGTGTATTTACCCCACCTACGACAAATAAGCGACATGGTAGGTTTTCTGGACTTTATTTAATCCTAATAAGGACATAGGTTGCATACCCGAAAACACGACAGGATTTCTGGGCTGTATTTAATCCTAATTAGGACATAAGTGACATACCCGAAAACACGACAGGATTTCTGGACTTTATTTAATCCTAGTTAGGACATAAGTGACATACCCGAAAACACGACAGGATTTCTGGGCTTTATTTAATCCTAATTAGGACATAAGTGACTTACCCAAAACAGGACAGGATTTCTGGACTGTATCTAATCTTATTTAGGACATAGGTTACATACCCCAAATCAAGGTAGGATTTCTGGACTGTATTCAACCCTAGTTAAGACATAAGTCACATACCCCAAAATACCGCATGGTTTCTGGACAGTAGCTAATCCTAATTAGGACATAGGTTACATACCCGATAACTAGACAGGATTTCTGGACTGTATTTAATCCTAATTAGGAAATAAGTGTCATACCCCAAAACAAGGCAGGATTTCTGGACTGTATTTAACCCTAATTAAGACATAAGTCACATACCCCAAAATACGGCAAGACGACTGGACTTATTCATCCTATCTGGGACATATACGTTACATACCCTAAAATATTTCTGGAGTGTACCCTACGTTGAATACAATTAGGAAAATAATATATATGTTCACAAATAAAACACCGAAAAACAATAGATGTTTGATTGTGCATAATGTATATAAATGTAAATGTGCAATCAGAATAATTAACAAAAATATTAACAAAGTGAGAAAGCACAGCGACAACACATGGACACTTTTCGAGACATTTGGACACAAGAAAGAAAGGAAGGTAATTGTATCTAGTACTACCTATGCTTCCCGTCATAAGCGAGTCAGGTGAATGCGTTATTATTACAATCAAACTCAGGTGTCACATGTAGCCTTAAAGAAATCATCGAGGTTATTTCGTAGTGTTAATTGGAGGCGTGCCTCAAATTTAAATATTAACAACATAAGAACGTTATCTATCTAGAAATTTACACTACTGAAAATAGCCTCGAATAGCCTAGTGAGATCTCACTAGACATAACGGAATGGTGTCGGGGAAATCTAAACGGATATAAAATGTTTAAACCTATTTGAGAAGAACTCAAATTCAATAAAACTAGGGCAACAAAGGAACCAGAGAAAAATCTACACGGAGACTTCTGAAAAAAGTACAAGGAGAATACTGAGACCAGATGTTCCAGAAGAATAAGCTTCCTTTGGTTTATCGACGACACCCGCCATGTGAACCTCGGTCAATGTGAATTTTATCAATGAGAAAGAAAATAGGTTGTTCAAAAGTTGATAGGAATTAAGAAGGTATTAAAATCCACCCTTTTATTATTTGTTAGTTATTTGGCAGTGAAAGGTGGCTATGAAAAGGCAATGAAAATATAATTGTGTATCTAAGTATATCAAAATGCAGTGTAAACAAAATAGATCAATTTGGGTTAACTTCACTTAAATTATAAAGGAATAATCACTGATTGAAATATGATTATGATCCTAAATTTGGTTATTAAACGTGTCGGCATATTAAAACACAACATTAAACTTGACATGTAATTCATGGAGGCGACAAGGAAACATAGATTAAAACTGAAAGTTATATGTAGTTTACATGACTAGAGTGTTTTTGAAAAATATCGGATAGATTAATTATCTAATTAGGAAATATAATAATAATGATTCTGTATGGCATACAAACAGTTTCGTTACATGTACCATCCCGGAGTTGTGGATTTTCCGACAACGAGTACCCTAAGGAACTCAATACATTAGCCGATGACATTGATCCGATACCGGGAAATTGAGAAGTTGCATTCGAGTGACAGGGGCAGTGGAGGGAGGCGGAACCACTATTGATTAGAGTCGATATAGTGTAGTGTAACGTTAGATCTGAGTTAGTTAAGATAAATCTGAATTAGATTGATGAACAACATGCTCTCTTTATGAATCTTAGCTAAGGGCAGTGTTATCTGCGTCACGTCTTCACGTCTTATTTTATGTAAATTTATTTGGCAGAACTTACGTTATTGTAAAGGTTCAGATATTTGATCGAAATAGACACGTGTCACTGAGATTGTCTGTAATCTTAGGTCGTGATATCCAGCACAGAAAATGTTCTTTTTGATAAATCGTATTGACATTTACCTTATTTAAAACTCATAATAATCTCCCTCGCCCGATTGTAAGCAGCAACTGTCTGCATTTTATGGGTTAAGTAGTTTAACATAGTACGTTATCAAACCATGGTAAGCATAGATGGTTGAGCACTGGGACGAAACAAGGCGAAAACCTTAAGTGATAAACTGGCAACTTTGGGACGGCATCTAGGTCAACCAGCTTTCAATATGCAATGATGAATATGTAATTGAGAAGAGGTTGTTTACATCAGGCGTGCTAGACCTGTGTCCTCATTCATAAGCAATTTTTGAATAAACGAGAATAACATAGACAGCAACAAAGAAAGCACATGACCGTATATGTGGAAATAAAGGGTTCGATATACATGTAACCAAAGTCTGATAGAACGGTCACCCGATAACGTTGTTGTATCCTCATTGGGGTCAAACAGATCAATAAAAAACAATTTAACTCTGAACAATATTGTTAGTTACAGATGGAAGAAAATAACAACATGTGAACATAACTATAATCCAAACACAAATAATAATAATAATAATAAAAAAAATCAGGAACAGATACCGAAACCGCTGAAAATACTGAGAATACTGAGAATAAGACCATACGTTCAGGAAGATTGAGCGTATCCTGCTTCATCGACGACACTCGTTCTGTATATCTTGGTCAGTCGAAGTTAGTAATGTAACGTTCCCAAATGAGATCAATTTATACAACAGCGTAACCATTAGGTAAGCTAACAAGCATTAAACACGTCCTGCTTTATATCGTGCAAAAAATGTATAACTTCCTAATCAGATCACTATGAAGACTTGTGGTTTTATTTGTTCATTATCGATATCTTGCACGACAATCGTGATATTGGGCACACGCCCCTAAATATTGAATCAACTACAACATACATATACCAAAGACTGTAGGTTTGGGATGAAAGGATGTTGCTACCCAGAAATGGAAAATTAAAAAAAAAAGAAATTGAAATCATCATCCTTATCATACAGTTCGATGGAAAGCTATCTGTGTTGGTTTCGTTGAAAGAAAAGATCGAAATAAGCGGACGTAGAATAGCACGTCGAGTGATTGATTTCCAGTTCTAGTGGGTATGTAAATAAGTCCCTTGTTATTCAAAGATAAGCGTCTTCAATATATATGAAAGTTTAAATGAAGGATTTTGCAATGTATTTGTGACTTGTTTTGATAAGCTCTTCGACAAAGTCAGAATCGTTTGAAAACAAAATTAAGAGGCTAAGAAAGTTAGCTCTCATAAGTATGTCAGTAGTCTGTTGGAAGATCTTACCACTAAGCCCGACGAATATGTTGTCTACCAGACACTCCATTATTTTCTGGATGATTTCGTCCTCGAGAGAACGGAATTCTTTTAGTTTAGAATGGGGTATGTTGGTGCACTGAGTCGAAAATAGGTGTTAAAATTTGTCTAAAGTTATGAGTTCATTAAAATCCGCTTTCTATTCTTCCACTTCTACTGTAAACAGTATTACATTGAGACTGTAATCAAGAGTACTAATAAAGATTGTTAGAAGTTTGGACAAAGATTTGACAAGCCAGCAATAAAATGTTGTATATATGGAAACTTGTGAAGTCAAAATTATTCATGCATAATCAGCCAGTGTTTCTCCTTCTGAAATATTGGATAATGTATTGGAGGGGTTTGTTTTGTTATCAAGCAAACCTTGTCTTTTTAATATGCAGAAAATGAAACAGTGTTTGCAGACAAGGATCAAATTATTGGACGCCCTATCTGCATGCACAATAGCACACTTGTCAGATAAACCGTTACTCCGGGTATGTTCTAAAAATTACATGCTGTATATGAATATTTTATTCCTAGAATACTGTTTACAGTGGTTTGATTAGAACACCGTGACATTAACGAGTATTTCTGCATGTTTCCGAGTGCAACAATGGAACAAAGTAATTAATTAAGCATGTCACAGAGAGCTTGGGTGAGTCAACACATTACTAAATCATTGATGTCCACTTCCTACTCGCTGTCTACCCACACACTGCCCACATATTCACCATGTTATTTACATTATGTGTTACAGTGTCACTGTTCAAATGAGGTAAGTTCTGTTCCAGGTTAAGGGAATATAAATAATTAGGGACTAAGATCGGAGTAACATGTATATAATTCGCCGCGTGAAATAACAAACAAGTGATATGCATGAAGTTTTTGCATTTTGATCTCAGTCTTTTTTCCCCCAAATTTACAATGTAATTTTACATTTTCCGTTGGGCTATTTCCTACTTTGACAACGTCAGGAGGCATTGCTGTTTTGACTGCGCCGTTATAGACCCATTCAAAGCAGAGAATACATCACGAATTCGACTTTATATAATTAATATCAAAAGCTATTAAAGTATTGAAAACAAATGTTAACTTGTAAAGATGTTCCGGAGCCCTAGTGAAGACAAATGTTATATAACATCTTCACCTAGTCCAGAGAGTACCCCGGTCAGACATTAACCTTCACCAACTCTAGAGAGTGCCCAGGACAGAGGTTAATCTTCACCAAGTCTAGAGAGTGTCAAGGACAGAATTAAACTTCACCTAGTCTCGAGAGTACCCAGAACAGAAATAAACCTTCACATAGGCTAGAGAGTACCCAGGACAGACGTTAACCTTCACCTAGTCTAGAGAGTAACCAGGACAGAAGTTACCCTTCACCTAGTCTAGAGAGTACCC
Source organism: Ylistrum balloti (assembly GCF_031769215.1). Taxonomy (NCBI): domain Eukaryota; kingdom Metazoa; phylum Mollusca; class Bivalvia; order Pectinida; family Pectinidae; genus Ylistrum; species Ylistrum balloti. The sequence continues at coordinate 354,405 of NW_026782592.1, read as the reverse complement.
AGGACAGAAGTTAACCTTCACCTAGTCTAGAGACCCAAGGGTAGAGAGATGTTATTAGGTTTTCATTAATCGATACACCGTGTGTGATGGACACATTGGAATATCAAATGTCGGTCAGTACCTCGGCAAACAGCCAAAAGCTGTCTGAATTCCTGGCGTCAATCACATATCTCATTGGTGACTAAAATATAGGACAACTTGTTTGATTCAAAACAACAGTAAGCACTAGTAAAGTGATGTTACAGACCTCCAAAATCTAAATTTTAGAGTGGATACACATTGGCAAAATTTTCGGAAAGTACAAATATGGACCAGCACTGAATGTAAATTTGAGGAATCCGCCCTGTAGCAAACTGGGCGTGTGTAGTACAGGACGTCCCTTTAAGTGTATTATTTCTACTCAATACTTTTGCTGTGGTTTTATACCGGTTGTTGTAGTGCGTGTGGTGATGCCAGTAGGAATTTTAGTAATCAACCTCACAACTCTCATAAAATAAGCCTTTGATTATACCTATGTATCACAACTAAACAGGAAGGGACGGTCCTCTGTCTAAGTATAACAAGACCTAATGTATTTACAAAAATATACGTTCAATGTCATAATGATGACAGCCGTATTCCTAAACTGTAGACAAAATAAATGATATCAGTACCGACGTGTGGTGATTGATCCAGCACGCTGACCAATAAATCCGTCGACAATATAGATATTTTTTATGTTTTCCGTAAGGCATTAACAATTAACTAGCAATGCTTGTATTATGGAAGGGTTGAATAATTCTTTTGATTATAGTATAAATACGAAAGATGATAAGTAGATCAGTCCTTGATTTTAGAACATATCAAACCTATGATAGCATTTCATGTCTAAAAGCGAAATCCCAGATGAAATTGGACCTTGAAGACGACATGTGAAACCTCACAATATGGAAACAGTACAGGGGTGATGGGACATTTACACCATTTAGTTGTCATTAACGCTTGATAAGTGGCACATGGTAAGCGCTCACTTAAGATGCAAATTGTAACATCTAATCACGCCTTGACTTTGTATAGGAGTATCGTTACTGTAAGATAGTAGTAAAGATTCTTTAGTGAACATCACCTTTTAATTCTACTTAGAATTAGAGACAGTATAATCAACTAATCAAACTGCACCATGCAGGTGATTCATCCCTCGAAGACTCGTCAGTAATATTAAAACATTTGATTGGTCCTTTGAACTCTGGTTTGTTGAGGTGTGTTTGTGTTGATTGATTCAGTAACCGGATGTTTCCACCAGTTATACTTACATATGGGATAAACGACCTCAATGAAATCAGAAATGTCGTAGATTATAAAAGATAAAATCATCACATAATTGCACTTTGAAACTAAAACGCTAAATGAAATATCGATATATCACTTGTTCCGAAAATAGGATTGTTTTTAACCAAGATGTAAGATTAATAGTAATTTATCAATAAAAAGAATATCTACATGTTTGTATATGGAGAAATAGAATATTTCTGTGTGCGATATAAAGCTGTATGTGTTTGATGCTCGTTAGTTTACCTGTTGTTTCCGTTGTTGTATGCCTTGTTCTCATTTGAGAACGTGACACTACTTACTTAGATTGACTAAGGTTTACCTAGTGAGTGTCGTCGATGAAACAGAAGACGCTTACTCTTCCGAAACACTTGGTCTTATTCTCCTTGTTCTGTTTCAGGCTTTTCAGTGAAAATCGTTCTTTTGCTGATAATTTTTGTCCTAGTTTTATAGAGTTTGAGTTTGAATTATGATTATGTCGACATGTCCGTATGTTCTTGTTGTTTCTAGTAAAGGGTTGTTATTTGTTTGCAGGATACAACCCGTGAATAGACTTAAGAAATTATAAAACTGTGGGCTATGTAGATAATTTCTCACAGACGATTATTAAAAACCAAATTGAGAAGTTTAATCTGTTGTGTGATACTTTAACACTAGTTCGTACACGTTCACGTGACCTGAAGGTACGGTTCGAGTTGACTGTAAAACACAGAAGTGCAAATTGAAAGTGTGAAACTAATAACAGTAACAATTAGCTGGCGATAAACAGCGACTGTTAATAACAGACAGTAACAATTGTCTGGCATTACATGCGGATGCAAATAAACAAAACAGAGGAAAACGAATGGAATCAATATGAACAAACCTCTGGCGATAAGCATTTAATAATCGTTTTAAGCTCCAGAGAAATCTCTAATGTGTAATTACTGTTATACATTTATCAGTGTAATGGTGACAATATAACGTCATTGACACTGTTTACGAGTCTACAGGGACGAATTAGATATAAAAAAAACGCAACAAACATGAGAAGATATGACAATATTTCTCGAATACCAGAAGACAACACAGAGAAAGCTGCAGGTTATTGGATGCTTACCAAACACATATAACAGTGAAGATCACACATATACCTGAAAAGAATACAGATCCCAGTAACGATAATATATAAACCAAAAAATAATACAAAGATACCGGTCAGGATTACACATATACCAGAAAAAAATTGGGATTACGCATTGCACATGTAGCAGAAAAGACTAGAAAAGAATGACGATTACAGAAACCAGCAAAGTCGTAATGAAAAAAGGGGTTTTACACAACCAGACAGGTACCGGAAGTGATTGATATTTTCATTCTGTACTATAATATACACTATTCCAAAGTATCTCTGTACCAGAAGGGCTACTCTGATGCAAGTGGAGATTTCAAACATACAAATACAGTCGAACCTCATTATTTTAAGTCCGCTGGGACATTTTGTAAACTTCGAGTTATCCGAGTCTTCGAATGTTAAAGTGTGAAATTTGGCCGGGACCGATAATTAAGAAAGGTTTTCGAGTTATATGAGATCGTGATAACGAGGATCGACTATAATACAGTTTGATTTCCACGTCTTCATTTACAATTTGGCTCGGACGTAAGTACTAGACACAATACGACTAGGAAATACACATAGGAATATGGGATGGACGATGTAGTTAGCGGTATGATTCGTTGCAATGTAACAGAACAATTATAGAAGTAGGATGATGGTTTGACACCTCAGCTACATAATTACTGCCATCCATAAAAAACTGACGGGACTGAAATTGGATTAACACGCAACATAGGAATTAGGAATAAGAATCGATAACACTTCACGTGATGGTATCGTCAACTCATGAAAAATATTTTTAAAAGTTTGTTAAATCACAACGTACACTCTGTCATCAGTTAGGGACCACCAAATGTTTTTGACTGGGGTCCATTTTGCTCGCAGTTTTCAAAACAAATTCAACGATAACTCAGCAAGATATATGAAATGATGTAGAAATGTGTTAAGTATCTAACGGAACAACACGCGGTCGACAGGAAAAGAACTTACAGATTCGAAAGTGTTGTACCATTTTAAGGCTTGTTCAGAAAGACATTCCCAAAACCTAGAAAAAAAGTTCTTCAAATCACCAAACACATAAGTGGATCGTTGAGATCAATGGTTTCTATTGGGCGTGTAAATGCTATTATCGGTTATAGCCACCACGCTTCTGGTACAACTCTTGCGTATGCCGTCTCATTCTATTGCCAATACGCCGAAGGTTGTCCTGAGGACATTTCTGCCTTTCCAGAATCAATTCTGCCCGTTGTTCTCCAATTGTTTTGTATTTTGGACCCATGTCTATTTGTCCGAGATAGATGTAATCCCACATGCTCAATTTGGATAATGTTTGGCGACATTGCATGAGAGCACATCTATCAATTCTTCTTGGATGTAGTCCTGCACAACAGGACACCGTGCATTGGCTTTTTCCTTCATTAGGAATATTCCCTTTAGATGGGCATCAGAATCAGGAAAAACTTTAAAATGCACATCAACATCCATATGTAAGCAACGTTTACAGTTTAAAGAAAAACATTCATAAACAAACAGTAACATCACCGCCATCACCAAATGCTGTTGTCCCCAATATGTTATTCTGGTGGTATGTTGTATTTCTTGGTTTCCAAACACAGATCCTTCAGACAGCAAAATACGACTGCCAGCAGACTAGTTGAGTCATCGCCAAGACCTTATATTTTATGTACGGTGATCACGTACCATACTGTAGTCTTGCTTGTTTTTACCTTCCAGTAACCAGAAGTACATTTTACTGAGCAGCGAATGCTAAATCTACTATTCAGATGTCTATTGGTGGTACGCCGTCTTACGGGAGCATTATTGTCCCACTTTCCTCTGATCCTGCCGGTAATGGTGAATGGCGCTCACCTTGCCTTTCTACGATGGAGGTCATCTTCTCTGCGCTCTTGCCAGACCTGGCACGCTCGTCAACATGCCCGGTTTTGTTCAGGTGTCACATTAACAGAGAAATAACAGAATTAAAACACTAAAACTTGCAGCTAATTACCTCTACTTCTTATCTCCTTGAATCATTCCAATATTTCAGTATGCATGAATTTTACACGTGTCGTTTTAAATTACAGGATGAGGACGTGCATGACTTACAAGTGATACACGTGCACACGCTAAATTAGGTAGCAATGCAAACTTGTGTTCTGGTAGAGTTCTACAGTTTCATTTAGATTATAGTTATAAGTGTATCGCGTGATGGCAAATGGCACCAAACACAAAATGAGATATAGCAATAATTACGAAAAGGTTTACAAAAGGAAAAATCAGTTTTAATTAAAATGTTCATACTGAAATTGATGGTCCCTTAATTGAGCGAAACAAGCTCATAAAATATCACGTGCAAAAAAATTGTTTCACAAACTGACAGTCATGAATGACACGGAAGTGGAATGCCAACTAATGCTTTGCGATAGCAACATGGCGGACATAGCAACATATAATATCGCTCATCAAATCACTTTATCAACAAGGATATCATTAAACACTGTATGAAACAAGTGTTTTCATTGGACATGTATTATGTTAACACCTCATAAATACGTCTTGTAACATTATGATTGGTCAATACGGCGGTGTAAGAAATGATAAAAAAGAAGTCTATCATCGAGTTATTTCAGTCGGTAATTCAATGATACGGTTATCGTTTGCTTGTTGCTTCCATTGTTGTATAACTTCATTATGACATTATTACTTGGATTGAGATTAACATGGCTGGGTCGTCGATGAAACAGAAAACGTTTACTCTTCCGGAACACCTGGTCTTGTACTTTTTTAAGGGTTTCCACGTTAACATTTCTTTTGTCCATATTTTGTTTTATTGAATATGAGTTAGGAATATGATTATGTTCACATGGTGTGTTTCCTTGTTTTTATTAATTCTATTTTTGTTATGTTATTGGTTAATGACATAAAATAGGAGGTTACTCTTGGCACGAGGTCTATTTGAATTGCATTCCGTTTTTTGTGGTTAGTTTTACAAGAAGTAATTATAAATAGGGGGCATTGTTACTCAACATCCAGCGTGTATCACTTAGTGAACAACTGTTACTTCTACTCTGAAATAACATTTTTCACTGTGAAACAATGGTAACAAAAGTTGAGAAATTATCTTAGAAACACATTTATTTCCTGCATATCTTTATAATTCTATGCATTCCATTTACGATCTCTTTAACATTTGGAATTTCGAGGGCAAGATATCCGTGGTCAAATAAGATCCGATTAATTTTCATAAGTACCATACCAAAATTAGTTATACGCTTGAACAACACGCAACACGTGTTTGTCTGTAAGGTTTAGTTCTAATACCAATAACACTGAATTATTTCGATTTCCGACGTTCGCTATACGTACTCTACAGCTCCGTTGTTTCCTTGTGCAGTATAAAGTAGGAAGTGTTGTATGCTTTTAATGTGTAGCTTGGCTGGTATTTCCGCTATTGCTCTTATCTGGGCACATGACATTGCTTACTACGATTGATCAAGATTTACATGACTGGGTCGTTGATAAAGCAAAAGACGCTTATTCTTCCGGAACATATAGCCTTGTTATCACTGAACCGTTTGCGAGGGTTGCCATGTACATTTTTGTTCATAGTTTGCTCTAGTTTTATCGCATTTGAATTTGAATTTTCTTGGCATGTCGATATTTACTTTGTTTTTTGCAGCGAAGGATTTTATAAATTGGTGGGATACCAAATTATATGGAGTTTTTTTTAGCATACATTGTTTCCTTTGTTTTAACAGCTTTTCGCATTTCAGGAACACGAAAATGCCAACATGTGAACATAAACATAATTCAAATTAATGAAAAACCAGAAAAAAAATATAAGCAAAGTTAAGATTGACACTAACGATCACCTATTAAGACTAAGATTTACGTGTTTCGTGTTGGGAATGAAGCTGAAGATATTTGTCTTACTGAGCGACTAAGTCCTATTTCCCTATTTGTCTTTTGAAGGCAGGGCCTTCCTTTTTTGTTTTTTTACTTTGTTTTTATCAAATTTATCTTGAAAATATTTTGTTAAAATGCTTATATCTTCCACACATATCAAAACAATTTACTTTCGCCATAAAATTATCACCATAAATCTAGCCCCAGTGAGAACAGCAAAATCGACATGGCACTGTGTCTACCTTTCATGGTAAAGCAGTACTTTCAGTAGTTACTTAGCGATGAATTGTTGGTACTTTATTATAGATGACAAACGCGTTCACCAAGCAACGGAGACGAAAGGTAATCAAAGACACAATACCAAGACAATAACGACAGAAAAAGCTAAGTCATCATATACTAGTTTCCTTATGCGAAATCTAAACAAAGCCATATATTTTTAAAAATTGACAACAGATTTTAATTAATTTCCTTTCACGGATACTGACACATTATTATTAATAGCATTTGTTTCTTATTAACATCTAATGTCACGAGGGTGTCTTCTATGCAAGCTTTTATTGAAAATACGTGAAGGTATCTAATACCTCAAGTCCATCCATATCATACCGGATGCAAGGGACCACATCTAATTCTCTTAAAGAGAATCACAAATTGACCAGTCGCTTAATATCAATTCTGATTTGATCCGCTAAAATTTTATCCGAGGCACGTATTAATACACCTACACGAAACAGCTGCTGGAAGTAGACCTGTACTATATAACCATGGAGATTTGTATATCTCAGCTAACCAGGCGTTAGGAGATGGTCAATCATGACTACCGACAGCAATCCGTCCTAACCTTAATAGTGCTGACGGCAAGAATGTTCAGTACATTATCTTATAAAATCCGTTACAAAAGACTCTAAAAACAAAACAGTGACATTACCCAAAATAGCAGCACGTAACTCAATAGTGGTACAAATTGATAATAGGAACAAAGCGCCAGATTAAAGAAAGTGTACCGGAACGTTAAGTGTTTTGTGCAAAATGTTGCACCGTTTATAGCATCTTTTGTCCTCGAGTTAATCCCATGTCACTTAGGTTAATCGACATTGCTTCTCATTCAGATTGATCATGCGGATGATCTGTGAAAGACTGACGATGCAGTGTCATAACAACCCCCGATAACCGATGTTTCTTTGATATTATTATTGACGAATTAGACATCGATCTCTGCATTACATTAAAATAATATTGTCAATAATTCACTTGTTTGTTATATCAAACATTAATAATTAGGGATAAAAAATAAGAATTATGTATTTTCATCTGATCTATAAGCGATATCCTTGGCGGTGAAGAATTCGCTTAAATACGATCGATTCGACGAGTTTATCGAAAGAAAGAAAATGGAGGTTTTCGACGAAAGCAGTTATATCTTAATGTTCAACTCTCGCTACCCCGTTTCTTATTTTGAACTCCTGTCATAATTCGAACTGGACTGAAATTGACCGACCTCTGATATCAATGATTTCAATGCACTTTTCAATATTTGACTTCATTTCGTCTGTTTTCTTTAAGCAAAACGGCAATGTTGTATTGTATCAACTGTTCATACAATACAAGGGTTTACACTGTTGATATGCGTTCCTAATGGTTTCGTAGTCCTGGCTTCCAATTTGAACGAGACACTCCTTCGGGTGACATATATATTACAACACTGAATGTACTGCCTTTTCAAAGGCACCATGTGTTCATTGTGATTTCTCTGGATTTAGCGAAGTCGTTCGTCCAATTTGATGAATTTAAGTAAACATTTCATTACTTTCCATGATATTCGCCTGTTTTTTGTCCTTCCTTACTAGGAACGGTATTGATCCTGGAGCTCAGTGGAGGACAAAACCACCTATCAGTAATTTTAAATTGGATTTTTTGGTCACCTGATAGTTTAGGCCCAGTTCATTACTGATGGGACCTAGAAGCAATCAGCTGGATGTTGCAGTTTATCTTTTTTTTCGTGACTGTATCTTATTTCAGATTTGCTGTCCTTTCGTATAATCATTCATCTTACTGAATTTTGTTGCAATATCTATGTAAACCTTCGAAATTCTATCTAAATAAAAACAAACTCTTTTTGTGACCCTGAAGTGAGAAAATGTAGTCCTTCTCAAGGATTTTCTGCTATATATATAAAGTAAGAGGTATGAAGTATGTAAGTAGGAGACTTTGGCCTGAAGTTGGCCGCTGCTTACTCCGACACCATGATGTCTACTCAACCATCCGACATATTCCCCGATTAGACAGGTTTACAACAATGATTGTATAATATTGAAACCAAAAAATACTCATTTCCTTGATGTACTGCAATCTGCTAAAGTGAAAGTCATGTTTTCTTTTTATAGAGTAGAAAATAAAGAGTTAATCCCGAGACAGTCCGTCGCGTACCATCCTTCTTTCTCTTGATTTCATTTCCTAGAGAGCTGATCTTTTGTCAAAGAAGACATTCAGCACATTTTAAGTCATTTCGTACGGTTTTCATCAATAATCTATCATTATTTGTCAAAGATAATGGGATTTGTTGGTGTGTATGTCGTGCGTTATGTAAAAGGGCATCGTTAGAGTTGTAAACAGAGAGTATTTATTCTGTTACATGTTACAATGCCAGTAAAACCCTGTATTGATGATAAATACTTTCTAGGAATGTCACGTACATGGCAATAGATCCGAAATATCTATTCAAACAGTGTCCAAAATATCTTTATCCAGTTTCAATTATCATCTAAATACAACTCTACAACAAAAGACAATTTATATCATCGGGCTCATGCTCTTTTCTACAAAATTTGAGAAGTCCCGCGTTCCCAAGCGATTTATTGCAGCAAGAGGGTCATTAGAAATATTGTGATCGCTGCAAGGAGGGAGCATTGAAAGTGGCCGCTACACGAAGGAAACTGTTGCGGTTACCGCTGCATAAAGGAAGCTGTGGTAGTGACCGCGACACGAAAGCCATTATAGTGATCTCTACATGGAAGAAGCTGTTGTAGTGACCGCTAAATAAAGGGAGCTGTTGTAGTGACAATAACACGAAGACATCTGTTGCAGTAACCGCTGCAAGAAAGGAGCTGTTGCAGTGACCGCTACACGAAAGGAGTTTTGTAGTGACGGGTACATGAAGATGTTGTAGTGACCGCTACACGAAGGGAACTGTTGCGGTTACCGCTGCATGAAGGAAGCTGTTGTAGTGACCGCTGCATGAAGGAAGCTGTTGTAGTGACCGCTACACGAAAGGACTCTTTGTAGTAACCGTTAAATGAAGAAAGCTGCTATAGTGACCGCTACACGAAAGGAGCTGTTGTAGTGACCGCTAAATAAAGGGAGCTGTTGTAGTGACAGCTACATATACAAAGCTGTTGTTGTGACGGCTACTGGAAGGAAACTGTTCCGGTTACCGCTGCATGACGGAAGCTGTGGTAGTGACCGCTACACGAAAGGAGTTGTTGTAGTGACCGCTAAATGAAGAAAGCTGTTGTTGTGACAGCTACACGAAGTTAGCTGTTGTGACCGCTATACGAGGGGAGCTGTTGTAGTGACCACTACAGGAAGGGAGCTGTTGTAATGACCGAAACATGGGAAGTTACCCTTGTAATCACTATAATAAAAGCGCTACCACTTTGGGTTTAAGTCGTTCGATATAAGTATTTGCATTCGTACAGTAAAATATTATGGACAAGAATGATAAGATATTGAACTTTTTATGACGATAAAATTGGCATTGGTAATATACTAACAGACAGACACATATGATATCTTTGAAGAACACAGGTTTATAATAACGTCAAGGTTCGAAAAAATAAAAAAAACTTCTTAGACTTGTCCTATAACATCTCGTGTGAAATGAAAACTCGTTAGAGACCCTATAAAACTAATCAAAATAAAAGATCATACTCTGAATTTATAACCAACTATAAAATAGCAATACACCATTCGATAAGACAAGTAACATCCAGACTTGCTGTTTTTTCATTTTATTTGACACAAAACATGCCAAAATGTACATGTATTACATACTTTATTCAGAATCTCACCAACAAGAATTCAAGGCAATTAAAATCAAATACATCTTGTGATGTATAACACATAAACCCTAAACAGGCCAAAAGAGGAAGTTTTAGAGACCATGCATTCGTCTTTGATACGCTGCTTTAGCAGTGTAAAACCCGAAAACAGACAGGACACTCTGCCATATTTTCTAGTTTATGTCCGACTACAATGGAAAGGACGACAAGAGCAAAGAAAACTTTAATCAAACCTTTGAAACATAATTAAACGATTACTAATTGATTCTTTCCTCCTTCAGCAAAATACTGTGAAACTAATCTAGAAATTTGGGTTTAACGTTTTAACTTACACGAATCTCATTTTTATAGTTTGTTCGTATGCTTAATGTCTGGGATTTAATTACGATAACTTAGTTGTGACGGGGGTATCACGATCTTGTCGTCATTTGCTTACAACAAATATCACAAGTATACTCCTCAATTTTGACGTTTTAAACAACATTATTTCCATTTAAGTTTGAAAGAATTCAGAAGTCAATATAAATCGAACCATATGTACAAGTTAATGGCGTTATCCGTGATTATATTTCCGTAGTGACAAAAGGGATTGGTTTGTAGTTACTTTAACGAAATGAGATTTCACAAAATGAAATCTTCAAAACAACCACTGTGTATACCAATTTGATTATTTTACGTCGCAATTGTATCATAATTATATTAAATTGTTCCTTTGAAAATGTAAACGTATGTCGGTATATGTTTACATGACACTTAATATGCACTTGCATTACACGAAAACTTGAAATGATTTCAGACGTTTTTGTATTTCGATACAACTGTCTTGTCATTTACATTATAATTAGATTTCTCTGTTTGTTCAGCTGTTTTTTTTTTTTACAATGGTGAACGTGACTTAGATTGACAAATATTTACACCGTGTGTGTCGTTTCAGTTTCCGCAGCACCTTGTCTTATTCTCCTTGTACTATTTCAGAAGTCTTCGTGTAAATCTTTCTTTGGTTCATATGTTGTCCTGAATTTATTGAATAAGAGTTTGGGATGTGATTCTGTCGATATCTTGGCATATTCTTGTTTTTTTTTAATGTTCTTCATCGGTCTTCAAAACTTTCATGTCATGACTTCAATGAAGTCAACGAAGTGACGCCCAAAAACATTACTTATTTTTATCACTTATCAGCTTGACACAAACATAAAACGCTGTGCTTAAATCACTACATTGTACGTCATTTTTATGACATTTCATATATCTGAAAAGTGAATTCTTTCATAAAATTAAATATTCGCATATTACATACATATTATACATTTAAAACTGCTTTGGAGTATTATCTGTCTGTGAATTACCAAATGATACATACATCCTTCTAGCGTTTCAGTGATACATATGTACTTGAAACGCGTGTCGCGTGTAGAATATGGAAATTCAACGTATTCTCAAACGTCATTTAGCTGACAAATATCCCGTCCACAGCACGCCTAAATAAATTACAAAGTCCTCTGATCCACAAAACAGCGGCCACTGATTCATGGTCGCCATGTCATACAAATGATATTAACACACTCTCTCATCTTTTAAATGTTCAATTCATTCTCTTCAGCAATTCATCAACGATCTTCTCAGCAGCGTCAGGGATTCTTGTTCCTATGACAACATAAAATGAACCAAGTTAATGTTTCATTATTACAACGTGAAGGCGGTACGGATATAATGTCATCTAGATCTAGTAACTCGTTAAGGAAAATTACCATACCAACAAAGAATTCGTTACATTATCTCACTACGATGGCAGATGATACAAATCATTTCAACAAAGTTAGACAGGAGTAATATCCACGAAATCGGTAATCATTGTCCTTCCTTTAAAAAATCCAGGCAATTTAGCTTGCATTAAACAAATGAAAGCACAATGAAGATGGACGACGTAAATTAAGCGACTGAAGTTTTGAAATATTTATCCTTGAGATAAACGTGATGAGCTGAACATCTCTAATTCACGTAAACAATTGAAACTATTGTTGGAGAAAGATATGATGAATCGGTAGATTTGCAACATAATTCAAGCCATATATTTTAGAAGACTTGAATTATTGACTTATTTAGCTGTTTCTTAGACAGACTAACATATATGCAAATTTTCTACCTTCATAGTTTGATACAAATTAACTTTTCCTTCCGCGTGAATTACAATTTTTGCTAAAATTACGTTTTTTTTTTATTTTTACAAACCTGGTCCAAATATTTGTGAAACTCCGGCTTCGTACAGGAAGTCATAGTCCTGTGGAGGGATAACTCCACCAGCGATCACCAAAATATCACTGAAAAATGAATGTGATATAATTGACAGGACAGCGCTTCGTTCTCGTAAAATATCTAAGGAAGGCTTATGACCGCTCAAAGGTACATAATATGAAGCAGTGTTTTACGTAATATGGAACATATACTGTATTTCAAGTCCCAAGAATATCTGAAAATTGCCACAGCTGCAACAGAAATGCAGTCAATGTGTCTATAAACCTGAAACAATGGAAACAAATGTGATTACTATGATACCATATTGTGCACACTAAAATAGGCAACAAAGAAAAAAACGGGTTTCTATTATTTCATTTTGAAAATTGTTTTTGACTCATGTCTACTTTTTACGATTCTTTCCTTGTAAAATTCTCCCTATGTCTTTGGTAGAGTATTTTTTGTGGAACTCGATTTAAGAGTACTTTCTGCTGAAACGTTTACAATAGAAATTAAGTGAAATAGGTCAGGGTAACCTTTCACAAGCAGTTACAAGTCTAATTCACTCTATGAAAGCGTAATATGGTTCAAGTCGTTTATGCACAATCGATCAAACTAGAAAGTGAAAGCAAGAAACAATTTCAATCCAAAAACCATACTCAGCTCTATTCACAGTTTCATGATAAATATGAAAGTTTATCCTCACTTTCCTGACTGTCAATAAGATTTAGAACCGTCATAAACCTGACGCCAGATTACCTAGCAGACAATCAGCTTTGCTTAAAATACATGTTCAGTATTCAGACCATTCCAAATAGGTTTGCTAGAAAGGAGAGCAAAGGTTAAAACAACGTGATACCCAGAACAGGCCGACCGCTACATTTACATATGATACTGTTAGAACTATTAGGAACAAAATCATGCAGAAGCCTTGGGGTAATGATGAGAAAACGTGCTCTTACTGATCCGTGACCTACAACTACTCTCCTACCAGCAGGCCAAGCAATGGGCTACTAGGTCAGAGCAGAATCGCAACGCAATCACCAGTAACAGCAAACCTAATGGAAATTTTTTCGAGTATGAAATTAGGAAAAGCCTTGAGATATTCAAAATAGGAGACGCTGTCCGAGGTTTATTAGTACTATGTTCAAGTTGAGTGTCCTAGAGCATACTACAGGAACGTTGTAGATTACAAGGATGTTAGAAGAGATCTACCGTTTTAAAAATAGTGATCTCTAAGCACTAGGTACTGGAACGTTTTTGATAAGATCATAAATATGATGAGTGCCCCTGAAAGAAATAGATTTTGAATCTAAATAAGAAATAAAGACACTTTAAACGCCTCTGATTACGTTATGTAGGTTGCTAACAAAGTGATTCTTATTTCACACCGACAAAATTGTTTGTACTGATAATTATCTAGTGCTAAAATGTATTAAGTACCTTTGGTTTTATCTCATATTCAGAGTTAAATAAAATGTATTTTAAAATTTCATTGGTCAAAACCATTGTCATGTGGATCAAAATTTTACAAAAACGTTTTATGGAGGAAATTTTTATACGTACGATCGACCGATGTCTTTCAGTTCTTCAATGAGTTGCGGAATAAGAGTCTTGTGGCCGGCGGCCAATGAACTGACCCCTACCACGTGAACATCAGCATCAATGACCTGCTGAACTGCCTCTTTTGGTGTCTGAAATTAAAATATCTATGCTAGAATCATCAAAGCAAGTAAATCACCCATTTAGTTTCCCGACATACACGCATCTGCATCTACATCTTCAAGACGAAACGATGATATCATATACATGTATACATCAATGTAATACATCAGAAACGAATGCTAAAAGTAACGGACACTGTTACATATTGTACATACAGGTCAGTTGCAACAGAAACGCCACTTATCAGATGTAACACGTAACGCAATCACAAAGTATTTATAGGCAGATATTTGAAACATGCGTATTTTAGTTTGAATCTGCCACATACATCTTTTCCTGCTAAAAAATTTGATATATGACAGTTTATTTTGCATATAAACTTGCTTTCTGGAAGCCTATGCAATCTAAATGTTCATCTGTTAATACACATTTTGCTTGATTTTAATCCTTAGTATGTTTTATCATAGATAAGCAATTGATGTCAATATCAATTCAAATATGACCAAATATTACTATTCTAGATTCATCAGCGCTTTTCCGAAAGAACATCGGGAAACATCAATTGTCTTGGCAATCTAGTCCAGATTTGAATCCAAATGAGAACGTTTGGGGCTAAATAAACAAGATTTCAATGACAATGTCGACAAAACCTAACAATTTTTATGGTGTTTTGCAAGAAATGATCTACCATTCCAAACACATCTTAAAGAGCTGAATAATAAATGAAAGATGTTCTCCGGTATAGGAAAATCCTACAAAAACATCAAAACCAGCAAGCTTAAGGAATGCAACATTCATGCGTTTCTAAAATATACACGCCTTATTACTAAGTATCTGGCATTGGGCTTTTGTGAAGGTGGCCATACCTTTGTAACTTAACTGTACATTGTAAATTTCGCCCTCTGAGGATTATATAAAAGGAAGACATAAATGTAACACATGTCTTTAATCAGCTCTCCCTGTTCATGTGCGAAAATTAAACAGAGGCATTCCAGAATACAGGATGTCCTAAAACCATTCGGAATGAACCCTTCCCAACAACCAGGTCACAATTGCCTTTTTATTTTGCTGGTATTGGCGTATTCCATTTACTAATGCATATGGAATGCCTTCTTAAATCGAATATAAGTTCGTTGTTCCAAGGTGTCATATTGTTTTTGTTTTTTTCATAAATCCTGATGTTTTCTCGACTTTTTCATAAATTGTGTTCAATGCACAAGTTTTAAATATAAAAAATGTTTGCTGTTTTTCGTAGACTATGAAACAAAATAACTATCAATACTAGTACAATCTTAGGTCAAGTTTAACAATATACAGATGAGGTTATTCAAGATTCTTTTGTTCAATTCGTTTTTGTTTTCTAAGGTTCCGACCTGTGTAACATCCTGTTGCTAAAATTATGTTTGTATACGTAAGAGAAGGTGTCTAGCTCATTATCGCTCACAGCAGTTAGCTTTACCAACTCTGCAGACAGCTGGGCTCCGCCATATAGGTTTAACAAACGGGCACCTCACAAATGGTAGCCCATAAACCATGCAGTAATTGGATGTTAAGTGTGCTCTGAACAAGACAAGAAAGGAATCAATGAAGATTCTCATACTGTAGTTTACTTTAATAGTTTTTAAAAGTACATGTAAACCGTAATTCTATTTACAGAAATTAAATTCAACAGATAAAATCAAATATATATACATTGCTTTTCTGCGAAATTGCCTTAATTCCGTTCTGATAACATAAACAGCTTTTAAAACATTTCCACAGGAAAATTAAGACAAAGTCTAAGTATATCTGGAAGTTGCATTAATGTCATCCAAATATCTGACATATTTGAAGCTAAAGGATATTCATGACAACGTAAGATTCCATACTAACAGAATGTCTGAGGACAGTGCAGATCATGGAATGTCCACAACAAAGCGAGAGTTCAATGGAAAAAATAAAAGTTCGGTTACACAATGTACTTTCAGTCAATATACCAGTCAGCGTTTTCGCCTCGTAAGTAAACTTTAATTGATATGAAACATTTTCCATGTGATTTTAAGTAAATAAGTGATTAAATTTGCATACAGAACAACCAATAAGGTAATGTATTGGCTCAGTCAATTCCATCAGTAAATGACTCGATGTGGCACTTTCATCAGCGAATGACGTTTCGGAGACTCATTCTATCCATTTCATCAGATATTTTTTTAATTGGTTTATATACAGATATGAAAACTTTCCCAGATATAAATTGTACTTTGGTCTCAACAAGGTTACTTCAAATTGATCAACTAATTGACGGTTAACATGTTTACCCATCAACCTAGTATTCCTTATAACTTGCACCCGCATTTCGAACGTAATAGAGTAGTAGTGTTAGCTAGATGCAGAAAGACTATCAAAGAAAATAATGGCGATGTAAACATGTTCACTCTTTCTATCCATTATCCAATTACTACCATGTGTTCCAGAACAATGAGAAAGAAACTCAATTAAGAAATTGTGTAGAATCGGTAACAGACTGACTACAGAAGCAATTTTCAAGTCTGAAAAGTGAACATCACAACAGTTTTGAAACTCATTCAGTATCTTCTGATAATAGATTTTAAACGAATTCTTTTCACAGCAAACACGAGGCAGTAGCATCAATTTACTAATTAAGTAATTTTCTGTGTTGAAAGTCAAATGTTCAATAAAGAGATGAAAAGGTCATTGTCCAATGAAGTTAAGACAAAGTATTGCTAATGATGTCAAAATGGATACAAGTACATGTCTCTTAAGTATAAATACGAACCGTAAATATATACATTATGTCATATCGTCTGTCGCCGCTGTTTCTCTTACATTCGTAACAGTAAGTAGGATCGTGCTATGTTATGCAATGTAATAAATAATAAGTGGGCGGTGACATAAAAAAATTGTATCCTAAACATCTTTCATATTATCAATTCTATTTATACATAAAAACTTATATAAACATATGTTAATCATTGAATTGTTCACGTTGCCAAGAGTAAACATTTGGACGGTAGGAATGGCCCAATATTGCTCATTGAATTTTCTCCAGACGTAAATGCTTAATGAACTACTGCACATTTTAAACACAAATCAGAGACTTTCACATACAGCCCTAACATTTGAATTCATTTTTCGTGAACGTTAACTTATTTTTCTAAATAGGCAGAAAAAGAAACATGTTCTCATCCAGTTTCGCGTGCATCCCTAGTTGAGGTGTGAAATGTGAGAATACAAGTCAACTAACGCATGCCAAGCAGCTATGTTTTGATTGTTTCTATAAAATCACTAATAAAGTCCCTCGTCACTGATCAACGTTGATAACGTTCTTTTCACTAGATTTTATTTCTTCCAGTTCGTAATATTGACAGACCAGTTGTAACCAAATTGTCTGATTGTGCTGTTCTATAATGTGATACAACCGTGTGGATGTTACACAATGTGTGAACTATGCATTGACAATATTTCAATGTGCGGAATTTTCGATGCATTGTACGATACTATAAATGTAAAACTGTATATAGTTACATAAAGTAAGGTAAGCTCAAAACTGTAGGCGGTAATACTGAAATTTCAGGTCAAATATTTCAACTATTTTGTTCTGATCGAAGCAAGGTCACACGAGACTAAAAAAACTACATGTTCTCATGCGGAGAATGATTTGAACTTGGTGTTTCTCGTATGAGAGATATAGAAATCTTACAAGTTATCCTATGCACAATGTCATGTTTTGTCCGGTCTGTTTTGGTATCGTGACTCATTGTGTAACCTCAATATGGGAAGTAAAATCAACGAATCGAAGCATTCGGAAATAAAACCAAGTTCAAGAGAGTTTTATCCAATTGCAGGCCGACATTCTGTAACATATCAATCCCGACTTTTCCTCAAATAACATTTTGGTAAATTTCCAAATTGTAAATTTCCATTTCTGAATAGCAAAATCCCTGTATCCCCTACTTCTGGTGTTAAAATGTCGTAGTTGATTCAATGGCTTAATCCCATGCTTCCGTAATTGTTTTATCTTGTTCTAATTTGGGGACATGACATTACTTTTCACGCATTCAGTGAACGAAAGATGTTTAAATTTATCCTGCTGTGTTTTAAGTCGTGTTTTCCTTGTAGGCAATTTATTTCTAATAATTTTAGAACCAAAGATGTAAAAATTGTATTTAGGCGAATTTCACTCTGTTATTTCGATGGTCCCCATTCCTAGTTAAAGTATACCATACAAGCCCTAATACCCTAGAAACATTGTTACAAGTCCCTGTTAACATACTCTTCAAGATGATAGCCAGGTTGTGGTAAAGGAGGCTTGTTTCGATATTAATCGTTAAACATTTATTCCCCAGATAAATAGAATAGCTAAAAGATCTGAACGAAAACAGAAATATTGCTCATCAAGTCTTGGTATATAAACTTGCAGGTCATGTTACATATAATGGCTAAAGGTGGGGTATGATAGGAATGCGTGTGTTAACTTGTGGCTGGCTGCTGCTGTCTAGGTCAAGTGTCCATCAGGTAAGGTCACTGAACTTCAGCTAACATCTGGCGGTACTCAATCGAACTGAAGGTTACAGGCGCCAGCTACTGGTAGTCATTGAATGGTTGTGTTATGGGATGGAACTAATTGATTTTGAGATCAAAAGCTGAAAACTCATAATTAATCACTGTATTATCACAGATGACCTTTCAATATTATTACTTATTACTACAGGTGGACAGTGAGAGTTTTATATGGTACAAAACATATTATTGGTGATAAACTAGGCAACAGGGTCATATTGTTCCCAATAGAAAACGTTCTTATATAAATGTCCATTATACTTTTTTTTTAACTTTTTAATTACAAGGAGGTCACTGAACATATAAATATATACGCTGGAGTCACCTACAAGAAAATACCAACATCTCAACATGATCGTAATCCAAACTTGAATTCAATACAAGTTGGGCAAAGTATGAACAAAAGAAGGATTTACACAGAGACTCCTATAAATGTACACAGAGAATAAAGCCAGGTGTTCCGGAAGAGTAAGCATCTTCAGCTTCATCGATAACATCGGCCATGCAAATCTTTATCAATCCAAGAAAGTAATGTCATGTTCTCAAACGAGAACATTCACTATTTGATATTCTTTTAGTTTTATTAATTGAATTTAGGTACCAATCATGGTTGGTATACCTTGTTGGTGATATTCGGAAACACAAGCACACATATGATAAGGTTTTCATTACTCATACATAAACGATAGCAAATTAAAAACAAGAGGCCAAACTTGACCTATCATTTAACTGTCAATTCTAAAAGACTTGAGTTGAAGTGGTTTAAGAGTGTTCAATATACCTGAGCTCAGTAAATATCAATATTTTCCAATAACAATTAATACGCTGCCAATCATTTCTGAATCATCATTTTTCCTTGTTTGTCCACAAAATACCGCTTTCTGATTTGTCATTCTTTTTCTTTAATTTCTCCATGAAAAAAAATCTAACACGCCCACTTAATGATTATTGGGGTATTCTATGGCAACACGCCACTTTGCGGCAGGACTATCACAATCCCTTTTTTGTATGAATGGAATATCAGTTTACACATTGATGTGGTGTATAGATATGCTATGATGTAAACAAAGAAACGGACTACAGCATCATAAAATATTCAAAAATCTTACAACGTTCACAAACAATTAACAACCAATAAATATCAAATTGATCATGGGGGAAATATGTTATTTTATAGTTTTAAATATTTTGAACTGGGATGAAAGCAATATCACATCACCAGATCAAAATGTCATCTGCTTACGCATTTTGTGTCAGACTTATGATTACAGGATAAATATCGATGTTGTTAGTGTTTTGGCTTTCAAACCGAAATGATTTTTTAAATAGTGAGTTAGATGAGATTTCAGCAAATGTCAGCAACATCTTATCTTTTGTATCAGGATCATCAACTATTACAAGCCAAGTTGCTCTTCTACCTCTCAGCATGCAGTATCACATTTTTATTTAATTGATACTGCTTTTAATCCAACAGCACACTTTCCGACTAATGATGTAAACAAATCAATTGTCACGTAGATGCTCTAGCCTCCATCCACTGTCACACTATACATTTATTTCTGTTTGGAATGTGATGGGCCAACTCCTGAGTGAATTTTAAGGACTGAAATAGCTATCACTGACTTTACACCATGAAAACCTGTTTTAGTGATTTAATACAAAATAATCCTTAGTTAAATTAACAAATCTATATGTAAATGGGTTATATTTGAACCTATCTTAAGAAATTCATTATAAGCTTGTCAAAGCTTAAAATGATTAATTGAGTCAATGTACATGTAAGAATCTCTCTGATATTATGTCCACAAAGAACAATGTTTAACGGTGTTGTTAAGATGTATTAACCTTACCTAAATTACATGCCAAACATACTAAATACAGAGTAACATATCATAACACATTGGTTTAAATGTGATATTGAATATTTGTCATGGTAATGTATTTTTATCTACTATGTAAAATCATCGTTGATACATTTAAAGTGATTCTTAGCATTCAGAACACTTTGGCATACAATTCTATTAAAAAAACCCCAGCTTTTTTGACAAAACTTCAATGACAGCCATAACTCAAATTCACAAATATGTCATGTTGCACAAAAATCAATGACGCCGGTGACAAGGCTGATACCAGGAAAGTGTTAACTCCTGAATTATTAACTGAACAGCAGAAAGGTAAATTCTGTTATTCTGTACACAGAAGAAAACCAAAGAAGATAATAGTTTACTATACGAAGTACAGAATTGGATTACAAAACTTTGCTCAGTTAAACAATGTTTTCACCTTTTGTATGGTTAAACAAATCCTACTGCCTAAACTTCACCAGAACATTCATCGCTTGGGGCACGATGAAGCTAATACTATGCCTGATGTTACAGTGACAAACGGTAACCAGTAAACATCCTACACTCCCGCAAGACCACGACCTTGATCCACTAACAGGATGTTAAATTTGTACATCTGTTACAAAGGTTAGAAATAGATTATTCTCATGAACACTTCCAAGGAGAAATAGTTTATAGCGTCATAAGATCTATTGCATTTAAAATGATATGCCACTCTCTAGGTCATGATATATGACCTGGATATACTCCTTTCTCTAACCTAAATATCACCTACTGAAACATAAAAAATTCCCCTCAATACAAGAGTATCAGTGAAATTAATGAATGCTTCCTTAAAATGGACTTTAATGGACACAAATTTTTAACAAAGGGCAATAACTCTGTAATTAAAGGGTTGCAAGATCTGAGTTTGATACGCTACTCATCCTCTAAGTATGACCAATATATACACCTAGTTGCATTGTCCTAGTTAGATTGAAAGTCAAGTTATGGTTTTGAAACATAAGATTTAACAAACGGGAATAACTCTGTAATTAAGGAAATTTAAACAAAGGGCACTAGCTCTGTCATTAAGGGGTTGAAGGACCTTGGATCTGGTACACTGCACATCGTCTTAGTATGATTAATGATTGATGGACAAAATGGCAACTGTTTGCTCCTCTAAAAATTTTCAGGTAGTATAAAAACAGTCCTACTTTTAACTTCATTATCATAAACTGAACTGTGCATCCTTGTTTAATATTCTTTAGCTTGTTCTATAGGTCCAGAAATTTCTGAAAATTAATTTGACCTTATAAAACAAAGCATGATAATACAATTCCTTTGACTTAATTTAAGCCCCAAAAGAACAGAAATAAGCAAGTTGACTTCATGAGTAGAATCATCAAGCACTAAAAATTTTACAGTCCTCAACAATATGCTCCCATCCTAAATACTGTATCTCCCTACTTTCCCTTGTATTTCTGTGTTTTTTAACTATTTTTGCTCTTGATTCTTGAAAAACTATTTCTGCCCTGGTATATTGAAGCACTGTGCCATTTGCTTGAAAATGAATAACTGGATAGAGGAACATGTATGTAATTAAGAAGAAATCGAAGCATCAATAATGTTACTCAAGGGTCTGATAATTAAAATAAGCTTGCCAAGAAAGGCAATGAACAACTGGGTCTTATACCTCTGAAATCTGAAATATCCGCAGTACAAATTAGATTATACATACTAAAGAGCGATTAACACCTTTCTAAACAAATTTAGAATCGGAGACATTATAGCCAGATAAAGAAGTTAATTGCATGAACCGCTGTTTCAACCTTCTAGCACTCATCTGGTATGCTAGTTATAAAAAACACATGAGCAATATGAGTTATAAACAATAATCAAGAACAGTAATATAAAGTGTTACAATGCAGTCCCCCAATGGACAGGAGTAAGATTTGCTAGTGTTTCTGGAAAAATGTTAACAATGGTGGCATACTGGGGTGAAAGGTCACCACACAAGGTACTCTCCCAGTTTTTTTGGTATATAAATCTCTGGGGATTTAAACATCATCTGAAAATGCAATCTTAAAAATTTATACATAAATAGCAAAATTTTAAATATATCTGGAAACTAAATCATGATTGAAAAAAAAAATTGTTCAAATTTAGATTGGAAAGAGCATTACCTCACTAAACCCTAGAAACTTTAAAATCTATAATAACAGCACGGCTGTATAATGTGCTGACAAATTCAATCTAATTCCAATTTGTTTTCGATTGCAATAAATGATTTTTGTGTTTCCTTTAATGACTAGAAATGCATATGAAAATAGCAAAGCAGAGGGACTGCATGCTATAAAGTGCTCTGTGACACATTAATTAGGTTGGATAGTGGTCTAATCAACAGTTCTCACTCTACCGCTTACCCTGTGATTTCCAAATTAACATGCAATATCAAGCCGAGGTTACGCGTTGTTATTACACAACACACTAACATTTATTGAAATGATAAAAGGTAGTATCAGATGGTATCTGACAATAAAGCAACCTGTGCATCGTTTAGATCTCCTAAAAATTATATCACATTCCCGGCAATCTAATTAATCTAAAAGCACCTTTACTAGGGACTTCAGAATATTACCATATTTACCAGTGCGTGTATATTACAGGGAATGATGATGTCTGTCACTGAAGTGATTACTCTCATGTGAGGGTACAATTACAGTGTAAGAAAACTCAACAACGTACCTGCAAAATCACCTGTTTAAGACAATAGATGCATAGGACATTGTCGTGATGAAATATAATCAAACTGACAGCATGCAATACTGTCTGCATTTGATTTAATGCTGTTGTGATCGCATGACGGACAACAGTTTAATAAGTAAGTGTCAGACAAATAATAAAATGAAACGATTAAGGCTTTGTAAATATTCTCAATGCAACATTGGTAACTAACAAGTTCTTTTATCAGTACAGATGTTTATGTGTTTGCTGATGGGTAATATATAGATAATTGACATAAATTGACCACCTAATAAACAGGTGGGGAATTACCATGGTAAAGTGAAAGGATACATTTGAAAATATCATCAGACACAGAGATCAGGTTTAAGTTCAAAGCAATGTTCCTCTAGTACAGCATGAACTAATGTTCCGGAACAGTGATCCCTCATTATTATTTCATATTATCGTACAAGAGTACTTTAGAGCAGAGTAGTATATGCCCACCCAATGTTCATGATATATTCTGGATTTGTTGTATCCATACAGTATAGTTACAGTGACTTTGGGTTAGATTAGCTACAGCAAACTCCAGTTCTTCCACAAAATAGATTTTGCATTGTAGAAACAATAACCTCAACCTTTGACTTATGGGTCTGAAAAGTAATCCCTAGCAAGCACATTCAGTAAGAAAGCATTGTATGAAGTTTGAGTTTGATTGGCCCAAGGGAACCCAAGTTATATCACAGAAACCAATCTTCTACTTAGAGTAACAATAATCTGGACCACTGACCCTGGGATCTGAAAAGCAATCCAATGCAAGCCATTTTTGTAAGGAAGTGTTGTAGAAGGTTTGAGTTTGATTGGCTGAAGCAAACTTGAGCTATTGCAGGGAAACTGATTTTTCTATTTATAGTAACAGTGACATTGACTTTTGACCTTAAAAAGTATAAAGCAATTCCAAGCAAACACTTTCTGTAAGGAAGTACTGTCTGAAGTTTGGGTTAGATTGGTCAAAGCAAACTCTAGTTTTCACATGGAAATTGATTTTCTATTTATAGCAACTGTGACCATGACCTTTAACTTTGGGAGATGAAAAGCTACATACCCTAAGCAAGCACTTCCTTCAAGGAGGCTTGGCATAAAGTATGAGTGCCATTGGCCTAACAGAATTTGAGTTACTGTACAGAAACTAAAAAAAGATTGACAGACAGACATGCTGCTTCCTAAAGGGCACCGCATCTCCAAGCAGGCCCTAATGAGAGTTTATATGGCAAATAGACAGATGGACAACATCATATCATAATGCATTTCATCACCTAAACAAATTTCTTTGAAAGAGTATATTGAGTTAGCATGCAGATGCACACCAGTGGAAGAATGGAGTCAGGAACCATTGTGATACAACTTGTCCAGTTACTGCAGCACTAGCTGGCACCGATGACTCAAGAATGCTGTTTATTTCAAAATGGTCATGTTCTCCTCAGAGCATTGTTATACAGGACATTAGAAAATCAAGAGCTAATCTATATGTAACTTCTAACTATTCCATAATAATACTTTACAAATATTTAGGAATATGGTATATCATTGATACAAATGCAAACAAGATGTGTTTATGAAAAACTATGCCCCTGGTTGCAACACAATTCTAAAGTGAGATATTAAGACTGTACTGTGAAAGGCATGTGCTAATTGCTTGCTTACTTTATGAAACACATGTCTTCATTGAGGTGATGATTCTTTTTTTGCTCTCAAATATAGGTCAAGTTCACATGGTCAAAACTATTGGTACCACTGGAAAGATCTTGTCACAAGGAACCACAATCCTAATATGGAAGCCCTATCTCTTACAGTTCAATAGTTACTGGCAAGGTTAAAGTTGACAACAAACAAACAGACAACACAAAAACAATATGCTCCCAATCTTTCGAAGCAGGGGCATAAATTAAAAGTGTTATTGAATGCCATGTAAATTAGTAGCAGAGTCTGTCAAATACTTGTAGATAGCAACAGAATGTTGATTTTTTCTCATAATGCTATTAAAAGGACAAATAACTACGCATGCAAACTCATAGATTTATTTCTAGAGGCTATGTCCTTTTTTTATCGTTTTTTCCCTTTTTAAAAAACTGGCATGTATTGGACATAACATTTCCAAGGTTATAAGGATTTTTGTTAGATCAATATTATTTCTGAGTCTGTCGTGTTTTTATTAATTATTTTATCTGATCTTCTTCTTACTCTTCTTCTTAATGTATTTAAATCTAAGGCTCCATTTCCCATTAAGTAGAAACTTTGGCATACATGTTCAACAAATATAATTAGGGAACAGTATGCTTATTTTCATGCTATACTGGACATTACATAATGAATTGTGTCTCGTGTTAAAATGACAAAATTCATGACTTTATTTCGAGTATATGCATAAAAACATTCCAAAATAGTTTAAGTCTAAAAATGGTGTAACTATCCCAATGTCAAGGAAATTAAACAAAAATCCAAGACCTGCAAAATTTGTTTGAAATTCTCCCTCATACTGTCTTAGCCAATCAATACGCTTCCTTCAACCAATGATGATGTAGAAGCTCTCCTCACTTTCCAGTCAAGTTGTCTGTAGTTTCAGGTCAAGATGCAGGTGGAGGCATATTAAAAGGTTAAAATGTTTGTCTGCATGAATTATCCGTCTAAATTGTTGTTTAATTCCTGGTGTACACACCCCAAATTCGTCATGTCTACCTTTGAATGGTAAAGGTACTTGTTCACTAAAGTAGACTGACAAAACAACAAAAATCGAGGAGAGACATCAACAAGAGATCAGGACAGAAAACTAATCAAAGTTGTCAGCACATTTCTTTCAACTGTAGATTGAGATTTATGCATTGTTCTCTAAAGAATTATCCATTAAAGTTAGGACACAAAACCATGTAATGTAACTTCATTTCATTGTAATATTATCAACTGAAATTGATCTGTGGACTGAAAATATCGCCTGCTGTAATGGTTATCAACTTTATTGACCTTCTGACAAAAAGCCCACATTCTAACTGACTGGAAGAGAAAAGTGAATTGGAAAATGTCACAAAGATTGTCATTGTTATACTCTCCTCTTCACATTTCGATAACACATTTTAGTATGTCGTTATAATCAATTTCTCAAATGTTGATCATCTGTCTCAATCGGAAAGACGGCTGCCATCTTTGTACCAGCATCAGAAATCATGAGTATATCAGGGATTAGATCTTAAAAATTACCTAATGAAAAAATGTGATCCTTATTTAAGAATTCCAGTTATAGTTTAAATTACAGTGTTTTTCATAATGTAAAGATTTTATGAACCATCAAATTTCCTTCATTTTTATTTTTATTTAAAATTTTGATATGCTTAATATTTTCCATAAAATCAAATTTATTGCTTACACTACTTGTTTGAGGATCGGCATAGAAATAAAATAAACATTCCATGTCTCTATATGTTATCAGTAATTTGGAAAATTCCATTGCTCAGTCAATGAATGCATCATTGTAATCCAACAAATACAATGGAGGACCACAAAGCTCATCGGAAGCGGCCACAATAAAAAATGATTTAATTATTGTACCTGCCAAACTGAATGGGTTTGGGATCTATTAAAAAAGGTCTGAAACATGGTCAATTAAAAAAGAAAAAAAAAGAAAATGTCAGCACCTAATTGCTGTAATAAGAAGCTTTGACCTTTAAATATATGTCATATGACAATAATGAAGGTAGCAGATGTAAGGACTTCCAAGAACTACAAAAATTTTCATCCAAAAACTTAAAATGGTTTGAGGTGGGATGTGGATGCAGATGCTGGCAGAACAGCATTAGCTTAGGTTTACATTCTTGTAACTGCTGAACCAGAAATGAAGACAGTTTAAAAGTTTTGATTAACTTTTTACGGCAACTAATTCACATTTGGAAACAAATTCCTGAAAATCTGTTAATATGGTGAAAACTTGCACTGAGGAAAGACTTCTGACTCTGCTCTGCGCATTGACGTTTTGGTTATTTCAACAGAATGGATTAGTTGGCTATTTTTTAAACATCAGTGTAGAATATTTTACATAGCATAGGGGCACATTTCTTATCAGCCAATAATGTAATGAGTGTAGATCTTGTCTGGACTTTTTCACTTAAACAAAGTAACCTCACATGTATAATGGATTCCATTCATTTGTTTTTGAACTTTAATTTCAGTATGTTGCAGTATTCTATTTTTATGGGCTTATTGGAATAAATGTGTGAAATTTGTGCACTTTTGTGTGGTGGTTTCTTCAAATGATTTGCTTTCTCTATTTTTATAACCCCGTGCAAATAATGGCAAGTACTTTTTTTTTTAAACTAATGTCCGAATGGCAAATCCGCAAACTATATTGATCTCTAGAGTGTGGAGATGTGGCTGGGACTAAGAACAACATTAACTTTATGTCTCTTTTATACATATAGTCTGACCACAGTCACTGATTAACATGGTCACATATAAAACTGTGTATTGATTTTTTTTGAATACCACAAAGATTTACTTAAATAAATATAAATATCATTTGGATAATAGTAAGATATGTAAAATAAAAGTACCTCCCCCCCCACCCCCCACCCCAAAAAAAAAAAAAAAAAAACAGAAACAAATTAAAAGAGATTCTGTGGAGAAAGTACAGGGAGAATAAAACACAGGAATGGTAAAGCTCTTTTGTTTCATCAAAAAAACACATCAATTAAAGACACTGAGGTAGTGATGTCATATTCTCAAAGGAGAGCAAGTTAAACATTAAACACACAGAGGTAGTAATGTCATATTCTCAAACGAGAGCAAGTTAAACAACAATGAAAATACCAGACATTATAAAGAACAGAAATAATGTCCAATTCACAATGCAACAAAATACAAATTTTGGTACCACATCATATGTATACAATTAATGCATTTTTATGCCAAATGATTTTGAAAAAAAAATGGCTTGCATGAAAAACACTCTTTTAGGATTCAACTCTATAATTTCCAATTAAAAACGATAAATGAATAAAAAAACATGAAAAAAAGGGAGAACAGAAACTAGAAATCGAAAAAAAAAACCCCAAAAAAACAGGAAGTAATGTCTGTAAAAGAAATAATTATAATCATTATGGCTGTGATTTGAAAAGTTGAGCCTTATTTATCAGAAGTTCAGTCAGTAGGATATGAAACTGATTGCCCACATCTGTCACGATCTTTTGTATATACACACATCACATCATCTCCCAGACACATCATTGTAATTATCCTGGCTGTGAATAGGAACAAACAGTAAGTTCTTTCATGTATGTATCAGATGTGGCACATATTTTGAAATTTTAATGATATTTTTCAGAAATAATACATCCTGAACAAGTTCAATTAAAAAAGTCTATGCTGATAAAATCTGTCCTCAGTTCTGATTGGACTGCGGGATCTGACAACACCATTAATGACGAGAAAAATCTATAAAACAAGGATTTCTTTTATAGTCACCATAATGTGTATCAATTCTCTTACAGTATTTATTGACAGTACTCTATTGATGGGTGTTTAATTTACCACTGCTTGGGCTTCCTAATTACTGATCACAAAATGTAGTCATTAATCAAGCTATTGTTATAAATACTTTGATAATCAATACAATCAACATCCTGGAGAGTATAGCAGTGTAGCGTTTATTTTAAACTCCCCACTTACAAAAATCTTCAATTTTATTTATAAAGAACCTTTACAAGTTACCATATTGCTAGAGTAAGTCCAGGGAATGTCTTTCCATCTCAACCCTAGATAATCAATATGCCTCGGCTGGAAAATATCATATTTTTTCAATTCTTTTCATCTCATTCAAGCAAGGACACAAATACACATAATCAATAGCCCTCCCCTCCAGTCTTCCATCTAGTTAGTCCCCTTCTCCCCGGGAAATTTTTATACCCCTGTCCAAGTCAATATTGAAAGTACCTATCTGAGTGACAGTGTCAATCTTAAGTCAGTACTGATAGCACCTGTCTGAGTGACAGTGTAAATGTTAAGTCAGTACTGATAGCACCTGTCTGAGTGACAGTATAAATATTAAGTCAGTACTGATAGCACCTGTCTGAGTGACAGTGTAAATCTTAAGTCAGTACTGATAGCACCTGTCTGAGTGACAGTGTAAATCTTAAGTCAGTACTGATAGCACCTGTCTGAGTGACAGTGTAAATCTTAAGTCAGTACTGATAGCACCTGTCTGAGTGACAGTGTAAATATTAAGTCAGTACTGATAGCACCTGTCTGAGTAACAGTGTAAATCTTAAGTCAGTACTGACAGCACCTGTCTGAGTGACAGTGTAAATCTTAAGTCAGTACTGACAGCACCTGTCTGAGTGACAGTGTAAATCTTAAGTTACCAATGAGAGTACCTGACTCAGTGACCACGTTTAACTAAAGTCATTGATTTCTCACTGATTTAACATGAGTAAAAATACTTGCATTTAGAAACTAAAAGTCTGACAGAAGTTCTCCATGGACCTCTGGTACCTAAGATTCATTAAAAGAAAATTAAGAAAATCCATAATTAATTAGTGTAGTGTATCTCATACCGAATCATCAGATATTTTCATCATATATATGAGTCATGTACAGTGATTAATCCATACAATCAGGACATCCACTGTTTCAGGCATAATCTTGAGGTTTTTTTATGTAAAACCAATTTTCATTATGTAATACTTACCATAACTTTAGAATGCAAATATGGTACCTAAACCCATCTTTGTATCCCCAAAACAAAAGATTAAAAAATCCTGCCCTCCCTACGATCCATGAGCCTTCACGGCAGGAACATAGAGTGATATCCCTTCCTCTAGCCTTTATGGGGTACCGCAGAGGGGCAGCCAGGCAGATAGGAAGAGGGGAGGACAGGGTGGGACTTGATAAAGTTATGGTAAGTATTACATCATGAAAATTGGTTTTACATGAAAAAACCTCAATTTCATTTCAGCAATAACTACCACAACTTTAGTAGGCGAATTTGTCTTACCGTAGTGGTGACTAGCAGTCAGGCAGCCCATCCAGCACAGCTGAAAATGGTAGGGAGGGGGGACAGAGTGCTGATGAGAAGGAGGGGAACCTCCCCATGAATGAGCAGGTGTACCCACATGCCGCCAAACGGAATAGACCAGCCCGGGGCTAATGGGGTGGCACAGCCACTAAATGTGCCACTACCAGAGGTCCCAACGAATACAGACCTTCTGAGTGAGAAGCTAGGGACCGCAGATAAAAATCTTCTGTGAAGGTATCCCTGTCCCACCAGAAGGCAGCAGACATGACCTCCTGGAAGGAAGACCCATTAAGGAGGGCCCAGGATGCAGCGAGGGCCCTGGCCTCTTGAGCCCATACTTTCACCCTGCCCGAGCCTGATCATCAGAATGCTCATAAGCATACTTAATGACCTGGCAAACCCACCTAGAAACCGACTGGGAGGAGACATCTCGCTGTCTCTGTTTGATGGGCAAAAACAGATGGAATCGAGAGCCCCGCCCCCCTGGTTTTAAGATAAAACCTAAGAGCCCGACAAGGACAAGGCAATCTATCCCCGCTCATCCGAGCTAGTCAAAGACGGAATCCTGATGGGATCAGGCAAGAAACCCGGGACCTGATTCTTTGCAAGAAAGGATCAGTAAGAAGTGTAACTGCAGCGTAGCCTCTGGACCAACGCAGGCAAGAAGGAAGTGACAACAAGGTGTGGACTTCGCTCCTCCTACGTTCAGAGGCCTGAGCCAAAAGGAAGACTGCCTTGAAAGTGATAAACTTTAATGAGGCTCAAAAGGAGACCTCGTCAGGGAATCTAGCACCAGTGCTAAATTCCACTGCTGGGCTAGATGCCGAACTCTGTGTCTATCCAGCCTCTGATCTCCTTCCTGCCATATAAGGCAAGGACACTAGCAATAGCTGTCTGATAGCCAGCAATAGTGCCAGGGGCCAGATTGCGGTCCCTAAACAGATAGAGTAGGAAATCCACAATCAGCTGTACAGTGGCTTCGAACGGATCAACCTTCCTGCCAACACAACAATTACAGAAGATCTTCCATCGTGACTGGTAGACGGCAGAAGAGAAGATTGATCATGCGATGCGATCTGACACATCTTGAGAAAAGCCTGTCTTGGCAAGGCTTCCAGAGATAGCCTCCACGCGTGAAGGTGGAGAATCTCGGGTCAAGAGTGTGTCGTTCTGGACCGAGGCTGGCGACGGAGATTTGGTCTGGTGTGGAGAGCCAAGGGCTCCTCCACCAGAAACGACAAGAGCTCCGGAAACCAAGGCTGCCTGGGCTATCAGAAGTAGGGAGCAGTGATGCTCCCAAAACTTCTGTAGCACCCTGCCCACCAAGTTGAAGGGAGGGAATGCATAAACATACATCCTGTCCCAGTCCACAGAAAGGGTGTCAACGGCCCAAGCCTTCAGATCTGAGAGACGAAGGTTGGCAGGTGATTGTTCAGAGAAGTGGCAAACAGGTCTATAAAAGGCCTGTTCCACACCTGACAAATTCCCCTGAACACCGAGGGGCACAGCTGCCACTCCATCAACACCTGCTGGCGGCGCCTGGACAGAGTGTCCGCCAACACGTTCAGCCTGCCTGGAAGATGTTTGACCGCAATGGACAAATGCATCTCCTGGCAGAGAAGAAGGATGCAGATGGAGAGAGCACACAGGACGTGAGACTTGGTGCCCCCCTGTCTCTCCAGATATGCAACAACTGTAGAGGTCTGGAGAGGTCTGATGTGAAGCCTCCCGAGGGGGACCACATCTGCCAGGGAATTGAGATACCCCAGAAAACCCGGAAGAGAGGGTAGAGGAGCAGTTCTTTTCTAAAACTCGAGCCAAGGCAGTGGCCAGAGCCGAAGACACGATAGTGCCTTCTGGCAGAGACTGATCTGAGCAAATGGAAGCCTGAGGAGCCACCAGAGAACCCAGAAGGGTGGTGGATTTGGGGAGATATCGGCCCGGAAGGCCCGCATCCCCCAAAGAATAGCTGAGCTTCAGCTTCAGCTGTCTCAGGGCCATCTTCCCCCTGGGAACCCTCCTGGACAGGAGGGTCATCATCAGATGACTCAGATGGATCAATATCCGAGCACTCAGGCGAAAGATGAATGACATCGTCTTCCACTGCTGAGCCCGCACCCTAGACATCCATCTCCTCCTCAACAGGGACCAAAGTCCATGTGGGAGGAACAGGGGCCGCCAGAGGAGCCATCTCCAGAGAGGGGGACTCTTCTATACGGTGTTTAGACGCAGATCTAACAGGCGTAGCTGTAAGCTTGGGTCGGTCAGCACGGGAGGCGGAAGTCCTAAAGGTCCGACGAACCTTTTTAGGACCGGCTGACAAGGACCCCAAAGTAGCAGAACGTTGGGGAGATTCCACACTGCTATAATGTCTCCTATAAGGAGAGACCAACCCCCATGGGTTCCACGAGGGAAGACCCATGGGGTTAAATCCAAACCCCTGAGGGAATGGGAACGGTCCCGCTGGCTGGGAGTGACCCCAGAACTGGCCAAGATGGCCTGCCTGAGTCTGGGGTTGGACACCCTGTCCAAATTACCAGGATGAACCGCCACTCCCACCAGGTGGAAACCCAGACATGAACGGGCTAGGCTCGTAACCGCTGGGTAACTGTTGGTACCCAGAACCATTCGTAAGCAGGCCTGGGCGGCCTAGGGATGAGTGCCCGCAGGCACCCCGGCACCCTGAGCCCCGGGTAAAGCGACACTGGATGCCTGGCTGGAAACCCCAATCCCTAGGGAGAAACCCCCTGGGTAACCCTGCACTGGGAAATCTGGGCTGGAGCAAAAAGCCCCAGAGCTAGCAGCCTGTGAGGGTGGGAAAAAAGGCCCCGTGCTGACACCAGGATTAGTGAACAAATTTCCGTAGACATAGACAATCCTGACAAAAAATCTGTGGCCTATACCCGAAGGTACAGGCCCGGAGTCAAGGCGGCCCCCACCAACGACGCCACCTGGCTCGCCGGTGTCACTGAAGGAATCAGTGACCAATGACCAGCGACCAGCGACCGGAAGTCCCTAACCGACAGTAAAACCACCCGCTGAGAAGAGCTACTGGTCAATTCGACCCTGGACTGTGCCGAGTCAGGGTCGGGCTGCCCTCCCCCACCCCTTCTCCAGGATGTGCCTGGATAGGGGGAGCCACCCCCTGCTCAAGGGCAGACCACCCCCTGCTCAAAGGCGGAGCTCTGTGGAACGAGAGCACCCCCGGCAGGAACACCTAAGTCACCCACCTGTTCAGAACCAGAGGTGGAGGACCTAGAGGGCTTACTTCTCTTGCCGGAAGAAGAGGGGAGTATTGACAGCAGAAACGGCGAGCGAATACAGTTCACACGGCGCAGTCTCTGTGCAAGGGCGTTACAAAGGACATGCATCATGGGGGTCCCGCTCTCAGAAGAAATGGGAACACCCATGTGCTGAACCACGGCCTAAACCCGCACTAGCCATACTTGAACCAAAAAAGAATCAAGAAAAACAATTTTTTTTTTTTTGGAGAAAAATATGTCAAACAAAAAAACCATGAACGCAAGCACAAATCTTACATAATGTAGCAAAATAATAACGAAAAACCGGTCGTATAAAAAAGATGCCTGAAAAAGCAACAAACTTCACAAAAACCTAATGACGAAAAACACATGGTCACACGCTCGGCCACGTGGAGTACGGATAGGCCGAAAAAAGGCCGAAATAAAGAAAATATAGCAAAAATATAACGTCTGCAAAGAGACTGTGAATTTGGGAGATGGGTTTGAGAGGAAGACTGAGTAATAAAGTACTCAGCGACAAAACGAAATACTACAGTAGTACATCTGCCCTCTGCTCGCTCTGGTAGCCTTTAAGGAAAGAGGAAGGGAGATCACTATGTTCCTGCCATGAAGGCTCATGGATTGAAAAAAAAGGGGGGGGGGGAGGGGGGAGAGGTTGAGATTTTTTAATCTTTTGTTTTTGGGATACAAAGATGGGTGTAGGTACCATATTTGCATTCTAAAGTTATGGTAATTATTACTGAAATGAAAATTGGATTTTAAGTAAGGTGATTTAGCATAGACAATCTATCAAAATAACCAAGGTATTACTTACAGAAAACAAAGGTCCAATGTCAACATCAAAACCAAGATCAGCAAACCCTGTGGCAATCACTTTGCCACCACGATCATGGCCATCCTGTCCAAGTTTGGCGATCAGAATACGGGGATGACGGCCATCTTTCTCTGCGAAACTCTGCCAATTAAGATAAGATATAACAATACAAAAAATACTGTTCCTTTGATCTGATTCAGTTTTAACATTTTTATGAACTTACAAAAAACTGACTTGGATTTCCTTGAAATTCCTATGATACATTGGGAGATTTTCTGAGATCTTCTAAGATAATACAAAAAATCTCACCTTTTTCTATGTAGGATTTTCAAGGATTTTGTGGGATGTCATTAGCAGTCCAGTTTATTTTCCATTTTCTAGGAGGGTTATCATTGGATAATCAAGAAGATCCTGATTCTATATTCAATATGAAGTCTAAAAATATCCAACAAATGCCTAATTTTACTTTGTACAATTTTCCAGGAATTTGTGGGATATTATTTAGAATATATTAGAAATTCACACTTTCATGCCCAGAAAAAAGTCTTAGAAAATCAGTGTCCTTCCTTAAGTAATATATCTTAGTAATTACTACCCAATCAATATGATTCTGAAGATAACTTCATATAGATGTCTGCCGTGGAACATTCTTCATCATTATTGAGGCATTATTGAAGCCCCAGTGTACGCAACCTTGGTTAAAAAATCAACAAGAAATTGTAATCTATTTATATTGCTATAGTAAAACTTTGATTAATGAAGGAATACTCAGGATGATGTGATGAGCTGGTATTGATATAAAAGCTCACAATATTCACTTTATTTGTAAACATGCCTCTATTTAAGATCTTCGCCAAACCGAAGTCAGAATATCTTTAAGACATTTCAGTGAGATGTAAACATGTATATATCCAATTTAGACTACATGTTTTAACCATATTACTCATATTTTAATCATATTTGCATTACTACCGAATGGAAGTTTTTCTAAAATTTTCTGAATCTCGTGAATTTGCAAAATGGTGTGTATATAGGGGATTTAAAACTGTGCTGGAAATTACATATATTACAGTCAGCATTAGAAGAAAAATCTCTGTTAAGTGATCAAAGGGAAACAACTCAATCTATATGTACTAACTAAAATGTGTATTAGGACTACATCTGATTCTACTTTTTACTTTCAATTTTCATAAAAGTAATGTTTAATAATAATTTGATATTGCCAATAGTAAGGTACCATGTTGTTAAAATGAAATGCCATTTTGGAAACAAAAAATATCAAGATAATAAACCTGTTCAAATGTAATTTAACTGAATTAGGATGTGTTGAATAGGCAATGCTATATACTACGAAATGGTGAGTAGATGGGTCCTTGACTTCCGTCTCGATACTCGAGGGTATGCAGGGGATGGATACGATAGGGTGAGCTAAAATACAGAGAATCAATAACAACAGGATGGAGGTGGTTTCTAGTAATTTATTAGGTATCATCTACAGGTTTTGTTCTATATGTTGTAACCCTGACACAAATGCATT
This sequence comes from Ylistrum balloti, assembly GCF_031769215.1. Classification (NCBI taxonomy): domain Eukaryota; kingdom Metazoa; phylum Mollusca; class Bivalvia; order Pectinida; family Pectinidae; genus Ylistrum; species Ylistrum balloti. Next base: position 318,356 of record NW_026782592.1, on the reverse strand, counting down.
ATGTGACAAAGCTGTGCTACCACTATTATTGTTAAGTTCAAGATTTCTAGCATTCCTACCACTGTATCCAGTACAGGTGTTGATTGTACTGGTGGACTTCTGGTAATGATGCTGGCTGCCTGGATTGACCTGAACTTGGTGAAAGGTTTCTTATTGTCAGGTTTCTGTTCATCTTCCTTGACTATATCCTGTTATACTTCAGGTTCTACTACGTGTCCTGGGTATGCTTGTTTTAAATGTCTCTGGTAATTCCAATTCCCTACTATGGGTCCTTTTGAATTTCTTGCATTTTTGCCTAGTCTTTGTTGCCCTGTGGGCCATACTGATGTGTCTTCTTAAAATCTGTAGGCATTAACTGAACCAGGACATTAACAAGGGTGATAAATATAGCATGGCATGAATCAATTTTGTGAGAAAATTCAGCAGAAGTCAGCATTATATTCATTCTTAAAACTGCTAGGATTTGACCTTGGGACTCTGCCTTTCTAGTCTTACACTAAACTGATCAACCTAAAGAGTAGTTTTCTCTAGATGAGCGATATATTGCATCTAATTTCTATCAGGGTTACATATTCACTCTCAAGGAAAGAACATGTCCTCAAGTTTCCAGGACTTACAGTGATGCTTGTGAAAATTATGTGAAGTATTATTTCCAAGCCCCTGCATGAGTGCCAATGTAACTGAGGTCATTATTTATTTCAATGCCTCCACTAGGATTTGAACCTGGGACCCCTGGTTTACTAGTCTTACTCTCAACCGATAAAGGTTATTAGCAGTTCTATGTAACCGAGTGGTACAGTGGGTCTAGTATATATCAGGGTAACATTATCATCAGTTGTTAAATCCTGAGGATGTCAAGTACACATTATAGATCTAACATACCTGAACTCTTTTCATTACTCTGCTGATTTCATCATCCTCCCCAAAAGCCGATTTATATGCCCCACTGACCATTCTGTCCGAGGCTTTGTGGCGCCCAAACACCTAAATTAAACATTTTAAAAAAGGCAGACTTTAATTGACCATGATATGAGGTCATTTTTATTTCTGGTGGCTGAGCATTTTTCACTAGTACTGTGCTTGAGATACCATCAAATATCATGACTGGATTTGAAATTCTAATCTAGTGACATTAAGTGATGCCATACAATCTGTAATACTTAAACACCACCATTAAATATACATCCTACAATAAACATAAAAAATTACCACACCAGCCAAACATTTGATAATGAGAAATTTTAAATATGACAATGGAAAATTTTAGAAATAGAAATAGTAAAAAAGCTTGTATGTTTTACCAGCAATATAAATATATGATTAATTTCACAAAAGTTTTTATCTAGGAGGCCGGACATTTTCCATAGGGCTACCATCTATTGGTAGAGACCATCTTGTACAACTGTTCTATTCACCTTTGTCATGGCATCCGTAATTTCACCAACTGTACATCTTGCTCGGGCTGCATCGACACTGAGAGCCAGCAGGTTACCATCACCACTCTGACAAGCCTTCGTTATCGTCTCTAAGCACTCCGTTGCCTGTTTACATAGTGTACATGTTCAAACATAACCATAGAAACTTCACCTACATAGTAAACAGTTACTCAATATAGATAAAAACAAATCTCATTTCTTTCCCCAGAAAATCTCAAATTGGATGAGAATGTTTATACTAAACATGACAGACTAGAAGTTGAATATGATTTCTCAGAGTACTCATTCACAAGTATTTGGTGATTTAAAAAGCTAACTGCATGAATGTATAAACATTACAACACACATCAAAAGTTCTAAAGGGATAATAATATCATGTAAATACATTTATACTAAATATTAAATGAATTACATATTACATTTTTCCATCAGCATATAGAACTATAAAGTAGTCATACTTTAGCCTGGTCACGGGATGCCTTGACAGCAGCGAGTCGCTCTAACTGTTCTGTACGGACTTGATTGTTGTCAATTGACCTGACCTCTACATGTTCCTCTTTGGCCAGTCGGTGTTTGTTGACTCCTACAATCACTTCCTGGACACTGTCAATTCTTGCCTGTCGCTTCGCAGCACATTCCTCTATCTTCAGTTTAGGCATTCCAGAAGCCACAGCTTTTGCCATACCACCCATCTCCTCAATCTAGAAAAAAAGACGATTAAACTCTAGGTAAAATGCCATGAAAATCTTAGAAAACATGCCATTAAAAAATATACACATGAGTATTTAAATTATTTCAACATTTCCGAAGACACGAAACTATCCATTTCATGCTACAATGTGTTTCAAGACCCGCTCTATCTTTTCAAACAAGACACACCTGATCAGTACTAACACCCATCTTCTCAATCTCGGAAAAAACCTAATTAAAATCTCAGTAAAATGCCGCTAAAAGCTAAGAAAACATGCCATTAAAAAATATTCAAATGAGAATTTCATCGAATTTATTTCATTATGGAACTTTGAATTCTGAATTAATTTTCAATAAATCTAACATACAAATGTCGAAAGTGATAAAACCTGTATGTAAATCATTCATCAATTAGATAAATAGACAAATGCTGAATGTCCTGAACTGACCTCTGTGATGACCTTTAACGCAGCATCATACATGTCAGCTGTGAGATTTTCCATCATGTAAGAACCTCCCCAGGGATCAGCAACATTTGGGATGCCCGACTCCTCCTGTAGGATGATCTGTGTGTTACGAGCAATGCGAGCACTGAAAGGTGTTGGCAGACCAAGGGCTTCATCAAATGAATTTGAATGTAAAGACTGTGTTCCTCCGAAGACAGCAGCCATAGCCTCAATGACAGTTCGCATGATATTATTGTAGGGATCCTGTTGATAGTAAATATGAATTACTGAATAATCATGAAAACTGGTGCTTACAAGAACAGGCTTTTATCCTTATCAACTTGAATTGGCAATTTTGAGCAAATACATGTATATATATATATATATCTTACAACTGTTAATCACAGTAGAACAAGTGCATCTGTATTGGACTATGTTCTCAGAACAACTGTTCTAAATCTAAATAAAAGTCCAATTAGTACCCTCTGCTGTGATTGATGTTCTGTAAACTATATCACTATTGACAAACTTTTCCCTCTTTATATCAGAGAAGTTATAGATATTTGTATAGATCACCAGACACTTAATCTATACAAAGAAGTTACTTTGAATGCTCTTTTTCCCTTAAGAAATTTCTCTAAATATGAAAAGAGCAAATCGATTCTAACCAAATCTATATGCAAAACATCAATTTTTATCCTTATACCATCATTTACCTGCAGGGTTGAAATTTCTTTGTCACATTTCAAAGTCGGGAAAATTTGTACCAAATAAATTATCATTGTTATATTAGTACCTGTTCTGTGAGTGACCAGCCAGATGTCTGACTGTGTGCCCTCAGTACCATTGATTTGGGGTTCTTGGGCTGGAATTTTTTCTCCACCAGATGTGCCCAAAGTCTTCTTGCTGCCCTCATTTTAGCTATTTCCTTAAACACAAGAAGTATATAATTCATCAAATTAAATACTGTAAAAACTGTAACAAAGACATTTCATTAAATAGGACTTAATCTAATTAGAGAATGACATGTAAGAAGCTTCCATGAGTCACAGTTGATAAAGATTCTATGAGACCATGGTGTATAAGTTACTTACCTTCTAGTAGAGACCATGGTGTATAAGTCACTAACCTTCTAGTAGAGACCATGATGTATAAGTTACTAACCTTCTAGTAGAGACCATGATGTATAAGTTACTAACCTTCTAGAAGAGACCATGGTGTATAAGTTACTAACCTTCTAGTAGAGGCCATGATGTATAAGTTACTAACCTTCTAGTAGAGGCCATGATGTATAAGTTACTAACCTTCTAGTAGAGACCATGATGTATACGTCACTAACCTTCTAGTAGAGGCCATGATGTATAAGTTATAACCTTCTAGAAGAGACCATGATGTATAAGTCCCTAAACTTCTAGTAGAGACCATGATGTATAAGTCACTAACCTTCTAGAAGAGACCATGGTGTATAAGTCACTAACCTTCTAGTAGAGACCATGGTGTATAAGTCCCTAACCTTCTAGTAGAGACCATGGTGTATAAGTCACTAACCTTCTAGTAGAGACCATGGTGTATAAGTCCCTAACCTTCTAGTAGAGACCATGGTGTATAAGTCCCTAACCTTCTAGTATAGAACATGACGTATAAGTCACTAACCTTCTAGAAGAGACCATGGTGTATAAGTTACTAACCTTCTAGAAGAGACCATGATGTATAAGTTACTTACATTCTAGAAGAGACCATGGTGTATAAGTTACTAACCTTCTAGAAGAGACCATGATGTATAAGTTGCTAACCTTCTAGAACAGACCATGGTGTATAGGTTACTAACCTTCTAGAAGAGACCATGGTGTATAGGTTACTAACCTTCTAGTAGAGACCATGATGTATAAGTTACTTACATTCTAGAAGAGACCATGGTGTATAGGTTACTAACCTTCTAGAAGAGACCATGATGTATAAGTCACTAACCTTCTAGAAGAGACCATGGTGTATAGGTTACTAACCTTCTAGTAGAGACCATGATGTATAAGTTACTAACCTTCTAGAAGAGACCATGGTGTATATGTATAAGTTACTAACCTTCTAGTAGAGACCATGGTGTATAAGTCACTAACCTTCTAGAAGAGACCATGATGTATAGGTCACTAACCTTCTAGAAGAGACCATGATGTATAAGTTAATAACCTTCTAGAATAAGTTACTAACCTTCTAGTAGAGACCATGATGTATAAGTCACTAACCTTCTAGAAGAGACCATGATGTATAAGTTACTTACCTTCTAGAAGAGACCATGATGTATAGGTTACTAACCTTCTAGAAGAGACCATGATGTATACCATGATGTATAAGTTACTAACCTTCTAGAAGAGACCATGATGTATAGGTTACTAACCTTCTAGAAGAGACCATGATGTATAGGTTACTAACCTTCTAGTAGAGACCATGGTGTATAAGTCCCTAACCTTCTAGAAGAGACCATGGTGTATAAGTTACTAACCTTCTAGAAGAGACCATGATGTATAGGTTACTAACCTTCTAGAAGAGACCATGATGTATAAGTTACTAACCTTCTAGTAGAGACCATGATGTATAAGTTACTAACCTTCTAGAAGAGACCATGATTAACCTTCTAGAGTTACTAACCTTCTAGAAGAGACCATGATAGTCACTAACCTTCTAGTTACTAACCTTCTAGTAGAGACCATGATTTATAAGTTACTAACCTTCTAGTAGAGACCATGATGTATAAGTTACTAACCTTCTAGAAGAGACCATGATGTATAGGTTACTAACCTTCTAGAAGAGACCATGGTGTATAAGTCACTAACCTTCTAGAAGAGACCATGATGTAGACCATGATGTATAAGTTACTAACCTTCTAGTAGAGACCATTATGTATAAGTCACTAACCTTCTAGTAGAGACCATGACGTATAAGTCACTAACCTTCTAGAAGAGACCATGGTGTATAGGTCACTAACCTTCTAGAAGAGACCATGGTGTATAGGTCACTAACCTTCTAGAAGAGACCATGGTGTATAAGTCACTAACCTTCTAGAAGAGACCATGGTGTATAGGTCACTAACCTTCTAGAAGAGACCATGGTGTATAAGTCACTAACCTTCTAGAAGAGACCATGGTGTATAGTTCACTAACCTTCTAGAAGAGACATGGTGTATAAGTCACTAACCTTCTAGAAGAGACCATGGTGTATAGGTCACTAACCTTCTAGAAGAGACCATGGTGTATAAGTCACTAACCTTCTATAAGAGACCATGGTGTATAGGTCACTAACCTTCTAGAAGAGACCATGGTGTATAAGTCACTAACCTTCTAGAAGAGACCATGGTGTATAGGTCACTAACCTTCTAGAAGAGACCATGGTGTATAAGTCACTAACCTTCTAGACCATGGTGTATAGGTCACTAACCTTCTAGAAGAGACCATGGTGTATAAGTCACTAACCTTCTAGAAGAGACCATGGTGTATAGGTCACTAACCTTCTAGAAGAGACCATGGTGTATAAGTCACTAACCTTCTAGAAGAGACCATGGTGTATAGGTCACTAACCTTCTAGAAGAGACCATGGTGTATAAGTCACTAACCTTCTAGTAGAGACCATGATGTATAAATTGTTTACCCTCTAGAAGAGACCATGATGTATGAGATGTAGCAGGAGTAAGTGAACGTTCGCATTAAAAATTCTAACAAAATGTGATTTCTTCCACACAGATATGTATTGAATAAGTTTGTATAAAATTGAATTTAAATGACATTTACCATATAGAAATTCATTCCTATTCCCCAAAAGAATGACAATCTTGGAGCAAATTTGTCAATGTCCAGACCGCTGTCCAACCCTGTAAGCATCAAGACAGTGCATTAAGGTGGCGAACAGCCCAGAACCTGGGAGGTGATCTTTGGCCATCTATTCTCAATATACATTCCTGACTAAAGTCTCACAAACGTTTCTTTAATTGTACAGAATCAAAGTTTATTTTCATTGGTGGAATCGTTACTGGATATGATTTCATGTTTATCATTAACAAATATAAACAATCATTAAGTATTCAAAAGTAGGCTTTCTTCTAAAAAATATTTATGAGTCAATAAGTCATTTGTAAAGTTGAGTCGAGTCTAATATTGTACATAACAAAATACAGATGATCATGACTCCCCAACAGAGAAGTAATTTTATCTGTTTTCCAACTTTGATCAGGGCTTACCTGTTTGTATGTATTGAAGGCCATCAGCCAATGTAAAAGCAAGCTCTAACACAGCATCAGCACCAGCTTCTTGCATGTGATAGCCTGATATGGATATGGAATTAAACTTTGGCATGTGCTGGAGAAAGATGCAGAACAAATATTAATCAATCATTCATATTATATAAAGAAGCATAGGCATATTTTAAAGACAGAAAGTAGTATAGTCATCTAGTTTAAATATATATACAATTGTATTTATATTTTGAATTAATAAATTTTGAACTTTGACATGTTCATGTAACATCTAAAGACAATAGACAGCATCTGATTTGTAAATACTGCACTGAAGCCGTACTTCCTGTGAATTTCATTTGTCTACAATAACATTTGAATATTATAGCAATTCTATATGTCAAAATGTATATTCTTCATATTTTACACATACAGAAGATGTACATGTACAGTGCATGGATGTGTAAAATTTTATATAAATCCTAATTATGCTATAAAGTGAAATATTTTATCTTATTGGAAATTAAAGAACTTCTAACCTTAGAAGTGTACTGGAAAATGTCTCCGATGACCTTCATGGAGGGTTCTGGTGGAAAGATGTAGGTATTCCTAACCATGAACTCCTTCAGGATATCATTCTGTATTGTTCCTGATAGATCTGATTGCTTAACACCCTATATCAACAGGACAAAACACAGGCTTTTGATATGCGTGATTTTATCAGTTTCATTAAAATTAGTTTATATTACAATACATAACATCATTTGATATTCCTTCCTCCAAGTATTGCATCATGAAAAAGCATTCAGTAAGATCAATGTTGCCAATTCACTTTATTTTATTGATGATTAACGTTATAACTGCCATATCATGACCTTGTCACATCATGAACAATAGATCCCACATGGATTCTACATAGGAAATTTGTGAATGTTCCATCCTGCAGTACACAAAATAAACAAGATATATTCATAGATTTTTACCAAAATAAAATGATTGAAAACTCATTATTTTGACAATTAAATTCAAATCACTTTTATCTATGTTCTTATCGTGACTCAATTATGAAGTGGAAACATTATATCTACTCCTATCATGCAGCATTACATGCTAATAGATTTAGAATAATTTCACTAACCTGTTCCTCAGCTGACACCACATACATAGCCATCACAGGCAGGACAGCTCCATTCATTGTCATGGAGGTGGAGATTTTGTTAAGAGGGATTCCACTGAACAGGATATTGGTATCCTCAACGGTGTCAATAGCTACTCCTGCCATTCCAACATCTCCTCGTACACGTATGTTATCCGAGTCATAACTGCAGTTATCAAATTTAACTGTTAAGCATAAACCATACAGCTTTCTATGGCAATGGCTTGGAAGTACCCATGTACTTTTCATTTATACAAACAATGTATTTCAATGTACCAGATCAATCATGATGATAAATACTGATTTTATTTTACAAACTTTATAAACAGGTGGTTTGTATAATTTATTTACCATTATACCCGACCATTTCAGATATTTCACATTTCTTATTTGCTGTAAATAGCAGTTTTTTGAAAAATCCATTTCATGTAAAATCAAGCCAACTGACATAGCTAAGTATATTTTCTCTGAATCTGAAGGCTTGAAAATGTAGGCAGGTATTCAGTGATAGGAGATCATTACAGACAGGTGATCATTATAGACAGGTGATCATTATAGACAAGAGATTATTACAAACAGGAGATCATTATAGACAGGTGATCATTATAGACAGGATATCAATATAGACAGGAGATCATTATTGATAGATCATTATAGACAGGAGATCTTTTTAGACAGGTTATCATTATAGACAAGAGATTATTACAGACAGGAGATCTTTATAGACAGGTAATTGTTATTGACAAGAGATTATTACAGACAAGAGATTATTACAGACAGGAGATCTTTATAGACAGGTTATCATTATAGACAAGAGATTATTACAGACAAGAGATTATTACAGACAGGAGATCTTTACAGACAGCAGATCATGACAGGATATTGCTATAGACAGATCAGTATAGATATATCACCATACCACTAACGACAAGAGATAGCCTGTATCAATATAAAAGGTTCTTATAGACAGATTGTCATAGACAGGAGTTAATTAAAGAACATTCCTTTGCAGAAATACCAACGATAATCTTATTTGCCAAATCCAAAATGGTCAGCTGAAAGCCATTTTGTTTTTTCTGATCAGTTCCAAAATCAAACAGGCACAAGTAGAGACCAAAGGGAGCAAGCATGAAATTTCAGAGAAATCCATACAGTAGTTCTTAAGAAATAGGGATAACAATCTTTACTAGGCTAAATTCAAGATGGCTGTCTATTGGCCATTTTATTTTTTTATCAATCCTAAAATCAGACAGGCACAACTAGGGCCAAGAGGAACCTATACATGAAAGTTTAGAAAGATCCATCCAGTACTTCTCAAGAAATAGCGATAACAAACTTGCAAAGTCAAAATACAAGATGGCCACCTTTTGGCCATTTTGCTTTTCTGATCAGTCCAAGAATTATATGGTCATAACTAGGAATAAAAGGAAACCTACAAAAGAAATTTGAGAGAGATCCATCCAGTACTTTTCAAGAAATAGCGATATTAAAAATGGTTTACAGAGGAATGGATGCATGAATGTATGACGGACTAAGGATGTAGGGTGATTTGAATAAACAGGAGATTACTATTCATAAGAGATCACATACCACAGCTCTATATAAAATGGTCTATATAGAGAGGTAACCTACCCTCTGTGTGTAGCCAGATCAAAGGCAACACTGAGCCCCTGCTGCCCTGCAGCAATGTTATCTTTGTAAAACTTGTTGCTCTCGTGCACCGTACTGAATCCAGCATACTGTAAGGTCAAATTATTACAACATATTATCAGTTATTTTGAAACATTTTCTTCAGGTTGGTAATGTCAACAGAATAGAAGTCCTTATAACACAATCAGTAGAAGATTAGAGTGTGATGTTTTGATGAATGCAGTCACCTTCATCAGAAAACAAAAATCTGACGAAGGTGACTGTGTAGTCATCATATCATCACACTTCAATATCATTGGCTGTTCGATAAGAACTACTATTCTATTTGCTTATTATCTGACTGATGTCATCAAATGTGACATGACAAAGTTTAATAAAGCATATCAACCAGAGACAGATCTATCACACAATTAACTTATTCATCAATGCCATTTACTGTTAGTAACTGTTGTCTAAAGGCTGCGGGTAGAGGTAACATGTAGTTAGAGAAAATTATGTCATAGCAGTAGATTTGTTGAAATAGGCTAGATTGATATGTTTTGGTCATTATTTTGTCTTTAACATTCTTGATTTTTCAACTGCAAGAATTGGTTTTTTCTTGAACCACTGCTTAACTTGCATTAAGCTTTGAGCAACTGAGGCCAGATCTATGTAAAAAATCCAACTTTCCCCAACAGGTTATATTTAAGTGCTGATATATATATTATCACTTCTGAATCTATTTACATGTCACCCTCTAATATGATGATGTGATGTTATATTTAATATAAACCAGTCTTACTATTTCACTGAAAATACTTCAATGCCACTATATCTTGGAAGAGGAAGTAATTACAATCTATAAAAAATCCATACTGAGGATTGCTAAAGCAAAACTTGTCCTTTAATGATTTAAAAGATATTGCTGTTTGGGACCGTATTTACACTGTATTTTTTGAAGGGTTATTTGTAAATTTGAACACATTTAACTCCTTCCATTTTGAAAGTGGGTCAAGGTCATTCATTTGAACAAATTTGGTAGCTCTTCATCCTAGCATACTATTCAATGTAGGTCCAATATCAGCACCCACAACCTTTTGGTATCAAGAAGAAATTATAAGAAAAGATTTAAACATAATTGTACCTTATGATCTCATACAAACGGAATTTATTAACTGACCTGGCGGATTGTCCATGGACGGAAAGTATACATAGTACTGTATGGTCCTCTGGTGTAGGGGTATTCCCCAGGAATCTCCTTCTCCACACCTACCATATCATCTTTTGTATAGACTGGTTTTATATTTATTCCCTGAGAAAAGTAAAATTAAACATGGGTAAACGACCTTCTACCAATTAAATATGAAGTCTAATTAATACAAAGGGGAAAATACATCACACTGCATTGATACGGTATGGTGTATTATTACTTGACTTTCAGGTAATTACAACATAAGATTTCGTAGAACTTTCTACGCATGCTCTCAATAACTAACAACACAGTAATCAATCTTCAGGAGAGTCCTGAGTCCTGTAATTGTAGAATTTTGATGGGACTCAAGAGAATTTCTGGAAATACTTAAATTTGCAAGACCAATTCTTTTTAGCGTGAAGTTGAAAAGGAACTCTAAAGAATTAATTGTAAATTGATTACTGCAATAGAATGAAACTTTTCTATCTTCAAAAATATATTAGGAGTCATATTTTGCAGTCAATGGCAAACTAAGAAGATTTAATTGAGAAAGTTGTTATCCAGGGATAAATAAAAAAAAAAACGCCAATGTTTCACTTACAGTGTAGACATTTGATGTTTTACAATTACAAACATCATTGTAAAAGATATCATTAAACAAGGATACGTGGGTAATATAAGCTATGTGATTGTGTGTACATTGTACCTCTGGTGTCCTCCATGTCAAGGTTTCATTTGGGTCCTTGCCTTTGATTTCCTTCTTTGCTTTCTCCGCCCACACTTGGTCTAGAGGTTGTTTATGGAGGCATCTACACCAAGTTAGTGGTACATTTGACTTCTGTTAAGAAAGGTGCACACATCAACACAGATATCCATCATTATATTTTGATTTTTTTTTTTCTGTCATCAGATCGTCTTTTCTGTTCAAATGATGATTTTATGTAATACATATGTATGTCTGGGTCACTATTTGCTATCTGATGTGAGCAAATTTGAGGTCGAATACTGGTGCTTCATTGTTTGTGTTTTTTTTAAAATAAATTTTATAACATAGACATATTTGAATTCATTTATGTATTTTTTTCGTGACAAATCATTGGCATTGTGTAAAATGGTTCTTAAGGGGTCTGAAACTAGTGTGCCAAGGATATGTTTAACTTCCTCCTGGATCAGTACTACAGTACAGCTTCTTATAAACCAACGTTAAAGAATGTGTTTTGTCTATTTACTGTCTTTTTTTTTTTCTTGAGTTGCATATTTACAATCGATACAATTGTCATTCAACAAAATGAAGTGCATTGCCCAGTATTTTCTAAAACCATTCAATTTTTGCGATAGGTTTCAGGTCTGCTACACTGTGTCTTCCCACTCAGCCAACATATCCTATGTTAAGTATAGGTCACAGGTAATGTTGTTACAGGGGGAGAACAAAAGGTACTAATTACGTAAGGCTTGTTTTGGGAAAATAGGCATTTCTCAGGTAAAAACTTACCTGTAGCATTATTCTAGTATTAACGGAAACACACTGTTCTCTACTTATCACAGTTAGAGTAAATAATAATTAATTGTTTTTATATTGACAAAAACATGTTTTAAAAACCAGAATCTATGTTTTGATAAACTGTTATGATTGCATTGTAAACTACAAAAATACATGGGCATGTTTATCAGTAGAAAGGAAGCACTCCTAAATGCTCCCATTTCACACGATAAGCTATTCAATGTACATCACATGTCAAGCAATGGCACGACACTGCAGTTAACATCATAATATTTATATAATATTGTTCAGCAACTATGCATTTTTTTCGATAAACTCACGAATGTTGATGAACTTTTCAATATAGCATTCCGGAATACAACAGTCGTGAATTCATTTAAAACCCCAGATATGGAGACTTTGAGTTGTTGACAGTCTTTTACCTTGGTTGAAAAACTATTTCGATGAACCCATGAACGAAAAAATCCCGACGACTTAATCAACTTATGCGCCATCTCAAGAGAAATGTGAATTGTCTGTTTTCGTGTACGGCGCCGACTCCATATAGGACAAGTTTAGTATAAGGCAAAAAGTAAAATCAAAGTACGAAGACGGATGAAATGTTTCCGGACATGGTATTATTGTCTCTGTTATTAAGACAAACCGTAAGCGGGAATATATATTCTAAAACTCGATGCAAGGGTATATAAAATAATGCAACTGTTAATCTGAAATAATGATTATAATAAATCTGCGAATGTTATGAAAACACATAATGATAAATATCTGGTGATATGCCTCCATCACCGTATCCGTGACGTCATTACCCAAAACAGACAGTGTATACATGTATATTGGGAAAGTGTATGCCTCTGCTCAGAAAAAATGAACATTTCCTTGTTACAAATATATATATTTAAAATTTGAGATGAAATTAAGTTGCGTCATTTCTTTGTTGAAACTCACACATGAACCTCCTTCATAGTTTTGCCAAATTTTTAATAAAACGATTATTTTGACAATTCCAATGTTTAATAAAAGCGATAATATGTATAAATATCCAAATGTATGTCTCTGACTATCCAAAGTACAGCAACTTTCACAACTCGTTGATATAACTTTGACAAACTTGAATTAAACATTAGTTGTGTCATTTTTTTATGTGAAAATGACACATAACTACAGTTCACAGTCCCAACGCTGAACAGGTAAACACGGCATTATTGTACGTGTATCGATGAGTCATTAAGACGGACTGTTGTTTATATATAGTTATTAATCAGATCAGATCAGTTCTTTATTCTCATAACTTAATACATAAGTGTTAAGAAGGTACAACATGTGATTATACAGTAATGTATAGATAGCCTACCCATTCTATACAATGCACAACAGGTTACCCAGGAGGGTTAAGTTTATCTTTAAGAATAGTAAGAAATTTACATAGGTTGTGCAATGTACTGGAGCTTGAACAGTTCATCCAGTTGTAGAAATTAATACAATTTGGTATGTTGCGATATCGAGGGAGAATATAAAAAATTCTGTACTGTACCAGTTCTGGATTTTGGTATTTAAATATATAATGGAATTCATCCCCTATTTTATTTGTGAGTTTATAGATTTCTCTACTAATGGTAACCCAACCGCTGCTTCGGTTAGGCACTGATGACATGGAGCTCTGGAACCTTCTGTTGTCAACATCGTCAGATGGATTCCAACCATCATCGGCCGTTTCGACCCCTATTCCACGACGTCCTCTGGTTGGCGGGTCAGCGGTGGTGATAAATCACTGCTTGCTGTTGTCTGGGCTCCAGTTTGGCTCATCTCGTCTACACCATAGCCAGCATGATGCTCTCTCAGCTATTTCAGCCAAGGTCATAATAGCTGCTTTCCTCTTTGCTCCTGTCAGTCCCAATTTCTGGAACATCTTCCATACTGACTGTGTAGGGAATCCTCTAGAACCGACCTCTACTGGAAATAGCCATGTGTTCCATCCCTTTTGTCTGCACTGCTCTGCTAGCTCTTGGTATTTGCCAGCTTTCTTCTCATGTGCCTCATCACACCCTTCTTCCCATGAAACTGTCAGCTCCACCAAGATGACCTTCTGGCGCTGTTGCGACCATATCACAATGTCTGGTCTCAGATTGGTATGCACTACATCAGGAAAGACGAGACGCTTGTTGAGGTCCACTCTCATTTCCCAGGATGGTGCTTAGCTGAGTACATTCACACGATATGCAGTAGCAGTTGGTGGTCCCTTCTCTCCAGCTCTCACAAAGTGTATGTGAGGTTTATGAGGTTCTATCAGTGACCTCTTCTGACGCCGCTCCTTTTCCAGAATATCTGCTAGGGCAGCTAGAACCTGGTCATGACACCATCTGTACTGTCCCTGCTGGAGGGCTACTCTACAGCCTGATAGGATATGTGCAAGTGTACCTCTTCCACCGCACAAGGAACAAGCTAGATCTTCCAGAAGGCCCCACCTGCACAAATTGCATGGAGATGGCAGTGTGTCATACACAGACCTGAGCATGAAGGATATCCTGAGAGGTTCCATTTTCCACAAGTCTGTCCATGTAATCTTGCTTTCAGGAAGATTCCACCGCGTCCATGATCCTTGCTGTCCTAACTCAACTGCTCTACTTTTGCGCTGCTGTTCCTCCTCTGATCTCACCACAGACACAATTCTGTCTCTCCTTTTCCTTGCCTTCTGCTTTGCTCCACTGCTGAAAGTGATCGACTCCCAATCCTCGTCTACCAACACAGATGTTTCCCACGATGTCTTGTAACTCCAGCGTACTCTCAGCTTTGCTGACTGTAGCACCAGCTGACCATTTCCGGCCTGTCCTTGTGACCACTCCAGCTTTCTGTACCTTGATGTCTCTGGAGTCCTTCAGTGTCATAACCAATCTACACTTGGCTACCTTGAATTCTTCCACCATGGATGACAATGGTAACTGCAACTGAGATGTCTTGCTGTACAGGCCAACCGCCATGAAACTAGGTGGTACTCCCAGCCAGTGATTACGTATAAGTCACGGCTAATTGCTTTGTTGTGTGTTTGATCTGTTTTTTTCAATTCTTTCTCGGCCAATATCCATATTTCTATAAATAATTTGTATAACCTGTTCCGTGTCAATAACTATCGGACGAAGTGATCCTTAGGTAATGGCCGTAATGACAATTGTTGTACTGTGCATAGTTATACAGAACATTTTCTCATTCGAAATGTATTCCATATCCCACTTTAAAGAGGATGTAGTCAATTGCACACACATTTGTACGTATTCCTATATAAATATGTGGGGAGATATTAAGTAAGTCAAGAAAGATCTTCTAAACTAACAAATACATTATATACCATGGCTATTTATATCCCCTCCCATGAACACAGAGTAATTATTTCCTCCCAATATCGCCATCATCTTTGCACAGCTCATATTTACTAAGGAAGAAGGTAACGGATTTCATTGTCTATTTAAAATATGGTAATCCAAGTGTTTGTCAATTACGACGTAAATTCTTTCCGAAATACTACTTTAAATACCCAAAATGAAGGGTACCACATGTAATGTTAAATTACTCAACAATATTAGCTTCTTTATTGGAAAAAAATAGCTTAATTATATATATATAACAGAAAAGACATATATATATAGAAAAAACTTGATTTAGTTTCTTTTCTGTTATATATATATATAACAGAAAAGACACTATATATATATATATATTGTAGCTGCAGTGTTGCTACCAAATTATATTTAATATCAAGTATTGTTTCGACAATCTGAATGGATTTTCTAGCATTTGAAGCAATTAAGAAATGTAGAAATACGTTTCTGATTTTACCTGAAATGTTTGACTTTCAAGACTTGGTTAAAATAAAAATTGATGATGTTGGCGGGCTAGTATTGCATTTAGCACAATGTATAACTTCATATTGGACTTGCAAAAATCACGGACTTTTTGCTAAAAATTAAGAACATGGATTGAAGTTGCAACATCCAAGCAAATGGATTACATAAATTAATTGACTTTTGACTGATATTTATAAATGCAAGTCATAAATCTTAGTAAAAAATAAAATTTCAATAAATTCGAGAATTTCCGTGTACTAAGCATTTGTATTGGATAGAAACAAGGCCACGGTAGAGATAAATGTCTTTTTAAAAATGTTGTGGTTAATGAATTTCTAATCATTGTCCTTTTTCCTTAGTTTAATGGGTATTATTAACGGTAAATGTAAATCCCGCCCAATCCGAACCATTATTCAAGAGTTTTCAGCTCTTAATCTTCAAATTTTAATTGCTACAGTAATAATCAATTGTTTTGTTCAAATGTATTTTCAAATTCTAGATCTTCTCACAGTTTTATTTGTGTTAACCAAATTCAGGGGCGTCATATGATTACTTCGTATATTGACTATAGTAATGTGTGAAATCATATAGGACAGAGTCGGACGATGAGAAATTATCCCTTGAAAGAGATGACTATATTTCACACTTTTTCAGGTAAACTACACGGTTTCTCAGTTGGGCTTTTACTGGCGTGGTCTTCGAAATAACTGACTATATGCATTAATATAATAAAATGTGATGTTGTTATTCAACAGATATTGTTGAACTAAATTGTAACACTGATTTTTATAAGCGTTTCTTTGGGAATTATTTACATTTCAGTGTCGTGGAGTGGATTGATGTGATTTTCAAAATAGATAAACCCAAGGAAATCCTAAATTGAAGTCGATCCTGTTAGTAAGTGACGACATTTTGTTTGTAACGGATTCTACATTTGTAATTTGGACTGTCAGATCGACGTCGACTTTAGCAGACGAAGTTGACAAACTTGGTTATTAAATGTGTCATGGCGATAACTTTTGTGGCAAAATTATATGTTTGACAAAAAATGTTCTATTCTAATTTGATAGCTTTGCAAAGTGTCTTACATTTTGAGAAGTTCTAGCTAAAATCCAACAACTTCGGATATGTCAGTACAATGTATATTGATACCAAAGTGAAAGTGACCGGCGGCCAGTTTTGTTTACCTCGAAGACATCTGGATTTATTAATTTCAACACCGACGGAATCACTGTAAATTGTCGTATGCAGTCTCGTATTCTACAATTTTACAAATTCAAGACATATGGGCGAATGTAAAACAGAATGTAAATATTATACTTATATCTACCAGGGTTACTTTTTGGTTGACATCTCACCTCGACCACAGATAAAGTATTCATACGCCTGACCAGATGGGCTTTCATACATGTATGTCGCTTGATATACTCCCTTCTGGTTTACATAGAACTAAACAGGAAAGGGCCTGTTTCCAGTAATGTTAATTCTCCATTGGAGCCTGCCCCCGTATAATTTCTTATCTAGCTCAACTACTGTTTTTTTCTTTTCCGGAAAATAATTTTACACCTTTCCGACACCCAGATTTCATAATTTCAGTGAAAATGTATTTTTATAAAGTTGTCAATTTCAGCATCAAAGACACAAGTTCGTAAATAAAAGAAGGTTATCTCGAAATTGTAATTCGCAACATAGTATAAATTTCTTTTGATAAATATTTCCAAAACATCGTGTTTATTCATAAAACATAAAAAGAAATATTCTCGGATGAAAATGCACTTGCAGAGACACAATTATGAGGAAAAATGCCATAAATTTGCAATTTTCTCCCGTTATATAGTTTTGGATGCAAATTTCCATCAGAAAATCGGATAGAGCTTTACTTGTTTCATATGTGTACCAAAAACCAGCTAATTCCATGTGGTGGAACGTTCTCATATCGCCGCCTGAATGTGGTTGTAAATTGAAAGAAAGGGGGAAATGAGTAACAACCTTGTCTGAAACCCTATTATATAGCTTATTATATACAAACTTTTATATTGAATATCAGAGTGGATATTTTCATGACAGTTTTATGATGTTTAAAAAAAAAAAAAAATAAAGTACTGTTTCCCCGTCTCGATCTTGATTACTTGAGAACCATTACGTGTGGAACGTATCAGATATCTCTGGCTCCTGGTTACATCGCCGAACATTTAAGTGATGACGGCGACTATGAGGTGTGGCTTTACCAGCACTCCCCAGACCTTCTTCGATGTCAAATACATTCTCGACACAAAAACCAAACGAAATATAACGTTTGGATACGGTTCACCGTTTCACCCGATGTTGAGGCCCCAATAAAGGACTACTGCTGCCAGTGCCCAGTTGGAGAGAGAACGATGGGAATGTGTGCGCACATCTCCAATATCTTGTACTACCTTGGGTATTACAGGACGCTGGGAAACCCACGACCATTACAACCACAGGTAAAGAAAATTCCGACAAAACTTGAAATAGTTTTTCATGCGGCAACAGAGTGCATATGTCGAAAGTATGTTTTGGGCTCGATATGAAAGATCCCCGTTACCATGTTTATACAATCGCCCGTAGCTATGAACACTCCCGTAAATGCGAAAACCAACCAAAATCATAAGGAACACGTTTTGTTTGTTGTTCTGTCTATTTGTCAGCCAATGTCTTCAACCACGGGGACTTGCGAAGTAGCCATCACGGATTTTGTTCATGAAAAAGTGTTTCTCTCACTTTTTTTCATATCTTTGTACATATTCTCAACATACCGAGCAAATACGTTTTTTTTGTTAATTATCTAAAGAAAGTCGAAAATCGGCAATTCAACCATAGGCTAATTCAACCCAACATTTGAAAATGTTCCATCACTTACATTTTGATGATTTTTCCTCTCATCAATAGCATATTACGTACTATTTAATAGGATAATAATTGGTTTGCATCCCACGCCCATAAAAGGGTGTATTCTCTAAAAAACACAGTTTTTGTGTCTAAAATGTTATCATCGAAAATGGCATTTTTGAGATTGTTTCTTCCATAAAACAGCAAAATGGCGCGATGGAAACATGATTTTTTGTATTCTTTACGGTGACTATCATTTGATTAGATTTTATCAACACTTATACAGCTTCTGAACGGTACAACATTAAGGAGCCATAAAAAGCAAACCAAGTGACCTAAATCTTTATACTTTATAGATTTGTGACCACAACGGGCATGGGCAATGCACCATCAACAGGAAATTTGAATCAGAGAAGGGGCCGTTTTGGAAACCGGCCCTTTGTGGTGGAATGAAAATATGCAGTTGTACATTCACTTCGTCTCTGTGATCGTGATCATGTGAAGACGGCGTTCATATTTGAAATGTAACTCAGGAGACATCTCGGAGTGCATTCATTTTACACATCATCACATATCACGTGATACCTGTACCAATTGAGTTTCAAGTGACATCGGGCTCACTAAGGAATATAAGACTGCAGAGAAAATATGCTGAAGTGTTAATGGCAGTAAGCTCTATGATGGAGAACAACATAAGTATATAAAATACTATTCCGATAATCAATTGTACGATAATACATCAATTGTACCATGTGATATGATTTTATATGCAAACAAATTACGATTGTGAATTGGCAATTTCTATTTAGTGAGGTAAATGATAATCCAGTTAAGACAATGTACATTGATTACGTCACATTTTCACCATTACAAATGCAAATCCAGAAAGGCATGTACTACAACGTTAAAGAAGAGTATTGACCGAGTGTTGTTAAGAAGAACGCTTTATGTAATAGGGATTACATTAAGCGTTGTTATTACGACAGGAGTTGCAACATTGCAAGTTTTTATTAGATTTTCTTTTAATA
The DNA here is from genome assembly GCF_031769215.1 of Ylistrum balloti. Taxonomy (NCBI): domain Eukaryota; kingdom Metazoa; phylum Mollusca; class Bivalvia; order Pectinida; family Pectinidae; genus Ylistrum; species Ylistrum balloti. The sequence continues at coordinate 298,373 of NW_026782592.1, read as the reverse complement.
AAGTGTTTACACGTAATCTACATGTACACCATAGCGCAACGCCCTTTTTATGTAAAGGCTTGGTGCAGTAAACATACGCCGAACACCTGCTATCATTATTACACTAAACCAATGTCAGGGATTTTATTCAAAATCGCGCATTGTTCTTGTGATTGAAGACATTTCTTCATATTCAGGTAAGGCTTTCAACAACAAACATAAAACGAATACATAATGTACATTTGTATCTTATGGGGATTGTCAAGATTTACGATTTTATTTACTAAATGGAAAGCAAAGATGACGCCATGTTACAATCCCATTATTCATATCATGTATGCTGGGTCTTATCCACTGTCCTTTTTATTGGTAAGAGTATATTACTGTTTGTCCATGAATGCACCTAATGTGTTACACCATCGATTCTGGAACAGATGACTTTGAGTTTGGTGGTGTTAGCGGCAGGTGGTCATGTTGGATCATTGATCTTGTATGTTGTTCACGGTTAATGAAATGATAGTTTATTATTTGTGGTTTACTTAGATTTTTTTCTTTTGACGCATAAAATGCACGATATACAAGGATAATTTTCGGAAGAATCGACGACATCGACACCGCTTGACAAATCAAGTACACCAGTGCGTGTTTCAGAAGCAGCGCAAACATTTGGGAAGGTAATTGGAATAAGGGACAGTCGACGTGATGGATAGAGGTTGTTTATTACTTGTACTCACACTACTTACCTTGAGCGAATATGCACTCGGTCACGGCTGGGTGAATACTCGACGAGGACATGGACAAAGTAATGATAATCGCAGATCAAATGGAAATGGTTGGTCTGGAAATAGTTGGTCAGGGAAAGACGGATCTCGGCAGAAATGGAATGGAGGTAGTGGTAGTGCTGGGGGCTGGAACAACAATCAGCAGAAACGAGACGGAAATTGGCATTATGCACAACAAGGGACATGGAACGGAAATGACGGATCTGACGGAAAATGGGGACAGAATCATGTGGTATCTCGAAACAGTTTTACAGCAGCTGACGGTAGCCGGGGCTTGACCGATCGTCATTATTACACGGCCACGATCACAGGCAGTAGAAAAGCAGTCCAATCGGGAGAACAGGCGCAAAACTCTCAAATTTCAGTTAGGAATCTTTGGAGACAAAAACTCGCTTCATGGCTTCAGAATGGCTTCAGTGGGTTTGAAGACCCCTGGAAAACAAGCCTGGAGAGAGGTAAAATTTCCGTAAAGGTACAACAGAAAGACAAAACACAAAATAATGACGAAAATGATGAGGAGGAAAAACACGATTTTGACTACGACAGGACCAGTTTTTATGGTATGTATATTTGATGAAAAAATTAGAGAACTAAATACAGAATAACATGTCATGATTGTAAGTTTTCATATACATTATGTTATAACAAGTCTCTAATTAGACTAGATTTGTCTTCAAACGCGTCTTTTGCTATGTCTCGTTTTTCCATTTTCAAAACACTTTAAACTGTCAAGCATCATTATTACATCCCCAGGTAATTTCTTCATTCGCGTCATGATCACTTTTCAATAAATAAATTGAATATCAGATACGCTTATACAGCCGAATAGAATCATCTTCCTGCTGCTTTTTAAAAAGGAACAAAGGCAATGCCGACATGTCCACAAAATCTTCATTCATACCTAAAGTTAATGAAACCAGGACAAAATATAAACAAAAGAAAAATACCCGGAGCCTCATCCAAATGTGCAAGGTTGATAAGACCAGAGTTCCTGAAGCGGAAGCGTCTTTTGTTTATTGGCGACACCGGTCATGTAAATCTTTGTCAATTTAAGTATAGCATTTACCTAAACGAGAACACGGTAAAAAAAAAAGGAACCAACAGCTATACTAACAAACATCACACCCACACCCACACCCCCCACACACACACACGCACACACACACACCCCCTCCCCCAACACACACACAGAGGAAAATGTTACGAATTAAAATCCTTTACCATCGTTAAATCTATTATTTCGTGTAACATATGAAAATATTAAGAATTAACCATAATGATATAATACATTAATAATGCAAATGAAATAGAAATGTGATACGTATTCGCTCTAACCAGATCAGTTATTATCCGGGAAAGAACGTTAATACCTCATCAAAATTCCGAATAAAAAGCGCCAGTATTTTTTGTTTTTCGTTTAGTTTATCAGATCGTAAACAATTATATGTATTTTGTACATTCTATTAGTAAATTATTATTGAAGACAATATATTAAAGCGTTTCGTAAGTGGTGTAAATATATTCCCGTTTTTCAGGCCCTGAAAATTGGTCATATTTCTGGGGACATTGTACCGGAACTCGTCAATCTCCAATTAACGTGCAGGACTCCATCGCCACCTACAAGGACTTTTCAATCAAATTTGGCAACCTACCAGTTTACGGATTCAGGGGAAAGTTCTTTAACAACGGTACATTTGTAGAATCCCTTAAAAGTCCTTTTTTTCGTGTTGCTACTTGATATGAAATGCCAAATCAAGCTTATTCTGAATTATTTTAATGCAATATTTGAACGAAAAAGTAACTGAGCAATTCATAAACTTTACATATTACATAAAATCATTTCAAAGATATTACCATTACCTTCGGTGTGTGTTTATTTAAACATGCAACATGGTTATTTTGATGCTTAACAAAATGCTGGTTCCGACGTCATTTGTCATTACACAGGCCGATTACTTGCAGAGTATTTTTCGCTGAATCACATCAATCCCCCCCCCCCTTTTTTTTTTTAAATGGCAATGTCTGGTGTTGGTATTGATAAACTCGCTAAATCATCGATGTATCTGACAAGTCATGCGCCGACATTTTCCCTTCTTGTTGATGGAAGCACTGTCCGTGGTATGCCAACAACACCCGACGATAGGTACAAACTGATCCAGTTTCACTTTCACTTTGCCTGTGATAAAGAAGGCGGTTCTGAGCATAAAATTAATGGTCACAGATTGGATGCCGAGGTAACATAATTGATTATAGACATGTGTTTGTTAGTTAAAAACAATTATGACATATAAACTTCCTTTACACTTATTTATATATGTACGTATGATACCGTAATTTGGGAGTTTATTTCGACCAAGTATGTGGGATAAATGGTTAATATTAATGATTAAGCAATGATAATTTCTGTATCGTCTTTAACATATCTGTTAGTTAGATTTTCTATCTCTGTATGCTATACGAAGCTGGGACTGTTTGATGCTCGTAAGTTTACCTTTTGGTTTCGTTGTTGTATATCTAGTTTTCATTTGATAGAGTGACATTGCTTACTTATATACAAGGTTTTACATGGTGGCTGCCGTCAATGAAGCAGAAGACGCTTACTTCTTCAGAACAGCTGGTCTTCGCCACGATTTATTGAATTGGAATAGATGTTGATAATTGTTCCGATATAACACAACACAAACATATTTCCAAACCCATTCAGTAGTAGCATTTTACATCAAAAGGCTTGTTTTTTATGTTACCAAACCACCAAATAATGGTATTTATGTTCGTTATCATATCATTTTAAACACAGACTTGTTAAAAAGTGTAATCATTTTAATTTCAGATGCATATGGTACATTATAATACTAAATACGAAAGTTTTGATAAAGCCATGGATCAGCCTGATGGTTTAGCAGTCGTCGCAGTATTTTTTGAGGTAAGGAAATCACTTCTATGTCGTTTTAATTGCGGACCTGTGTGTTACATTTGTTGTGTTGTTTTCATTTCTAGCCCGATACTCATGCATTATCATATACAGCCTAATGATGATATTTTTCTACTTGACAGTTTTCTTTTTGTGACGGAATTTGGGTTCCAGATAATCTAATCATCTCATTCATATCAATAAAGAAAGGAGACAACCTTATTTTAAAATATAATTTTCACGAAAAATAATTATTTTTGGAGCAAACACTGATCATCTCCATTATTTAAAGAATATGTAAATGTGAAACCTTACTCTCAACACACCCTCCTCCTTCTAACCCCAGCCCCTACCCCTCAGCAATGAAGAAGTTTCTTTCGCAAATGACTAGGAGTGAAGGTAATGGATGCATGATTAACCATATCTGAAATGTATTCTGTCAACAGCAATTGTTGAAATAATCTTGACTTGTTTCTGCATTAAAAAATGATTAGTAGTGATATAGCAACATATGTTATTGTATGATGTCTGTACATTTCAAGTTTACTTGTAAGGATCTAATCAATTTCCATGATTTTTATTATATTTTGTGCAGAGTCAATTCAATAGACATATTATTGTCGGTCACAAGAAAGTGGTGAGTCAGTTAGATATCTAATTTTTTATTGATTTTTAGGCATCAGAAAAATCTTTGGGCCATTTTGATAAATTCATGGAGGAAAACGAAAAATATATACTCGATGTTTCAGGTAAGGTTTGACGTATTTCTACAACATCGATCGATCTATTTGTATAAAAGATATTTTTGAAAGGAGACATATATGATTGATTTATACCCTTAGGACATTTTTCTGTTATGTTGATTTTGTTTGTTGTGAAAACTGTTTTGTTAACTTTGTTAACCTGCAGAAGATAATGTATTGGTTTGTTATCTTCCCCTCCTGAAACTGTATTGTTGTGTTGACTAGCCTACAAAAACTGTATTGTTTTGCTGACTTGCCTGCAAAAAGTATATTGTTTTGTTGCTCTGCCTACAGAAACTGTATTGTTTTCCTGACTTGCCTGCAAAAAGTATATTGTTTTGTTGATCTGCCAACAGAAGCTGTATTGTTTTGTTGACTCGCCCACAGAAACGGTTGTTTTTTTTTACTTGCCTACAGAAACTGTATTGTCTTGTTGACTTTCTACAGAAACTGGAAAGGAAACAATATTTAATCCATTCCTTCTGATTCCTAAGAACAAGGATGCTTATGTATATGAGGGTTCCTTAACTACGCCAGGCTGTCTAGAGAGCGTCTCCTGGATTATTCTTAAGAATCCAGTCTTAATCAACATGGAGACGGTAGGATTATCTCCCTTTTATTATTTTCTACCTTATGTTTGATAAAAGCCTACAGCAGAGAAATGGTTATAGTTACATACGACGTATTTATCCATTTGAGCTGAAATAAAAATAAGTTGGAATAAAGTAACAGAATTATATGGTTCACGACACTTGGCTTTCCCATTGTTTGTGTTAAGTATCACTAGTTCATGTTCATTTTTCAGATGAGGGTTTTCCGTGAAATGCACGATGGGCATGGAGATGAAAGAATAACAGAAAACGGAAACTGCCGACCAATACAACCACTATGCAGTCGGCAAATTTATGCCAATTTCCACCCGTAATGCTGGCAAAGGGATGAGATAACATATAACTTAAAATTCGAATAATTATATATTAACTTTGATCAGATATGAAAATAAACAATGAAAAATAAACACTTTTTTCTCATTTGGGAGCATAAAATTATTTACTTAAATTGACCCAAGATTGTACAAAAGACAAAATTTAATAACACCTTTAATGTAAATTTCGATAAGTTGAGCCAAACGTTAAATGATACTGTCCTTCAAAGACTCGTCAGCAATGTTTGGGGCCAACAATTTAAAACACAGGAGGCGTGAGAGGAAAATTAAGTGATCGAAAGAAATGTTAAAATGCCAAAATGCATATGACGTCGATGAAGATGAAGTCGTTTACCTTTCCGGAAAACCTGGTCGTTTTCTCTTTGTACCTTCCCATAGATTTCCATGCAAATCTTCCCTTTATCTATATTTTGCCCACGTTTCTTTCAGTTTGAGTTTTAATGCTACATTAACCTAATAGTTGTTGTATATTTACATCAGTTTTTATCAGACACCTGTCTAATACTCAAAGAGTAGTTATTGCTGGCTTTGACTGTTGCCTTTAAATATGCTTAAACTAATCGAATAGTTTAAATAGCTTTCAAGGTAATTGCTATTTCTTCTGAAGATTTGTTTTAGTGTGGAAGCATATATATTGCTTACATAATTCCTGATTTACGTAGCGAAAAAAAAAAAAAAAAAAAATAGAAATTTGTCCAGCGTAACAAGTACGAGTATTATCGCTTCCCGATATGGTGTGAAGAAATTAAAAGAAAATGAAAACAGAGAAGAAAAAATCCAATAAAGATAAACCAATTTGATATGTGGTTAGTCTTAACAAGATATCATTGTGATCTACTTCTTGAGCTACAGGAGCCGTGTCTTTAAAAAAAATGTCCTCTAGGATATTTTAACTTACTTCCCGGTGGAAACAGCATCTTATGTCAGATTGGAAGACGCTTTAGTCGATGCTGGTAGTTTTACAAGAATATTGAATAGGCATTATAAGAAAAATTAGAATACCAAAGACACTACCATGGAAATGTGCATGTAAAAAGAATCAATATATTCTCTAACACATCTCGTTTAGTAAAACGAAGTTATATCCTGTTGCTAAATTCCCTCTTTAAATAGCATTCCCTGTAATAAAACGCCTTTTCGACATTATCAACAAAACTTGAAATCAAAAGTATAACTAGACATTTTGTCATGCAAAAATCTGATAAAAGTAGATGTATATATCCCTTTTCTTCTAATACGTGTCTGAATTAAATAAATGGTTTTTTTTTTTACATTTTTCACCGGCTAATGTCTTCTTCCATCATAATCTTAGATTTAATATTCAGGATTCTAGTACAGGTATATCATCTTGTATGTTATAACAATATATTGATATCTCACCAAGACTGTTTGCCGTTTACCAAGATAATGAACTTCATCGTATCATCATCGTTGAGGAAAGTGCTGGACTTCCTTAGACGGTATGATTATAACTACAGTCTACTTGTATAAATACACTCACTCCCTTTACTCTCCTTGATGTTTGCTTTTACACTCGTAAAAGTGTAATTAAATTAATAAGTGGATTTTTTTTCTCGTAAGGTTCAGTTTTGAAAAAAAGAGATAAATAAAAGATAAATAGATGGAAAAGTGTGTCATTTTCCGGAAACCAAAACATTTGTGAGGGACATGATGACAGCAGCAAAATTTTAGACATGTTATGCTATCCTTCGTCAAACGTCTTAAACCATTTCCGCGATGTTTTATTATTTGTTGTACAATGAAGAGCAACCTAGCTTAGAGATTATATTCACTGTAGACTGAGTGTGCCTTAGCAGATATATGAAAATTAGATTTACAAAAGAAATATATATTTGAAGCTATATTGAAATTTGAAATAATACATTGTATTGAAATTTAAGATTGAAGGAGTTTACTATCATTTAGATCAATGTACTGTGGTGTTAATAATTTCCAGTACTATGTCGTTCATTACACCAACAGATAGTACCGTCTACGATCTAACGTAATATTGTAAGGCCATGTATGTTATGGAGATACGCCAAAGCCAAAAGCTGCACGAATGAGAGAACAGATAGGGACCCGTTGTAATTAATGTCAAAAAACCATAATTGTACAGCAATGAAGCTAAAACGACAATTACTAATATCACATTGATGTACAGAGATAACGAGGGGTGTATCTATATATATAACAAAGAAATAATCGTTTGTGTTTTGTGTTTGGAATATACAAATGCATGATTATAAATGATTGATACTCCTTATAAGGAAATAGTTTCACTTCTAATCATCAAATGTCAATAAACAAATAGCTTTGTGTTATCTGTAAGATGCAATTTACCCACCACATGAGACAGCACAACATCAAAACTGTAAATATGTCTTTGGCTTTTAAATCAGTATAAGTCATTGTTTAACTCTATTGTATCTAACCCAAAATTTGTATTTAAAGGTGCTTTTCTTTTTTTCTACATGTCCTTTGTACAATCTATTTAAAAACAACATTAATACAATTTTCAAAAAATGAATGAAAATGATTAAAATATATATATTTTTATCAATGCAGTAAAAAATCATTATCATAATAAACCTAATGTTGATATCCTTCTTTTGTATCAATTTAGAAACTGTTGAAATTTGTTTTTTATTGTCTTGGCCCTCCTCCCTCCAATAACGACTGTTACCGAATCGAATTCTGAAAATCCTTCAGACAATAACATTGAAGGTTGGTTTATTGTAGACACACGCGTTATTAAGATAACACAACACACCTTCGAAATTACTCCTTCAGTGTGCAGCATTGGCACTTTTCCTGTAATCGCGCCTATTACATCTGTACATTTGGGTATGCAGATGTTTTTGTGGAAGTCTCCTGAACGTGTTATGATATCGGTTTGTCTTTTCAGTAGGACACATGTTTATTAATTTTTGATATTTCCTTATAGATATCACTCCACGTATGCATTTCTTAATTTGATATTTATCATCAGACATTGCCTGATGCAACTGATCAATAAGAGAATCATCTATAGGACAGCTACAGGTAAGTATAAAGGACAGTTACAGGTAACAAACAAGACATTTAAAGATTAGAATACAAGATAGTTACAGGTAACAATACAGGACAGTTACAGGTAACAATACAGAACAGTTACAGGTAACAATACAGGACAGTTACAGGTAACAAACAGGCCAGTTAAAGGTAAGAACACAGGACAGTTACAGGTAACAATACAGGATAGTCACAGGAAGCAATACAGGACTGCTACAGGTTACAATACAGGACAGTTACAGGTAATGTCCTTAGGAACGCTCACGTACAAACTTGATGAGATCACCGCTAAAGAATAGGTCATCACAAAGGTAGAGATTCCTACTTACAAATTAAAAATGCTCATATACATATGAATAAAAAACAAATCTGATGAAAATATTTTATTGACATACTTTAAACACGAATAAACGAAAGCAAGTACGTTTTGAGATATTGTTAATTACATAATGTTTGCATATGTAAAATAAATTATTTTCCAAACCATGATGATAGTTTTCAACATATCTTATTAAGAATATACATGTTTATTCTTTATAGTAACAATTTTCTGAATAAATAATTCCGGAAGGCATGAATTCTTTTATCATTATTAGTTTCACTTAATTATTCTTACAAAACAATGCAATTAACAAAATAAAATAGTTTCAAATTTTTTACATGCATTCCTATATGAATAAATTTTAAATTAAAAAAAAAAGATATTTTAATAAGTATTCTTTCATCATAAAATCCCTTCACCATCTTCTTCGCACAGAAGCATGATGTTGAATTTGCAATTTTCAAATTTGGAAAGATATTTTAATTAGTTATGATCCGAGAGAAAATAATACCCATTACCCATTAGTACATGGCATAAAAGAGTAGATAATTGGGTGATAATACAAATGATATGGTGTATATACAACATGTGATACTGGCAACAGCATATCGAACCAAAAATGTTAGAAGTTGCTTCGATAACATATACGACATATCATGAGAATAACCGAAAAACAAAATCGATGTAAGGGTTTACATGTAATTACGAAAGCGATTTTTGAAGACGCTGTAACTACTCTCACCAAATTTTAAGAAAGAACCGAAAAATGATTATAGTAACATGATGTGAAAAAAGACTTCAAATAGGTGACCAATAGACAAGCTAAAGATCTTCAAGTTAATTCAATGCATATAACCTCCAAAGAAAATGTGACAAATTGATACGATAACACGGTCACGACTTGAAAGACGCGAAGTAAAGATTACATATGGAAACGAATGAAGAGGGAAGGGGATTACTGACACATAAAACATTGATTATATCGTATAGATATTTAAGATTAAAGAACTCCAGGGTATATAAAATAACTTAAAGTAACAGCTGAAATATTCAAACTTAACAGATTAGAAACTCAACAATATCTAGAAATAGTAATGGTATATATAATGAACTGTAATAAAACATGATTTTCTTGCATTTGCCTTATGGTATAATACTGGGTGACTGTTTTGTCGGGAAATGATGACATTGGTTAACAAACATTGGTATATCATATTGTTGTATAATCATAAAAGGCTTTATTGTGGTAATGTAATTGCTATTTTCGTTAAGTGAAAAAAAAGAAAAAAAAAAAAAAAAAAAGATGATGAAAAGTTTTTACATATTAAATAACATTCACTGGTCATATTAGTCTCCGATTCACTTTCTCCCCGCGTGCATAGCGATACGAGGGAAGACAAATAAACATGAAACCTGTTTTATAGTTCTGTATTAAGATATTGCCATTTTTAAAGTTTTATGGGTGTTATATTTTACTTCTTTTAATGTGATTATTTAAGAATCTATATCTGAGATGTGAAACTATATCATGCAGCAGTTAATAAACTGAGCGGCATGAATGACAAGCGATGACAAATTGTAATGAATAAAATATTGCATGTTTCATGATGAAAAGCAGTTAAGTTAACTTGGAGTGGAGAGGTTTATCACCATTGCCGTGTACTCACGTATCACTCATCGTGATGAAACTTAGAAATTGTATCGTTATATCAATAAATAACAAATAATAAATATAATGGAATTATATACAATGTTTAACGAGAGATAAAAGTATAGGAAGATACTTCTCGAGTTTTCTGAAATAAAGCATGCACGTCTTTCACGGTGATTTAAGTGAAGATTGAATGCTCTTTTGGATCCTCTGAGTGAAAATTGGTCGTTCATCCAGATTGACATATCTAGTCAGTCGAGGATAAGAACTATGGAATATTACAATAACTGCTCAAGCCTCTCCACTGTTTTTGTAACACAGTCGAACCTCGTTATCTCGAACTTGTATTACTCGAAGACCCCATTTAATTTGAAGAATTTCGTCAGTCCCTGCCTGACTTTACATAAAAAATGTTCGAACTTATTTTAATCAAACAGGCGGTCATTTCGAATTTTTCCCACAGCCCCGCCGAGCTCGAGATAACGAGATTCGACTGTACTAGATGATATTATCATAAGCGAACGACCATGAGAGCATTTATACACGTACGTTTGATGTAAATGTGGAGAAGAAAGCAGTTACACGATTTTTCTGTCGAAATACTGTAAATAGTCAGAAGTCTTTTCCGATGCATGTTGACAACTTTTCACAGACACAGAAAGTGAATGGCAAAGCAATGACACAGGATAAATGCCTGAGGAGATAGTTGTGTTATTCTAGTGAAAAATTATACAGATAATACACATAAAGCTTCCCTCAGTCAATGGTTTTGTTTTCCTTGAAGGCGAGCAGAAATTCATGTTTCAGATCGTTATGGCCGACTTCTTCCAACGCAGTACACAATGTTTGAAGGGCATTCTCCGCTGGTCCTTTCTCGAGGCTAAGCCAACCTACTAGGATTTTGAAATTCGCCAAAACACTGTTATCCCGGTATTGATGACGAATATGATCGACTTCTGTTGCATCCAGATCAAGTTGGACTGCCAATGCCATTGTGTGGTTTGGTGACACTTTCTTTGCTAGCTTATATAGCGACTTGCCTCCGAAAGCAGCTTCAAATAAACCAGAAGGAAAATTAAATCGCAAAGACCATTTATCGAGGCAATGTTTGACCATTGATCAATATACGAGCGAAAAGAACTAGATGTGTTACCTAGACAATAATTACAGTGTAATGTATAACTTCAGTGTAACTTTAATGCCTTTGAAATATTTACACTATATATCTACAATGCAGTATTAACAAAGTATAAGAGTAAATAGCTTGAATGAGACTCACTCCTCTTAAGAATTAACTTTGATTGGTTCGGCAACCCCAACAGAGACACGACTTTCCGGATTCTCCTTGAGATTTTTCAGGAGTTTCCATGTAAATTAATCTTTTGTTGATGTTTTGCTTAAGTTATCTTTATTGAATTTGAGTTGCATTATGAATATGTTGACATGTTGGTATTTTCTTGTTTTTAGGCATACCGTCAGTGGACACAACATGGTTTTGTTAGAAATACCAACCATTGCAAAGACCTTGTTTTGACCCCCACCATGACAAGACTTCCTAGGCATTAGAACTGTCAAGCAGTGCATTAACATGACAGTAGGAATTTTTAACCAGGTGATATCCTTGGTAGGATCCGCCAAGAAAACAAGCTTTGTTAGATTCGGTACCCGACCAAAAGGCAAGGATGTGTTAACCTTTAGTCATCCATTACCAAAACATATATTCGTTAGAATCTTACATGTTTTAGAACTAGATCTGACCATTCAGTTTTACACTAATGTTTACTTATGTTATTTGCTGACATGTATTTTGTGATGAGATTAACCACGATATCAAATAAGAATGGAGTATATACACCTACCATTATCAAATTTTGGGGTAGCTCTGCTAATGGCTAAAGACTCATCAAGGGGACCTGCTGAATAAAATAGAAAATACGGGTAACATATATCTAACCTGCTACAAGTTAATATTCCGTATTAAAATTTAGGAAAAACATGATATGATAGGTGTTTCTTTGATAATATTAGACATTCAATGTTTGACAGGATTTAAGATATGCACAATGATTACTAAATACATATATTGACGAATGAAGCATAACAAGCATACACTGGTATATGGCATATATGTTCTCTTCGTAAGATATGGTTCATTTGAAATTTACATTTATAGCTAGACTTTGATTGATATTCAGAAGATGTTTTGCTTTCTTCAAAATCCAAATTCTGAAATCCTTTCATTATTATTGTCTGTTAATTGTTTTAGTATTAAGGTATTTGGTGTAATATAAATATAAAAACCTACACATACCCAGGAGGACTTCCAGGCTAGTTTGACGACTTATGCTCGAAGAAGACCTAACTTGACTTCCTTGTGATGTTGGCCTCGACGAGTCTGGAGTAGTCATCATCGGAGTTCCCGAAGGAGATGGTTTGGGACTATCTGTGAGGTATACATATGTTTATGTTCAATTTGACAATTGATGATTGAATGAAACATCGTTTTCTTGGCGTTAGAGTAATTCCACTGAGTATTATATGTTCATGCTTCTAAAAGTCGATAGTGCAAGCTAAAACCATATTTCAAAAACAGAAGAAGTTACAATTTACAAAATGGTGTTAAGAAGTCCCCCGGAATGACACTACTTTTGGTTATCGTATGTAGATGTGCAGATATTTACGTTTGGAAACGGATAAGGATGTCCCGTGGTACAAAATTCACACAACTTGTCAAAACATCATATACGCTGACCTGATGATAGTGTCGTTTTCAGAAGTATTCCTAAAACATTTTCTTTATTCAATCCCAATTGGTCTGTTTTAACGTACACTGTAAGGCTCTATTATTTTAAGCTCAGCGATCATTCAAGGCTTCGAATATGATTAAATAACATTATGTAATAAACATGGAATCGACATATGACATACCAACCTGCTATGGTATATGTGATATTAATACTACCGGTACTCATCAGATCCGTCTTGGAAATCGCCGTCGCTTCTAGACAAATAAAATGATAGAAGTGTTAAAAAGGAAAACATCAGCATTGATCTGATACAAAACTGACATCTAGCACAAAACAGTGTAATTGAAATGTCATATAATCGTATTTTAAGAGCATGGCAACAATATTATATAGATACACGAATGGTGATGCAGACCATTCCAGATATAATAAAGCAGTGTTTAAGTAATTCTTAGTGTATGAAGTAACTAAGACTTTATGGGGTAAAATAGAATACAAATAACCTTCACATTGATTAACACTGAGAGGTTTTATAAACACTCATTGTAAGAAAGCAATTCGACAAATCACCGTCAATTCACCTTGGTTGTGTGCCAAGAGTACACAAATTAATAAATTATTGGAATTATTTTTAGATATGACTTATTTGACAGACCTTTAGTATTTGATAAGAAATGGTGTCGATGTTTCTATTTCAGATAAATATATATGATCTATTCTGATAGGTTGTGGTGTTTTGATATTAAATCACGCCGTGTGTTTCATGTATATAGGACGTGGCAGTGCTTTTAGCGGCATAAATGTGGATGAATTCAGTAACGTCACTTATTTTGATAGAATATACATATCAAACGAATGAGTGATCTCGCAAATTTAAAGAGACACTATGAATCTATGCTATAATGTATTTCCAGTTTTAATTAAGTGTTGTACTTTTGGTAAATGACACATCGCCGCATCTTAATTGACCTATGCCTAAAGTATAAAGATTTAGTGACTATAACGATGACGTCAAAAAGTAACGTCCTGTTATTACCAAAAAAAAAAACTGTGGCAATGATAATTTGTCTTTGTTGTTAATTCAATCATAATTTGTTGTTTACCTCGAATCGCTATTTGCGGACATCTTCGGTCAGTTCGACGTTGATATACAGTGGTTGGATTTCCTTCGGTATATGAAAGAATAACAGAAATACACATTAAAACATCAATAAATTGACAGCAAATCAGAAAAAATAATAATGTATACACACGCGTATTGTGTTATAGGTCACATGATGTAAAACAGCCATCATACTACACATTATTAACTCAAAGTTTGTCTTAAAATGTCCTGTTCGAATGTAAAGTGATTTATAAGTTATCCCAATGTACTACCATATCTTAACTAAATTTTCCCTAAATTGCTCACAATCATCAAAATATTACGCTTTTTATATGACAAATGATCGCACAAAGGGTGTCAGTGAAATTGGAAGTTCGATTGACCAACTTTCAAGATCATAATGGTCTATTTTGTTTAACTTGAAATGTTTTTTTAGACGATAACCAAGAAGCAATTGGTGACAATATTTGTTCAGTGGCAAACTAAGACCAATGGCTATCGAAAGTAATACGTAAAAAGTATTGTACTTCGTCAACGTCCGGCTTTCGGAAGAGGCAAATAGTCAGAAGTGGTATTTTGTATAACAAACTTTTAAAAACTTCTTTTGATGTTCCGCGATATTGGGAATATTGGAATTTCACATGTAAGATATCCGGGTCCTTGGCTATTAGTTATTAGCTATAATACAAATAATACTGCAAATGAATTGATGTCACGAGTGAAATTCCAAATTTCAAAAGTGGAAATTTTGGTAACAAACTTTAAAAAATATGCTTCTCAAGATCTGCAATATTTGTATTTTATCTTTCAAGTTCGCTGATATGAATAACCCTCCCCCATTTTCAAGGTCATATGTGAAAATTGTAAATCTTTAAAACGGTTTCACCACAGTAAAAAAAGATACAAGGTGATGACATTTGGTCAGTTGCAATCAATCACTAAAATATTGTGTCAAAGGTCAGCTTTCTATTTTCGAAATTGGCCACATTGATGAAGTACTTTTTCAAAGAAATAATCTGAAAATGTATAGTCTAGATACCAGATGTGTAATAAATAAATCACTTGAATGATCATGTTTGTAGAGATGATTGACCTTTGGGTAAGAGGTTGAATATATGTGAGAGGCCCATCAAATTGTTGGCCAACAATCTTTAGTATTTTTCTTGATTATTATCACCTTCATAGTAATATTGAAACTTACCATTGTAGTCACTGTATTCTGAACGTTTCCCTCCATTATCATGTATCCAGTGATTACCGAACGAGTGGTACTCGTCATCTAATAGAAATAATCCAAAATTGAAACTGAGTTATATATATTGAATTACAGAAATATAGATCGAAGTAAGACGAATGTGGAGGTGTAATAATAATGATGATAATAACCAATCAACATTGTTATTTACCTGTTTGCCTGTAAGGAGATCTCGATCGTCTCCTTCGCTGCTTCTTTATTGCCGTGTGTGGGTCAAAGTGAGTGTGATGCACACATATTTTGCTGCGTGAGAGCAGTGTGAATGTCAAATTAACGAAAACCGATCTACCGAATCCCTCAACTATGTCGATAGGAAGAGAAATATGGTTATCCAGCATTGCCCCAAGGAAAGGAATAAAAGTGTGCTCCTTTGGGATCTCTCTCGGGACTTTTCCACATCCACCTACATCTACTCTGATTCTCTCGCCAGCAGCGATTTCAAACTCAGTCGACCGACATTGTTTCAGTTCGATAAAATCAAACTCTTCACAGTCCTTGATGATTTCTTTAATGCGTTTCAGAGAGACGCATTCCAACCTTAGATTTCTTGTCTTGGAATATTTGGCAGCAGTAAACACTAAAATCTTACATCTGCATTTGACACCAACGGCTACCCTGGCAGATGCTTTGATAATGTTCGATGAAGTTTTCTGGAACACGACAGCATGCTGCCGTCTAAATAGATAAAACAAAATATATTGGTAATATATAACTTCTTTATATTTCATATCATGAAAATAGAAAATATATCATATCGTTTATAGAAATCAATAAAAAAAATGACACTCAACACTTCTAAGCAGTACAGACAAGTGTTCAGATGATCAACTTTTGTACTTGTACAAGCTATATACAGACCTGTTTATATTGCAACAGTTTATGAATCACTTACCCTGTGAATTCATTCGCCTGTAGCATGACGTTGTACCCGGTCGAGGTTACTTTCACATCGGCAAGTCCTTCTGTTGATTCGATTTTAATTTCTCCATCCTCTCTCCAGTGTAAACCAACGAGGTTGTAATCGTCAGTCCACTCACCGGGCTTGACCTTCAGAGGGATGCACACCCATGCTGGTGCTAATAGCTTGAAGTTGTCGCTGTGTAATACGTTAACACAGTCACTAAACGCTAAAATATCCCTGTTCCCATCATTCGGGTCATGTTCATAATTTACTCTGGACAGATCTGCAGGCAAGATCTGAAGTAACATAATGTCATATAATAACCAAAAACAGCATTTTTTCTGCTGAACGCGTTTCAGAATATTTCCATGAAAGTACAATTAACCAACATTTAAGAAACGAAAGCATATTCATATTTGCAGTTTAAATGTAAATTCTTACTTACACTTAACGTTTTTCAAGTATTCATTTTACAACTACTTTTTGATATATTGATTTGGTTTAAACAAACTTTGCTGTTTCGATGCTTAGTTGATGTTTTGTTATTTGATTAATTTACATACGCAATTCGCATGTTTATGAAAATTTTACGATAAAAATTTATTAATACTTGGATATCTATTTTCTCGGTCCTATTCACCGAGTTCTCAGGAAATTGTATCTCAACGTCTGGGTTGAGTTTCGATTTGAAGCATCCTCCGGATGGTAATATCAAAAATTCTTCCAAGGCCGGCGTACAAGAAACACAGAACGTGTCTACTTGGAATGTATTGAAGGTGATGGTTCCACTCTGCAATATGCATTCAAGACGTCACATGACAAGCAGTAACTATCTGACTATATACCATACAAGTATCCTTATCAGTATCTCGCACAGACAGATAAATTGATTAAGATATGGAAAACCAATTTGCTATATATATATTGCGATATACGCATCTCTGTAGCATATACTGGCATATAGAGGGTATTGACACATGTAGACCCATTAAGATTGTTCAAAAGACACACAAGTGAATGATTTAGAGTTAGATACAGTAGAGCCAAACAATGAATTAAACTGTATGATACAACTGTTTTGTCCTTCTAGGACTCGTCAGTCATGCTAAAGACCGAAATTTTGAAGCCTAAGAGACGACTGTGGAAAATCCAAAGTGATCGAAGAAAGTAAAAATCTATCTAGACGAGGAGGTGCAACAGCTCCATAATTAAATAAATTTCGTATTTTTGATATCGGATGATTTTAGAACAGAGTAACGTACATGTGTATATTCTGAACCGTGTCACTATTTGAATCATCTAAAACGTAAACCTCGATAAATTAAAAAGTCAACCAGCAGTGTCTACCATCTGCTTTCTCAAAGACTGATACATTATATTGACTGGCATGGATGTTGAGTGTGATATTTGTCTAACGTGTATTACAGATTATTTCGTATTTTTTGTGTATTGAGCAGTATTTACATTTAGGTGACTATATTCTATAGTGCTAGCTGATATACTTCATCGAGACATTATATAAGGCATGTGTAAATAATGTTTAGCGTTGAATGCGGTAAATACCTTGTAAGATGCCGATGTTTTGATCCACTTCCCGTCGACATTGATATGAGCTGTAAACTCCTGACTATCATAAATCGGATTCGTTTTCTTCAGCTTTATACAAACCGTGATATCATCGCGATCATCAGGTTTAAAGTCAAATGGTCTCGATCTGCGGTCGGAAGTAGCATCAATGTCGTATATATCTGTAATCAGAGCATCATGTTGTCCAGAGAAAAGACAATCGTAGTGTGACTGGAAGCGGAGTGGTTCTTCGTGCCTGACCGGGAACACCTTTATTTCTTTGGGGGTAAGCCGGTCTTTGTACTTTGATGGAAGTCGCACTGTGATGCCGTGACCTAGGTCTAGATCTATAAGTCTAAGAAGAACATTAGATGATGCTTCAGCGTAAGGCAGGGCGAAACTATATTCAAGTTAAATGAGGAAAACGTATAACTACATGCATTGAGGATTTAGCTTTTATACAGTACAAAATAAACATTTATCAGAAACCATCGACTTGAATCTTCAATATCATGAACGTTTCTTGCTAAATTTGGATAAATACAAAGACGATATGTATACATTGAGATCGCTGAACAGCAACAACCAGTAAATGGATATTTGTCGCCAAGCCTTTTTGTTTAGAGTTTTCCCTTTGACATATCTTAAATCACCTCCATTTCTAAAGAGTTCCTAAATATGATATCTACCATTGATAATGTTTATTAAATCGCGTAACATTTAAAATAATCGTATTAGAAGATGTGGAATTGTTCTTTGTCACTTACCTGTTCGGGACAAATCTCACAGGACTCCTGCACTCAGGTCTGAAGTACAAAACAAAAAACTACAGAGAAATCTGATTCGTAACAATAGGGTCAGGCCCTTACAATGACTGAGGATTTCTAGAAGAGGAAACCAGATCAGATACAAAATTACGTAAGTAATATGTAAAGGCATATGTGTCTTCTATTTCAAAATCTAAATACTTATCATACTGCTACACTGCGATGTATCAATTACCTTAGACTAGTAGGACAATTTATAATGTTAAAGATTTACATAAGAGATACAAGTTGATAGCACTTTACAACACAAATTTAGTGCATCATACAGCTTTCGCGTTCATCTAGGACTCGTCAGTAATGCTCAGGGGACTCGTCAGTAATGCTCAGGGGACTCGTCAGTAATGCTCAGGGCCTAATTTGTGAAGCCTGGGAACGACTGAGGAAAATCCAAAATGATCAAAAGAAGACACGTACATGTAGACCTGTACATGTTTATAATGTTTCAATGTTTTAGTTTCGCTCTATCATTATGTTATAACTACTATATACCTATTACTTTGGACTTGTATAGCAATATGTAATTTTTAAGTTGATCTCTAACCATTTGTTAAAAACTAGCACTATTACCCATAACTATAGCCGTTACCATTCACTATTACTCATAGCCATAACCATTATTACTATTCACTATTACCCATAACCATAATGACCCATAACCATTCACTATTACCCATAGCCATTACCAATAACTATTACCCATGACCATTACCATTCACTATTACCCATAGCCATTAACCATTACCATTCACTATTACCCATAGCCATTACCATTCACTATTACACATAACCATTACCATTCACTATTACCCATGACCATTACCATTCACTATTACCCATAACCATTACCATTCACTATTACCCATAACCATCACCATTCACTATTACCCATAACCATTCACTATTACCCATAACCATTACCATTCACTATTACCCATAACCATTACCATTCACTATTACCCATAACCATTACCATTCACTATTACCCATAACCATTACCATTCACTATTACCCATGACCATTACCATTCACTATTACCAATTACCATTATTACCCATAACCATAACCATTCACTATTACCCATAGCCATTACCATTCACTATTACCCATAACCATTACCATTCACTATTACCCATAACCATTCACTATTACCCATAACCATTCACTATCCATAACCATTCACTATTACCCATAACCATTCACTATCCATAACCATTCACTATTACCCATAACCATTACCATTCACTATTACCCATAACCATTACCATTCACTATTACCCATAACCATTCACTATTACCCATAACCATTACCATTCACTATTACCCATAACCATTACCATTCACTATTACATAACATTCACTATTACTTACCATTCACTATTACCCATAATTACCATTCATAACCATTACCATTCACTATTACCCATAACCATTACCACTATCACTATTACCCATATTACCATTCACTATTACCCATAACCATTACCATTCACTATTACCCATAACCATTACCATACCATTCACTATTACCCATAACCATCACCATTCACTATCACCCATGACCATTACCATTCACTATTACCCATAACCATTATACCATTCACTATTACTGATAACCGTTACTATTCACTATTACCCATAACCATTACCATTCACTATTACCCATAACCATTACCATTCACTATTACCCATAACCATTACCATTCACTATTACCCATAACCATTACAATTCACTATTACCCATAACCGTTACCATTCACTATTACCCATAACCATTACCATTCACTATACCCATAACCATTATTACTATTACCCATAACATAACCATTCACTATTACCCATAACCATACTATTATTCATTCTATTACCCATAACCATTACCATTCACTATTACCCCATTACCATTCTATTACCCACCATTCACTAACCATTACCATTCACTATTACCCATAACCATTACCATTCACTATTACCCATAACCATTACCATTATTATTACCCATAACCATTTACCATTCACTATTACCCATATTACTATTACCCATAACCACCATTCACTATTACCATTCATAACCATAACCATTCACTATTACCCATAACCATTATATTACCCATAACCACTATTACCCATAACATTACATTACCCATAACCATTACACTATTACCCATAACCATTACCATTCACTATTACACATAACCATTCACTATTACCCATAACCATTATACCATTCACTATTACCCATAACTATAACCATACACTATTACCCATACCCATTCACTATTACCCATAACCATTACCATTCACTATTACCCATAACCATTACAATTCACTATTACCCATAACCGTTACCATTCACTATTACCCATAACCATTACCATTCACTATTACCCATAACCATTACCATTCACTATTACCCATAACCATTACCATTCACTATTACCCATAACCATTCACTATTACCCATAACCATTCACTATTACCCATAACCATAACCATTCACTATTACCCATAACCATTACCATTCACTATTACCCATAACCATTACAATTCACTTTCCTATAACCATTACCATTCACTATTACCCATAACCATTACCATTCACTATTACCCATAACCATTACCATTCACTATTACCCATAACCCATAACCATTCACTATTACCCATTATACCATTCACTATTACCCATAACCATTCCATTCACTATTACCCATAACCATTACCATTCACTATTACATATAACCATTACCATTCACTATTACCCATAACCATTACCATTCACTATTACCCATAACCATTACCATTCACTATTACACATAACCATTCACTATTACCCATAACCATTCACTATCACCCATGACCATTACCATTCACTATTACCCATAACCATTCACTATTTCCCATAACCATTACCATTAACTATTACCCATAACCATTACCATTCACTATTACCCATAACCATTCACTATTACCCATAACCATTACCATTCACTATTACCCATAACCATTACCATTCACTATTACCCATAACCATTCACTATTACCCATAACCATTCACTATTACCCATAACCATCACCATTCACTATCACCCATGACCATTACCATTCACTATTACCCATAACCATTATACCATTCACTATTACCCATAACCATTACCATTCACTATTACCCATAACCATTACCATTCACTATTACCCATAATTATTCACTATTTCCCATAACCATTACCATTCACTATTACCCATAACCATTACCATTCACTATTACTCATAACCATTACCATTCACTATTACCCATAACCATTACCATTCACTATTACCCATAACCATTACCATTCACTATTACCCATAACCATTCACTATTTCCCATAACCATTACCATTCACTATTACCCATAACCATTACCATTCACTATTACCCATAACCATTACCATTCACTATTACCCATAACCATTACCATTCACTATTACCCATAACCATTCACTATTACCCATAACCATTACCATTCACTATTACCCATAACCATTACCATTCACTATTACCCATAACCATTACCATTCACTATTACCCATAACCATTCACTATTACCCATAACCATTACCATTCACTATTGCCCATAACCATTACCATTCACTATCACCCATAACCATTACCATTCACTATTACCCATAACCATCACCATTCACTATTACCCATGACCATTACCATTCACTATTACCCATAACCATTACCATTCACTATTACCCATAACCATTACAATTCACTATTACCCATAACCGTTACCATTCACTATTACCCATAACCATTACCATTCACTATTACCCATAACCATTACCATTCACTATTACCCATAACCATTACCATTCACTATTACCCATAACCATTACCATTCACTATTACCCATAACCATCACCCTATTACCCATAACCATTCACTATTACCCATAACCATCACCATTCACTATTCACTATTACCCATTACCATTACTATTACCCATTACCATTCACTATTACCCATAACCATCACCATTCACTATCACCCATGACCATTACCATTCACTATTACCCATAACCATTACCATTCACTATTACCCATAACCATTACAATTCACTATTACCCATAACCATTACCATTCACTATTACCCATAACCATTACCATTCACTATTACCCATAAC
This sequence comes from Ylistrum balloti, assembly GCF_031769215.1. Classification (NCBI taxonomy): domain Eukaryota; kingdom Metazoa; phylum Mollusca; class Bivalvia; order Pectinida; family Pectinidae; genus Ylistrum; species Ylistrum balloti. Next base: position 275,413 of record NW_026782592.1, on the reverse strand, counting down.
CATTACCATTCACTATTACCCATAATTATTACCATTCACTATTACCCATAACCATTACCATTCACTATTACCCATAACCATTCACTATTACCCATAACCATTACCATTCACTATTACCCATGACCATTACCATTCACTATTACCCATAACCATTACCAATCACTATTACCCATTACCGTTACCATTATTACCATTCAACTTTTACCCGTCAACACTATCATTTGACATCAAGATTAAAATGCAAAAACAGCAGACGAAAGACTTTTTTATCTTTAGAATAACATGGAATCATATCTTTCCGTTTGATTTTGTACGACAGTTGTACAGACATGTCAAATGAGTCCAAGTATGGACGGAGAAAGATAATAATCTCAACCCAGTGATCGAGTTGTCTTCCGAGAAATCTTACCCGTTCCCAGTATTCTGTTTATACAGGCCGTGCTATACACGTTAGTCCAAAATGTAGATATTGTCCAAATGAAGCTATCAGAGTATAGAATCCTTTGAAAAGCTATCTATGGTAGTGTTAAGTTCTAAAACTAGTTTGTGTTTTTCGTTACTTTGCCAAGGTCATTGTTTAATTAGTAGATAATGAATAATGTAGTTATGATCTGAAAAGAGTGTCATCTATCATAAAAATTACTAACGGCGCGTGTGTTGTTCCCATTCTAAATGTGATGGTTATATATCTATAACAAGTAGATTGCAAATTTTCTTTTATCTTATTTGCATGAATGTGAGAAATAGAGGTTACCCAAGGGTTGTTCATTTTGTTTATCTAACTCGAGTAAATTAACTTTCGAATTTAGACGCGAGTTTTAGAAAGTATCTTTTCTAAATTTGAAAATGTGTTAGTCTTTTGTATCATGAATGCTCATACTCGTTTCTAAGGAAGACTTGGGCTAAAATGTCTGCCACTTCCTTAGATACGCTGACCGGAAGAATTTGTTATCTTAGGGTGGCATCTCAAAAGCATTTGGGAAATGGAAACTTTTTCAAAATCTCAAATAAATTCATTTTAACTTGCATTGTCAGCTTTGTGGATGTTTTATATAAATTTGTTGATAATTAGTTGACGATTAATTGAACAGATAAAAATCAGTTACCTTTTATTTTCAGATTAATCCACAGAAAAGAAAAGAAAGGTTATAACCTTTATTTAATAATTTTGTAATAATAACAAAGGTGAAAGTACAACAATAAATCATTAGTGTGGTATCTTTTAGACATTCTATGGGCGCATTTCAAGCCGAATGAAACCTCTTTCAATATATTAAAGTTGACATACCGCTGCCTTTGTCGTGGACTTCCCCGCCGTTGGGAACTTCCCTGACAATCCCCGAGCTGACTCATGAGGGGACAGGTCACTACGCAACTGCAATGGAATGGATAATGTAGGTATATATATTAATCTGGAAATTGAAACTCTGCAAAATGAAACTCCGGAAATTGAAACTCTGCAAAAAGAAAAACAGTCAATCTGAATAGTTACGACAAACTCGTGTTAAAACATGAATTAATCAATATATTATAAATTAATCAAACCATTTATAAAACTATGAGACGAATACTTTTTATCGCCAGCTCTTTTTATTATGTATTATAAAGATTTGCTTTAAAATATTTCGTTCAACAAAAAACGGGCACCGGTAACCGTTGTGCATGTTTTTGTCGTATCTGGTCTGATGGTAGCGGAACATAACATATATTGGATAAAGGAATCAATATTCCGGATGATTTTCAATGGTTTAGAACAGTGCCAGGTCTGTATGTAGGTATCAAATATCAGGTCATGAATTTGTTTAAAACTTTAATTATGACATAGGATAGATAACCTCGTTCGTCACCTACTTATACACAAAGGTATCAAATTTCGAATACACAATAGCAAACAATGTACAAACAGATGTACATAAGTATACTTATTGTTTAATGTTGTAGGTAATTAGTTAGTTAAGCTTATCCGATGATCCATCAAATGTGATCTCTTGCCACTAAAAAGATGAATATAGGTTCCGTTGCCAAATGTTTTTTAAGTATTTCAAGATAAGTAAAATATTATGAAGTATGTTTCCAACAAGGGATTATTCGGTGGTGGTTATTTTTTCACTTTAAATGATAACGTGAAGGTTTATCGGGCTCAATTTTACATTAAATATTTTTTGTATTTACACAAATAAATGATAATAATGAACACACTTATATTAACAAACATCCCCCTGGGACCTTTATACTGCTTCAATACATTCTAATACATATGGATACATACTGTAAATGATAAAATTATTAGTCATAAAGAAACAAATTGTTGTGTTTAAAGTTCTATTAAAATTTCAATAACATATAAAAAAAGGATTTAAATATGATTTTCATTTATTTTTTCCGTGAGTCATCCGACTCATAAGTTAAATAACAAACACATTATTACATAATGTGGTACAAATATGAAAGAATGTTATACAAATTAGGTTAAATGGAGCGTAAGCTTTCAATGATACTGTAGTGTACAATTAGTTCTATCAATCACTAAATTCTGTGCGTTTCCTTGAGGCACAATATAAATATTTCCCTAAATTACATAATTCTTTTACGTTATTGGTGCTCAGTAATATCGTTAACTTAAAAACATTTGGACTTTTGTGATAGAATTGTTTGATATTTTTACGTCTCAGATTTTTTGTAAAAAGGGCATTTTAGGATGAAGTGAAATTCGTCCTCTATATCACCAGAGGTACAACGAGACAAAATGTAAGCTAGTATTATAGATATGGAAAACAACAGCAAGTCAACAACTGTATGTGCAATAATTTAATGTGCCTACAGTCATTTTGGCTTACTTCATTAAAATAACTGTTAGAACATTGTACTCACTGCAATAAGTATTCGTCTCGTGCAGACCATTAGCGCTGAAAGAGAAATGTCAAAAAATCCTAATAAAGCACCAACTTATGTAAACAATGCCGCACGAACTTCACCGTAACACGACCCCGTCTTTAAAGCTATTTTTTTGATCGATTAAACAGACAACATTTCAATATATGAATGATATCTACCCATTCAAATGTCGAAATCTGAAATCTTTACACTCAGCACTATTCTATTTGTCTAACGTTTAATTACTGCAAAGAGTTTAGAGAAATACATTTAAAAAATACCTTTATCATGTCGCCACGATTTAATCGACGCGCATCTACGTATAGATAATCATATCCACGGAACAAAATAAAAACAGTACCCAAAACGTGACACATTTTATGTAGTAGATGTAAAAAAAACGGGCAGGTTAAAGCTGTTAAAAACGAAAATAATTTTTTAGGCATTTGGAGCAATATCGGATATCGAGCTCTTTAATAATTAGGGTTGACCAGACTGAAAGTAAATGGCGTCTAAGTGTTTAAATAAGAAACTAAAATAAAAAAAAAATAATGATAATGATGATGATGATGATGATGATGTTGATGATGATGATGATGATGATGATGATGATGATGATGATGATGATGATGATGATGATGATGATGATGATGATGATGGTTGCAGTTATAAAAAAGACATGTTCATGATGATGAGGATGATAATAATGAAGAATATGATGATTGCATTATAATGATGATGATGATGTCATCATTCTCATGACTTAAGTGTGTGTGTGTGTGTGTCTCCTGTATTATGTACATGTACTGAAAAATCTTGGAAAAATAAAAAAAAAAAAAATTAGGGTTGTTTACCATATATATAACAATCGAAATTGAAAGGAATGTGAAACCATCCCCATCCCCGCTCTTAAAAAACTAAAAGAACAGGAAGTTGTACCTTGCGATAGCACAAAATTATTGCCGAATTTCTATTATTTAAAAATAAAATATTTCCAGTCAATATCTGAAGGGATAATTGCTTTGAAATAATAAAATGCATTTTCGAATGGGAAATAAAAAGAAATATTCAATTTATTTTTATTTAAGATTTATTTAAACTGAATCTTATGACGTATCTCAATCTAAAAACAAAACAGAATCTAGATGAACATGACTCTATCGAAACGGCTGTTGATAAAAATGCGGCGATCTCTAACGACTTCACGTGCACAGAATGAAATGTTTAGGTATCGTTTGTTTCATTTCATGTATAGAAAATTATATCTTTTAAAGGTACGGTATGTTTATAATTTGAGTCCTGTGAAGGAGAATCATACCTGTGTACGTGAGTCAGCGTTATGTACTCCGCAACGATTTATCATACCAATATTTCTTAGTGTAAAAAAAATCCTTCTAAGACTCGTGCTAAACAAGTGTACTACACGCGTGTTCTCGTGCTGGATTTATACCAGTATCTATAACTGAAGAATTTTCAAACATCACACAAGCAAAACATCTACTATTTGAAAAATAGGTGAACAAGAAAATGCCTTCAAGTCATCACACATTTAAGAAAACAGATCTTTGTCGGTTTTTGCAAAAATTATGCCCGATCTGCAATGTCACGTGAAGGGGTAGGTAGGTGTTAGCGAGTGCGCAGCGATGAAACCATATTTTAAAGCGTAACAAAATTCGCTTTATCATACATTTGCACAACCTCAATCAAAGCAAATTATGAAATATGCTTGTGCCACGTGTACTGTATTAAAAAATAATAGAGAAAGAATGAAATAAGACATAAGGATAAAGTCATCTTATTGACTATTCTTAAAATAATCCTTTCTCATTGTCGCAGTCGCCCCAGTTCATACAAATGTTTTAAAACTGCAGTACTTACCACATATAACTTCTGTCACCATTCCCGTTTATGACCAGCTTACGACGTTCACCGTGGTATATAAGTTTTAGAATATATTGTTTTGAATGGAAAACTGCCAAGTGATCGCACTAGAATAGACTAGACAAAAATTATCTCACAAATCAAAACACAGTCATAATAATATGATTTGTTTGAAGTAATAACTATTTAAGGCTTGATTTATGTAATACATCTTTAACAATGCTTAATATAGAGTGCTAGTCATTTGAAAAAGTATCATAACTATTTCCTATGACATTGCACTCTTGAGTCGTCATTGTAAGAATGCATACCAAACGCATCTCTGTATTCAAAACTGATCAGTAGTGTGTTTATAGTAATGATCTAGTTTATGACATTTTCGTAGGAAGTTTACGAAAATGATCAGGGAATATAATATATTGCCTTAAAACTGCCTCCGTCATTTTGCTTACAATTTTTGCTGCATTCGGCAGTGATTTAAAACAGCTGTACACAGCACATGCATTAATTCGACAGTGTTTGGAATTAATTTACAAATTACGTTTAAACTGTTTATATAGGGAATTTTTGTTATTGTAATTAACATGTTTATTAATAATTATTCGTAAAATCACTCTTACATCTGTTTAAATTTAGGACTCTTTCCACGCGGAGCATTTTTTTTTTTTTTTTTTTGTGTATGTTTTCAGGCAAAATTCAGTGTAATGCCAACGTCATGTAAACAAAGATTAGATAATTGCATCATAACAAGTGGGTTTTTCTTTAAGTGGAACCGAATTAAATATTTTTGTATATCATAAAATTAATATAAAACAAGCCTGATGAACTAATAAAATTGTAACACGAGTAGAAAATTTAGTAAACAGCAAAGACATGTAAGTATTTATCCAATAATCTGCATAAAAATTATGACCCAGTAACCTTCCAGTTCCGGATTTCCCGATGCGCTATATTTAGACTGTTTGTCTGTTTAAAAGCACCACAGGAGAGATTTTTTGATACTAATAACAGTTCTAAAAGTCATAACAGTGAGTTCTTAAAGGTTCAGAATAGCGAGAAACTTCGCAATTTTGGCGGAATGTCAATTTAAGACACTGACCATGCATTCTCTGTATATTTTCATTTTTCGGGCCTTGTGATCAGATTCAGTAGGGGTTATTTCCCCTTATTCAAGAAAGTTCTATGGCACTTCATCGATGTTGAAGCCCATTTTTTAAGCCTAGGGGGCGACTAGGGAAAATCTTAAGTGATCGAAAAATGTAAACTTTTAGATTGAGATGTGATTCATTTTGCAACTTTATTTTATGCCTGATACTTGAATTACAGAAAAATGTCAAGAACTGTTGTGTATTCTGAATTGTGCAACTACCTGAATATATTCAAACGTGGCAAGCACGTTATTGCAAACCTCGGAGATTCAAAGTACTCACATAGTGTCTACCACTTGCTATCTCAAAGTATGTTAAAAAGACACACAAGTGAACACCTTTTAGCGCAATTTAGAATTAGATACAGCAGTGCTAAATAATGAATGTAACTTCATCATACAGCCTTGAGACTCCCGAAAGCTATTTAAAAATGTTTACATTCTTTATTTATTGTCTCGGTTCAATTATTTTTGACTTTAAAGTTTGACATCCTACCGTACATGTTCAGTTCTAACAACTACCGCGTAACATTTTACGCATGGGAATATAAATCTTAATTGGAATGTGCTGTTTACTTGTGTGTTTTTTGTACTATTCGAGATTGCAGGTGGTAGACACAGCTGGTGGACTTTTAGGCCCGAGGTTTGTAGTAACCTGAATGCCTCGTTTTAGTGCATTAGAACAGTGGCACGGTTTAGAACACACACATGTAGATGGCTTTGTTCCAAAATTTTCAGATCTATGAACATTACGAGTTTATTGAATGACGGGGCTAGTGCACGTACCAATCTAGATTTTGACTTTTCTTTCGAACACTTTGGTTTTTTCTCGGTCGCCTCCAAAGCTTCAAGATTTAGGTCCTTAGCATCACTAGAAGGACAAAACAGATGTGTAAGGCTGTTTAATTGGTTGTTTAACTCTGAAGTATCTTACTCTAAATTTGAAATTAAAGTTGCTATTTACTTGTGTTTTGTGCAATCTTCTACATTACAAATCCTGGGTACTTAACACTTCGGATATGGGTTCAAGTTTGTGAGACAGTGTGTCTTCTCTTAAAGGCAGGTCACCCTAGGTCAAATTTTGACTTTTGACCTTCATCAAAGAAAAAAAAAATTTGCCCTGGCCCTATCTTCTACAGAACTAATCACAGAACTTTCTACCCGAGCCACTTCGGTGATGCGTGGCGGGCAGTAATTCATTGAATTATTTTGTTTTCTTTTGTTTTTGACTTACTAATAATAATGTTTTATTTACTTGTTTTTTGACTCGCTATGTAAACAAGCTTGATTCATTTCCCTTACAACCCCCCAAACAGATATATATAACAGTACAGAAATAGGTGTACTAATTTTAATATTTGCCGTAACTGGATTGGATGATAACTTTTAAACGATGTTTCTAAACAATAATGATTGTTATTTCATTCATTTTAATCCAGAGTTTTACAGAAGTGGTCTGAATTTGGTCAAATCTAGTGTTATCATATTGCTGCCTTGTTATTCAGTGAATACAACCAAGCGATATTTATATTTGTGTGCATTTTATACATGCGTAAGACATCAGATTCAGATCATGACACTACATCCCACACTCACAGGTTGCATCATGACTTAACAAATGAAATCCTAGAGAGAGAACCGACATTATGGTTGACGTGGAGCTGTTCTTTTCCTGCCTTGATAATCCCTCATGTAATTAAACTAAATCTAATATTCGTTTCGATTTGGTATGATATCTGTGAAACTGTTAACTTTTTTTTTTATCAACGCAAGCCTTTTAAAATTTAAGAGTAAAAAAAAAAAAAAAAGATTTTAGACCCGTTTCGTAAGTTAGATGGAAAAGCATTTAAGATCATTTTTTTCCATTGGGGAACGAATATCTCGTATTGTAATAGCGTCATTTAAAACTAGATACGCAAGGCAGCTCTGCGTGGTACTCTTTCCAGATACAGCAGGATTACGCTCACTAATTCCTGAAACAACCGTTATATGTTACAATACATATATATGGTCTTAGGTAGAGTCTGTTGAGATACAGCATCGATATTTCCCTCCTTACAGATACATGAAAATTAAGCTCAGGTTTGTGGTCGTTCATCATATGGTAGGTCGACGTATCCGTCTATCTAGCTATATTACGTTGACGTTTCAGTCTTTTGAAATACTGCAGGTTTATGTTTTAAGATAAAGAAGGTTTACGTTTCACTCTATCTAGATAAAGTAGGTCTACGTTTCACTCTATCAAGATACAGCAGGTCTACGTTTCACTCTGTCTAGAAACAAAGTTTTACTTTCTCGAGAAATAGTTGGTCTGATCATCTCCCTGTCCATATGTATTTATCTATATGTCTATTTTTAGTCGTTCGTGATGCAACAAAACAACGTTTTACTCCTTCGAGACATAGCATGCTTATGATTCGTTTTCCTGAGGTACAGTAGGCCCACGTTTTACTCCTTCGAGATATAGCATGCTTATGATTCGTTTTCCTGAGGTACAGTAGGCCCACGGTTTACTCCTTCGAGATATAGCATGCTTATGATTCGTTTTCCTGAGGTACAGTAGGCCCACGGTTTACTCCTTCGAGATATAGCATGCTTATGATTCGTTTTCCTGAGGTACAGAAGGCCCACGTTTTACTCCTTCGAGATATAGCATGCTTATGATTCGTTTTCCTGAGGTACAGTACTCCCGAGATATAGCATGCTTATGATTCGTTTTCCTGAGGTACAGTAGGCCCACGGTTTACTCCTTCGAGATATAGCATGCTTATGATTCGTTTTCCTGAGGTACAGAAGGCCCACGTTTTACTCCTTCGAGATATAGCATGCTTATGATTCGTTTTCCTGAGGTACAGTAGGCCCACGGTTTACTCCTTCGAGATATAGCATGCTTATGCATGCTTATGATTCGTTTTCCTGAGGTACAGAAGGCCCACGTTTTACTCCTTCGAGATATAGCATGCTTATGATTCGTTTTCCTGAGGTACAGTAGGCCCACGGTTTACTCCTTCGAGATATAGCATGCTTATGATTCGTTTTCCTGAGGTACAGTAGGCCCACGGTTTACTCCTTCGAGATATAGCATGCTTATGATTCGTTTTCCTGAGGTACAGTAGGCCCACGTTTTACTCCTTCGAGATATAGCATGCTTATGATTCGTTTTCCTGAGGTACAGTAGGCCCACGGTTTACTCCTTCGAGATATAGCATGCTTATGATTCGTTTTCCTGAGGTACAGTAGGCCCACGGTTTACTCCTTCGAGATATAGCATGCTTATGATTCGTTTTCCTGAGGTACAGTAGGCCCACGGTTTACTCCTTCGAGATATAGCATGCTTATGATTCGTTTTCCTGAGGTACAGAAGGCCCACGTTTTACTCCTTCGAGATATAGCATGCTTATGATTCGTTTTCCTGAGGTACAGTAGGCCCACGGTTTACTCCTTCGAGATATAGCATGCTTATGATTCGTTTTCCTGAGGTACAGTAGGCCCACGGTTTACTCCTTCGAGATATAGCATGCTTATGATTCGTTTTCCTGAGGTACAGAAGGCCCACGTTTTACTCCTTCGAGATATAGCATGCTTATGATTCGTTTTCCTGAGGTACAGTAGGCCCACGGTTTACTCCTTCGAGATATAGCATGCTTATGATTCGTTTTCCTGAGGTACAGTAGGCCCACGGTTTACTCCTTCGAGATATAGCATGCTTATGATTCGTTTTCCTGAGGTACAGAAGGCCCACGTTTTACTCCTTCGAGATATAGCATGCTTATGATTCGTTTTCCTGAGGTACAGTAGGCCCACGGTTTACTCCTTCGAGATATAGCATGCTTATGATTCGTTTTCCTTAGGTACAGTAGGCCCACGGTTTACTCCTTCGAGATATAGCATGCTTATGATTCGTTTTCCTGAGGTACAGTAGGCCCACGTTTTACTCCTTCGAGATACAGCATGCTTATGATTCGTTTTCCTGAGGTACAGTAGGCCCACGTTTTACTCCTTCGAGATATAGCATGCTTATGATTCGTTTTCCTGAGGTACAGTAGGCCCACGGTTTACTCCTTCGAGATATAGCATGCTTATGATTCGTTTTCCTGAGGTACAGTAGGCCCACGGTTTACTCCTTCGAGATATAGCATGCTTATGATTCGTTTTCCTGAGGTAGAGTAGGCCCACGTTTTACTCCTTCGAGATATAGCATGCTTATGATTCGTTTTCCTGAGGTACAGTAGGCCCACGTTTCATTCTGTCTGTAGAATGCAGATCAATATGCACGATTCACATTATCGCTTTATCATAGGTCTACATTTCAATCATCACTTATTTTGATATTGCATGTCAACGTTTCAATCTATCCAGATATTATAGATCAACGTTTTACTTTAAATATTGAATCTTAATTTTGGTGATTTTCATGGGACTATAAATTGAGTTGCCCCTGATACAAACACCACAGTTCACATTGTTGTTTTTTCCTAAAAAGCAACTCAATTCATCATCCGTTTCCATGAAGACAAAAGCAAGATTAATTTCACTTAAGTAGTTTGTTCCCAATATTTGAACAATTCCAATTTTGCAGGTACTAGATCGTGTGCAAGTCTAATGAGTTGCGTTAAGATATATAGTCCGACATTTTGAATTAGGTGATGCCCAAACACTATTACTCAGGTAAGACACGACTATGCGACACAAAACAATTTTGTCAATAATATTAGAAACATTGAAAATTCTGCACCAGCTACGAGGAAGAATAAAGTCTCTGCGTTCTGCGGTCGTCTCTCGCTTCACTTCGTACTGTGAGGCAGCCATTTTAAAACTGCTATGGAATGTGTTTTGTGACCTGTCTCAGTAGCCTAACTATCCAAGGCATGAAGAACTGTCAGTAAGCAGTTCTGTATCAAAATCGCTCATTGGACGTTCTAGGTCTTGATGCAGACTTTCATTTACAGACAGTGGGAAGTCAAACAATTTTTAGCAGACGACATTTGCATTGTCTTAAGCAGATATCAAAGCATGGAAACTCAATCTGCTCTGCTAAACCATAATGTAATAGTTTGATTTATTTGATACTTGTCCTAAATGTTATTTATCTTTCTACCATAACCTGCGTATGTTATCTCACGCCCAGACTATTCATTAAACACCATATCCATTGTTTATCCATACGCATAATACACACGTGTATTATTGGTGACAGCCAAATCTATTGGACGAGGCATTGGCTTTTGACCCAACCATGATCTGTGACCCCGAACTACTTTCGCCACGTGCGATTATTTTCATCGTCTGCTGTCCATCATCAACATGGCTGACAGTGACGATCTGTCACTCTTGCCGGCGGTCAAGATCGGTGATGCGGTAAAACTGTGTGGAGGGGGAAAGGGGATACTAATTGCTAAATACAGTAATTTTGGTTTCCTAACCTTTGATATTAGGTTGGAGACGTCTGAAACGGGTATAGGCCTATGTGCAACCAGCCACATGAGGTCAACGGCGAATGTGACAGGGCAGCCATTTCATTCTGTCATCGGTGGTCCAGTGTATGGAGGCACAATGAACATCAACATTCACAATAATAAATCTTTTTCTCGAAAACGGCCAATCGTGATGTACAGTTCTGATGAAAGAGATTAGAAGTTCTCGAAATTACACGCCATCTTAATCGTGTCTGCATTTACATTTTCCCGCGAAAAAGCACTACTCTTATCCTCAATAAAATCTAGTTCCAGATTATTTTCATTTAAAAGATTAACAATTTATGTAATTTTGTAACGTGTTTCAATGAATTAATGTTACAAGATGTTTCCAAACAAGATTACTGAATAAATAAGTATTTTGCTTCAAAAATAGCGATTTTGTCTCTTTTTGCATATCAATGAGCCAATCAGACAGCCTACGATGTATTCTTACGCGAAAGTGTCAATGGGGGCGAAACAATGTTGTACACAATATATATATATTTACGTTAAAAGGATATGGTAGAAAGAAGTTCTACAACTCGTGGCAGTTAATTATCATCGTTATCAAACTCTCGTTAGTTAATTTTTTAAATTTAGAAAAGACACGAGGCTCATTTTTTATTCTGCAAATCTGGTGCAAAATTGATTACTTTTACTTAAAGTTTAGCATCAAATATGTATCCCCCTCACAGAATTTGTAAAGGATGTATTCATATTTCCAGATCAATGTTAATCGGATGAAATTCATGGACAAATGAAACGGACTAAATTAGGTCGTTTCCAAATTACGCTGCAAGACAGTTGATGGAAAAACGTGAGTATGTTGAATTATAAGTCAGTTCTATAATAACCATGGTTTTGTTGTTAAACACATTTCCTTGCGCGATATGAAATAAAATGTGTTGCATGTGTTTTTCTATAATCATTAGTTTACCATGGTTTTATTGTTATTTTACCTATGTTCTCACTTTGAAACGTTACATAACAAATTTGGATGGATTAAGATTTTTATGAGAAGTATGTCCATGAAGATGAAGGCATTTATCCGTCTTTGAGAACACCTGGTCATGAACTTCTTATGCTCCTTACGTGACAAACAATTTGTGATCGTTTTGAGCTTTAATTGACATATCGATCGTCAGATCAGATCTACATTTCAATCTATCCAGACACAGAAGAATACAATAGTGTTCTATGGCGATATACAGGTCATTTACATTTGCACGGCAATGTCTACAAAACTTAACCAAAGAGAAGCGCAATGTACTGTTACAGTGCTTATCGTTAACCTTATTTTTGTGATAAAAACAACTTTGTCGAATTTCAAAATGGTTTTCTTACGATAGGCTTTACAGCCAGTATTGAATACCTTGTTTTAGTTGATGTCGAGTTATGAGCTTCATTATATGCATGGAACATATCTACAAACAGTTAGTTGTCGTAACTTGTATGGTACAAGTAACAATACATAACGGTACTTAGCAGATTATCAGTAGTTAGTAGCAGCGGTCACCACCAAGACGTCTACATAACCTCTGTCATTTATACCGGCATGAATTTCATAACAATATCGATACTTTGATTCATAAATGCCATTAGACTTGTTGATTGTGAATTTTGTCTTTTTAACTGGGTCTGAAATTACACACTGCTCAGTAACTAGAGATGTTAAGTTGCATTACACGGAAGAAAAATGGGACGTTGTCTCTTTGGGTTTAAATTGATATTTCTTTACATTTACTTTCGGTTCTCGATGCAATAAACCATAGAAGATGTAAGACGGTTTGGAAATAGGATATTCTGATACGTAGTGTTTTTATAGATCAAGATCAATGTGATTATATCAGAGATTGGTATGCCATTTACAAAGCCAGTATGCCATCGCTAAGCACATGCAGCTAATCCGTAGTATCTAGCGTCCTGTGTCGCACGAGACATGGAAACATTTCGTGTGTACTAGGCCACTGTTTAAACTCTCAGTGGAATAATAAATACATCACTTGGAAAAATATGCAAGTTAGATTAAATTAGTTTTTTCTAAAAACAAACTGGAAATAGACAATGAGTATCACTTTAATATGCAGTTGATTGATGGCAAAATTCTTTTACACAAAATGAAGGACAACTATCGTTCTAGCGCGCTACACTTCCATGAGCAGTTGTATTTTCTTCCAATCTAGCTCAAACAAGTACATGAAAGCAGATATGTCTCCAGCTTCTTAATTTACATGAACATTTTCTGCAACATAATTATATGAATCATAAGTTTTATACATTTTCGTAATTATTTTGAAAACAAGGAATCAATATTGACCTGAAAACGCTCAAATGGTTAACTGTAAAACATCAAATTGTTTCCGTCGTCATAGCTAAATATACATGACCATAACGCGGCATTACTGTCATTGTCATCAACAATAAACTAGGACACCGTCAGCTCAATGATTCGTAGGGACGTATGAGATGACGCGGTGATGCTGCAGCTACCTGGTGGTCTATGATTTCTAAATTGATGATCAACCTAAGATTTGTAATGATATCCTGTTCTGATCCACCTTGAGGTCATTAGGGACAATGCGAGATCATGGGATGTCTTTTAACTATTATGAAAGTTATACATTTGACGGTGTTCAGCACTGAACATAATCGAATTATGGTTCCCTCCACAGTAGGGGGATGGATGTCCGTTATGTCTTCAGAGTACATGATCCATGGGGCTTCATAAAACGTCCGTTCACCTCATTTCAATGAATTCCTGCCTGTTCGAATCTCTCTGTGGTAGGCCCAGGTAACACGTCTTACAATCGGTCTCCCCAGGTCGCGTTCTCATTGATCCATTTGCCGAGTCCATGGCATATTCCCGTTTCCATGACGACCTATTATTATAGTTTTGTGCTCCTTTTTTGGCTCCATTGTGGTTACTACGTGACGACCATAATAGTCTGCCATTGACCGATGTTTCACTATGTCCATTATTGGAGGGTACACGTGACACTTGGGAGCCGTGTCGCCAGGACGACATAAATGCAGTTCTGGTGTAGACGTAGCTGTCATGACGCCCGAGTGCATATCTGTGCCAAAATCGCTGGATCTCGAGGTGGACCTGAAACACATGTGTTATATGGGAAATTTATTAATTTTAAATCAGAAATTTACACGCCTATTTTTATTCTTTGAATTATAGAATACTATATTGATGCAGGGGAAAAGGGAAAAATTGCAAAATAAAGGAGATGTTTGGTAAATCTTTTGAATCATTCGCCTTTTAACAGAAAAAAATCAGCCAATTACAATGAAGAAAACGGCGATAATTTCCATTATTTGATTGATTGTTTTGATATTCACATATTGTCCAAGAAGTCACTGTAAAGTTTTGTCCATACATAACATTGATTTCAAGGACTAGTGATCTCCTGCACAAAAGATTAATATAACCAGGCCGTTAAACTGCCGTCTGTACCTGTTGCCTTGTGTCAGTTACATCGACAACATCGCATTTAATTTGAATTTCAATACAAATGAATTTTCAATTGTTATATATAGAAATACAATTGACTGCGGTTCTTTGCAAGGATTCAGGCATTTAGTACCACCTACGTTAATGTTTAATGTATTATGATATGGCGGTCATATCATGAAACGTTTATTTATTTTACAGAGAAAATTCTCCCTTTCAGAGAAAACAGATCTTCACCGTGGACACTTAAATGTATATTATCGAATTGATAACAAAGTTGATATTTCATCAACAAAGATATCATCGATAGATATCATATCAGCCGTTTTTCCTAAATTCAGAAATAGTAAAAACGCGAGGTCAAAACATATCTAGACTCTGAATGTATGTATTATGAAATCAACAGATATATATTTACGTTTTGTGTTATTTTTACCTATCAATTCGATAAGTCTAGATCTTATACAAAGTAATGGGTAAACATTTCAGATCAACAATATGACTCATTTTGGCACCATTCTGAAACAAAAACAACGAAACAGAATTATGATTCTCAAATTCGACCAAAGTATATTGATAAAGATTGATATGAAGATTGATAAGAAGGTGCAAGAAAATCAGACCAGATGTTTCAGAAGAGTAAGCGTCTTCTTTGTCATCGACAAACCCGCCATATACACCATGGTTAGGACCACCTTGAACGCATTGCGCAGAGCATCATATGACATACACAGATTAACATTTATGAAATTCATCAAGATGATAACGTCTTTTTTTAAAAACACTAATATCACTATTTCTAAAATATCATCTTCAAAGAAATATACCGAATGCCATGATTGTTCATCTGTCGCCCAGATTGCATTACTATCGACAATAAATACACTGATGACCGTTCAGTTGTTAAGGGACCTATTCAAACACCACCATATGGACACTGTTTTGCAATATGCAGCTTCCAACAGGCACTTAAGGGTTAAAAAAAACCCCAATAATTAAGTCTTGATTGGTGTCTAAATAAGATCATGCAATAAGACGATGAAGGTTTTACTGACGTGCTGTGAGACGTATTAGTCAGCAAAGTGAGCCATCAAACCTGACAGTCGGAATTAAATAAGATATCATTATCTAGTTTTTATTATATCATAGGCATATTCTATCAATTCCATCGGTAGTGTCATAATAATTACAATCCCTCTCGGTACAATCGCGCTATCTATGACGTTAACGCTGCGTAAATCTCTTTTATACATCGGTAGGGCACTGAGTTAGTTTAACATTCTGTAATGCACTTCTGAGTGCATACTTTTATCAGATATGTTCTTCAGCAGAGAAAAAAGGAAGAATTAAAGGGATTTGGGTCAGGTGAACAGAATGAGTGGTCAATCTGTACTACTGTATAATCTGAACTGTGCGCTACCCAGTTCTTTACCATGGCACATTCGGATGTAGATTTCTTTTTTAATTCAGTGAGTTGTCTCTCTACATCTATGGGCGCTAACTGTGCCCCTCGGCTGAGTGACTTGTTATCATTTTTATAAGAGGTTAAATTTATCGAAGTATTTATCAAAACAGATCACAACAACAAAGACCTTGCATAGCCGTGTAATTTCTTAAATAGCTAAAATGCATTGACCACGTCCATCGTATATATAGATGTATCCACCAGGAAACCAATTGCCTAATTAACTACACGCACAACCTAAATGTACAAATATAAGCCAGACCTGTTAAAATACATATCACTCCAACGTATTTTGGGTAAAGAATAATGACAGTGTTTTGCTGATTGCCCTAACAGCTTGATATAAAAACACAACTTTATTAAAGTATCAAATGTCTTTGTAAAAAACATGTATTTAAGCATAAAGCATTTCGGTCCTTGACAGCTGCCAATGTCACTTAAAAGAAAAATATTTTGGTAAAAGAATTGATAGAAAACATAAAATCATTGCATTGAATAGCCTGCATGATGTTTGGATGGCTAGGTGTTTGCATGATTGTCATCATTTTAAATGAGATGTTGATAAGTAAGAATGGTACCTACAAATCATAAATCTCTACGTAACCATAAAATACTACAAAATCCTTGAAACTAAACTCCGAGGTTCTATTCTTAACAATAACCACATATACCGTATATTTTCAGGATAAAAGACTATTTATACTTCGTGTAATTAATAGCGTTTACTATTCAGATGCTATCAATTTGATACAGAACATTGTGGCATTTTTATCAAGCCAACAAGAGAGAAAAAAATACACATAGCAAGTACAGCACGTTTGTTATATTTTATACATTAAAAAGAAGCGATATAAAGTAAATATCGCTGTGGTTGAATATACCAGTAGCACAGTAAATAATTTGAGCGATACCAGGAAAAAATGCCAATAAAGCCATTATACAATATACTTATTATTGTTATGGTAAGCGCTAAACACTTAGATACTTATTTCGAAATCACCGACGATAACGGATCCTTTTTGAAAGACGACGTGCAAACTTTATGCAGTTGTGATATTCCAAGACGGTTACCTAGCAGCATAAGTTGGAAGTGTTTAGATAACATATCATTCATCACAAAATTGAATAAACGATGGATATATTTTATCGAGTTTAATCGAGTTTAACAAGTTATCGACAAAGTATAAGAAATAGATCCTTTACAGTGGATATTTTTTTTGGTTGATGATAAACTCGAAAGGGACTTGTTTTCATAACCAAAGTAGGCTTAACATGCAACACACATCGTGTTAAGAAATAAATTTGTTAATGAAACTGATACATGAAACATTCCATTAACCAGTGCATGGCATATTTCGAGACAGATAACATGTATCGAAACGTAAAATTCAAAGGTGATGAACGAATATTTCTTCACAAAAAATGACATGCAATATTACAATAATCTACATAGCTAAGTGAGTAAACATATAAACCAATACAGGCTGGTGATTCACACTACAGAAAAAAGTAAATCAAATGATTACATTCATTGACTGCTATATTCACATGTTTGTATTATTTCCTAGAAGTTTTTGTTTAATATGGGAATAAAATTGTCTCGGTTTTAAAAGTGTGATAAGATTAAAACAAATGAGATGTACTATAGCTATCGTTAGTCATTCTGTCTACAACAGTTAGATAGATCCTGTTATGCATAGTCCATGTTCCGATACATTTTTCAAACTGCACCTCAAGAAAATATCATATATTACTAATAAATCATGTTCACCGGCTAGACGTTAACCGCACTCAAATAAATGAGTGAATGAAAATTTTGGGGAAATTTTACGGTCGTCATAGTGATTTCATTGAGAAATATTCTATTCCTTTATGCGATATGACGATGAACTTGTTTGAGAGTCGTTAGTTTTCCTGTCAGTCCGGTTGTTGTATATTTGAGAACCTGACATTTCTTACTTGATCTGACCAAACTTTACACGGCGGGTGTCGGAGACGACTCAGAACACGTTTGAAGTCCCGGAATACCTGCAGGTAAATCTCTGTTTTGTTAATAATTTGTCCTAGTTGTATTTGAATTAGGATTATGATTACGTTGACTTGTTGGTGTTTTCTTGCATGTGAGTGTTATATCGTAATGCGAACCTGTATAAGACAGCTTGTATACAGCTTTACGGCGTCGACCTGTCAAATGAGTGACTATTCCCTAGAACGGAAGCAGTAGAAAGACAAAAGACACACAAGTGAATAGAATCTTTCAAAACAATTTGTATTTATATACAGTAGAGCCAAAAAATTAAATAAACTACACCATGCCGCTGTTTCGTCCTTATAGAATTCGTAAGTAGCGCTAAGGCTTTAATTATGAAACCTTGGAAGCGACTTAGAAAAATAAAAAAGTTTTACAACACCCCACCCCCGCTTTAAAGAAAAGTCAGTGACAAATAATTGAATTCTAGGTTACATGAGTTCTTCTGTTTTTATTACTAACGTAAAACGAATATCCCGTGTTCTCAATACAGGCTTACACTTGTGTTTCCATTCAAATGTATACTGGCATCATAAACACATGCATGTGAAGTTCTGTTGAAATGATGCAATATTTAGAACGACTAAATTTATCTAATTGTGGAGTTAGTGAAGATACCTTATGTTTCCACACTTATTGCGATCATGTTTTCCACAGTCTCTTATATTTTCAACACTTTTAACCCCTGGCATCACTGACATTTATTACAAGATCGAAACTGCTTTATGATACAGTAAAGGTCATAAAGATATTCTAAAGTTCTGACCACAGCCATTCAAATTCCAGATTTCAATTTTTAGTAATGAAAGTTTTCGTTAAATTGAAAGGTGAAAAGTGGTACAAAGGTATGGCTGTGATATATGCTGGAGTATCCGGCCGTGATTCGTTTCATGGAACGGACGTGTGAAGGTCTTGGTTCACCTGCCTGGTTTTTCCGATTTTCCTCTCACAGTAAGAACCCTCGCGCACTTTCATCTGGGCCAAGGGCCAACAAGGGTGATTCATATAAACTGGAAAAAGTTGTTTTGCATTTTTTGGAGAATGAATTAAGTTTAATTTACAATATATATAAGGAATATAAAAATCTGTGTGCGGAACGACATCAAAATATTGTTCTGGTTGACATTATAGTAATCGAGTGTTGTGGTAGGATAATCCACCTGACTACTGACAAGCTTATGGAAACAAATTGTTTCCCTCTGCTGATTTATTTTATTATTTTCATACGAGGCTGATGATTTCGATTTCCATACTGTAATCTTCTAGATAGCAGCATTGGTGGTAACATGTTGCAGTCCATATTCACTGGTTCCAATGTATTTTTGTAAGATGTCGTTAAGACTACTTTATTCACAACACAATGTTTTGAGAAAAGCAGGTTAATAAAGAAAAACGGAAAATTTCATGATCATCATGAAGATCTCATTGCGAAACATATTATTCTCTTGTCATAAGGTCCAGGTGTCAAATAACAGGCTCTGTAACTTATACAGTGTTGAACTATGGGATTTGTCTCATTTAAGCACTGAACTGCTAGCAGATGGCACTGCACTCTACAGTTGATATGAATTATCTAATCTACAGACGATTAAAATGTCGGCCTTTATATTAACATTTATATATATTACCTGGTTTAATTTGCGTCCTATCAACAGTCATGTTTATTTATGGAACACTTTTCTTTTTGTGTGTGTATGATGCTAGGTATCCTGCAAATGCATGTATTGAATACCTGTTTTGTGGGAGTCTGGTATGTTTCGTCCAGACGACGGAACAAAAAACCTTCATCACCAACCAGGTCAAACGCTCAATCAAAGGCCAAAAGTGAGGCAATAACAAGGGAGAAATTAGATCCTAAGTGAAGTCGGCCCTAACGATCAAGCAGTGGGGTCAGCAGGTTTGGTTTATTGTTTGGTTTATTGTCACTTTACATCCTATTGACAGCCAGGATCATATAAGGACGTTCAAGGTTTGGATGGTGAAGAAAAGAATTCCCGGGGAAAAAACCTACGATCGGTCTGTGGCCAGTACCTGACGACTGCCTCACAAAGGCATAAAACCCGCGACCCAGAGGTGGAGAGCTAGTGATAAAGACGTCAGGTGCCTGAATCACTCAAGCACCGCGGCCCTGGGCTAGCAGGTATGATTAGTTTAACCAAATCGAAGGGCGCCATGTATTGATGTATAATTTTTTGGAAGTAAAAGTAATACAAAATTTATTGAAATTTCCCGTACCACCAGCTACTAACTGAAGGATAGTGGGCACAAATTGAGCTTGACTTAACTCTAATTACAGTATTTTATGTTTTGCGTTTGTATAGGGTAAACGATGTTTATTGAGCATTGATATCTAGTTCAGAAGTGAGGCGGCTTAAGTCTCAAAACTCTCCAAAACGTGGAAAAGCATCGAGTGCATCATTCAATGATATTGTATGTAATTTCAGCAATCGCAAGTCTGGAATCATTAAGTATGGTGTGTGTAATCAGTCGCTTGCACATTGATTTAATCAGCAAAAACAATAAATCGGAAAATACCACCAGATTAACTTAATCCGAATTCAGACTTAAAAAGCGATGTAACAAGAGCCAAATGTGCACAAGATACACTCTTTGAAAACATAACAACACGTCAACATAATTTTAATTAAAATACAAAATCAACAAACAAGGGTAAACTATGAACAAATGAAAGATTTACGCTCTTGAAAAGAACAAGGAGAATAAGACCAGGTGTTCCAGAAGAGTAAGCGTCTTCTTCATCAAAGACACTCGCCATGTAAACCTTAGCCAAATTAAATAAGTATTGTCACGTTCTCAAAAGAGAAAACAAATACGAATAATGTGTTCCAGAATGTTGAGTGTTTTCTGTTTTAACCACGACACAAATAATTACACTATGGCCAATAAATGTGCTCGACTGAGAACCTGTATAACTACAACACGACCAATGGACTTCACTGATATGCATCCCTCCAAAAAATTTGTAGTAAAGATTGTAAAAATTCTAATTAGGAGCATTTGACCTAAATATGAATTAAACTGCCACAAATACCTGTTTTGCCACTCTAGAACTCTTCAGTGATGCTAGACTGCAAATTTATCATAATGTTACGAAACGTGAAATAAATCCCGTTATTTTAACGTTAAATGTTAAACGTAAAACTCACGGGAAAAGAGCACAGGCGTTATATTAGCTTGAGATTGCCTTTTAAACGTTTAAATACAATTACAATAACATTGGAATTTTCATCTTCGTTAAATTCAAACGTTAAAAAATCTTAACGTCGGACTTTATTGTTAGTTATCGCTGACAGTTAACGTTATATAAAAGTTAAAATGACAATAAAATGTTTTTTTTACCTAAAATGTGGGAATAAATTACAAAAAAACCCAGGTCGGAAAAGTGTTCTAACCCTATATTTAAATTTCACAATTTTCAGTATGAAATGATTTAAAAAGAACGTCAAGTACATATTTATTATCTGAATCGTGCCACTATTCGTAACAAGCACATTAAGGAAAATGCTGACATGTCAATATATTTAGAGATCAGGTAAGATGAAATCTGGTGAATCATTTTAAAGCGCAAGAAGTTCAAGTCAAGTGTGTGAAGCGGTGAGGTGTGTGAGCTATTCATGATGAACATATCATTACGGGCTCAAAAGAGTCAATCAGTGCGGTTTCTGTAGATATTATAGGATGACGGATATGCTTACTACTCAGAAACACATTGGTTTGGCTGTCATAACCCTAACCCTTACCCACACACAGATATCAACACATACTGGTTTACATATTATGTAGATCTAAAGATACTTTGATTAAAAGGCAATAACTCTGAGCATATAATACCATTACAGCACAATTAATTTACACTTTAGTAAAAGCAATATTGAAACAGAAAACATTTTACTAAACATGCTGTGGTGTATTTAAAATATTACTTACCTCTTCATTCAGAAAGCAAAACAGTATTGCCAAAATAAATCCCTGGAATAAAAAAAACAAATTGCACTTATAAATACTCAGTGCTCGCAATGAGGGATCTTGAACGATGCTGTTTTCCATGATGATCATACCACATCATTACAGGTGTAATTATTACTTTATATATAACGAGAGATCGAAAAAGCCAGTGTAAAGTACTACGGAAAGGTGAAACGGGATAAAGGCAATACTGGACCGGCATAGTGTATGTAAACAAAACTTTAAAAATATGAATAAAAGTCTGAAGCTAGAGGAATGATGCCGTAAAGGGAAAAAATCCTATGTCATTATATTAGAGTGATGGTTGTAGCTTTGTCATCTTGAGATCTCAAAAATGAGGCATGGCCGATTTTCGTCTACACAGCAAAAACCTTCAAATACATTGTAAATTGAGGTTACTTAGCACAAAAGGAATGTATTGTTAAGGAGTTAACACCTCTCTATAAAATGAGACATGGCCGATTTTCGTCTACATAGCAAAATCTTCAAACACATTGTAAATTGAGGTTACTTAGCACAAAAGGAATGTATTGTTCAGGAGTTAGCACCTCTCTATAAAATGAGACATCAGTCTCAAACTTTACCTCGAATTAATTTTCAGTTTATACAGAGAGACCGGCATCATTCCAAGGCAAAAATCAAGGCTTATATTTGAGATGGGTCATTCGTCAAAACCGGTTTATTTTCTCCGTGTCCGGCTCATCTTTTTAATGAACGGCTTATTTTCTAACATATACACTGTAAACCCAATATCATTGGTGTGAATTCACTAACGTATCATCATGGTATTCGACTTGTAAAATGTCTCACAATTTTAATTTAAAATGTTACATGATTATATTAAATATTAAGTTACCTGGAAGGAGTTATAGAACATTTCGCCGTACAAATACGGTACATCTAAATCTTCGTCCAATTCCACTCTGAACAGCACGGCGAATACAATGTAGCACACGCCAAACAGTGGAATCAAAACGCCGATGAACTTTGTGAGTTTTCTAAAAGCGAACAAATCTAGTTTTGAATTATCAATAACACAACGTTTGAAAGTATTTATAGGCCAACTATGTCGAGTAATTGCTCTCATTAAACATCAACAACATCAGGAAGTATCATTAAATTCGTTTATAAGTTTTTATAATCATAAGAACAGAAATACGTAAGCATGTTAACAAAAGTATATTTGGAAGTATATCAATTGTGACTGTTTAAAGTTGTTGATGAATAAAAAATGAACACGTAATAATTAGCAGGTATTTCTTACCTTACTTTCCGCGCCCCAGATACATTTCTATTAGTCTTAACTCGGGTGAATAAAACCCGTACTATATTAATAAAGAAAACAAAATTAATCTGAAAGAAAAAAAACATGCATTAGATAGTTGACTCCATATAAGTATCAGAAATGGAAAAAAAAGGGAAATTAAAATGCATATTTACAGCTATCAGATTTTACATTACTGATTTTTTCCGCTAATGTTTTTGAGGCAAACACAATAGAATGGTTTCAAACGATAGGCAGAGGTTATGTTTAATAAACAAAAGACTCAATACTACGGAAACCTGACTACTGTCCAAGACTTTGGCCATCAATTGAAATAGCCATGTGTACATTACAAATGTCATTAAACGGTAACATTGTTCTATAATGCGTTTTATCCCTGGTATCACAAGCGGACATCTAAAGTCAATATAATACCATTTGATCCTTGGTGTTATAAGTGGACATATTAGGTCACTATAATGCATTTTATCCCTGGTATATCATGTGGTCATCAAAGGCCACAGATGACAATTACTTAGTTTTCCAACCTCATTCCGGATTTGATCCTGGTTTTATTTACCGTATACCGCTGATATTGCGTCAACCTTATATTAATGTATTATTCATATAGAACCTGACAACATATTGGCAACCGTATGTTCATACATATATATCATTGCTACCAACTGTACAATTTGAAGTGTCATCTTGGTTGCGATCGAAGTAAAGTTACATGTCAAGTAAATGAGCTCAAACATACGATTGCCTCTCCTTTGATCGAGATGTGTATACTTTGAAATAATTGAACAAACAAAGGATAATTTCCTTCCAACGAAACCAACATGGACAGCTCTCCACCAAGCTGTGTGATTAACGAAGTGATTTCAATTTCCTAATGTGAAATTTCCATTACTTGATAACAATATATCTTCATCCTCAATCTATGATGTTTACATGTCACAGTTGTTTCGATATTCAAGGGCCTGTTCCTATTATTACGATTGTCGTGCAATTCGTCAACTGAACTGGGAACTCGTAACACAAGGTTTCAAAAGATGAAGGTTGATGAAAGTTATGGGGAAGGTATTACGGTCTTCATTGTGATCCGACAGTGAAATATACTTCTCATTTGTGCGATATCAAGCTAGTCATGTTTGATGCCTGTTGGTTCCGTTATTGTATACCTTAATCTCATTTGAAAACGTGACATTACTGAACTTGGATTGATCAAAATTTATATTGTGGATGTCGTTAAAGAAGAAGAAATTTACTCATTCGGATCACGTGGTCTTAAAATCCTAGCACGTATTGAGGATCTCTGGGTTTGTACATTTCGCCCACGGCAATATTTTCCTCTTACCGTGATTGAAATGAGCCAATGAGTGAATTAAAGGAATTACAATCTCAAAAATATGTCAATTTGTCCATTTTTTTCATTATCATTGATCATGACATATGAAACATATTCAACATTTACATGTAAATGACAATAACAATAGTAACATCTTCTTACCACAGTCGTAAGTATAATTGGTGCTGTGATGATCAACATGAATTCCTTTGTAGGACTGGTATTCCAGCATCTGTAAAATGTAGTTTTATAATGGAAATATCATAAGCAACAATTCAGATGTGTCGCCTTAACCATCGTAATTTCGATCCACTTAAAGGCATTTCCTCGACTTTCCGATGCTGTTATATAATATCAATTCAACTATTACATCAAATTGTTTTGATTGATTTCCATGTCTCTATTACACGTACTTTTCCAAACCCAACTCTGTAAGTCAGGTTGTGTTATGCTAAGCGTGCAGCTTTCGTGAGTAGGAAGGAAAACCACTTTTCCAACTCCATTTTCGGTAGAAGTTAGAGGTAACAAACAAAACGTTTTAGGAAATGAAACCAGCATTTTTATTATCAATTTGCTTCAGTTATATACTCTTTAGCCGCTTATTTTCGCGGGGATTATACTTTCGCTATTTCGCGAAAAATCACCAGGTATATGGTAACAGGAAAATGTCTGAAGAATTTACAAAAGAAACAGCAAGGCCAAATAGCGAATTAAACTGCATCATACAGCTATTTCGTCCTTCTTGAATTTATCAGTGATGCTATATTATGAAACTTAGGACGCAACTGAGAATATTGAAATTGATACAAGAAATGTCAAAATCTAGATAAGGAAGCTGCATAAGCCCCAGAAATCAATACATTTCGTTATTTTCACATACATGTACCAGTTTATTTAGGAACAACGTCAAGTACATGTGTAGATTCTGATTCGCACCATCATCAAATTTAATTAAAACATATTTGTTTATCAAATATAGTTAACACATCCGTCGTCTACTTACAACACGTCCTCTAGGTTGATCCTAACGATGACCCACGGTACAATGAATATAACAGGTAACACTGTAAAGCGATGTAGAAGGATATAAGAACAATGTTATACAACATATAACAATGATATATATATTTTATAATAAATAGTATTAGGGCAAGCCATATCACATACATAAAAACAAATATGTATATACCCATAGTAATTATTTCGTTATATATATCTATCAAATAATACCAAATATATATTCAATGACCAGAATAATCACCGGGCTCTCTTTATGCGTCCACATTTATAAACCAAAAACCTAAAAATATTTCGGCATTGAAGTGGTGTATTTATATACGATAACAGCATGATAGCATATCTAGTAAACTTTATGAGGTCTGCAGAAAAAAACATAGTTCAGGTATAATTGTGAATCTACAATACATCATGTGTTATATTGCTAAATTGCCTATTTCCCGATTTGCTGACGACTAATAATTGTAAAGCTGGATGTGTTTACTGCTCGTTAGTTTGCCTACTATTACGTTGTTGCATGTTGTATACCTTGTTCTCTTTTGAGAACGTTACATTATTTATTTGGTTGGACCAAGGTTTACATGACGGCTATTGTCAATGAAGAAAAAGACGCTTACTCTTTAAGTACACCTGGTATTATTCCCCTTGCACTTTTCTAAGAGTCTCCTTGCAAGTCTTTCATTTGTTAATTTTTTTGTCCCAGATTTATTGAATTTGAGTTTGGATTATGATTATGTTGTTTTAAATTGTGAACTGCTTTATTTCGATCTGACATTCAATAATATTCCGATTAAGTGAAAATCAGTCTATTACAGTTAATAAGCAGTTTGAAACTGAATCATTACATGCATGGCAGGTAACGACACAACCGTATTAGCGTAAAACACTAACAATATGTGAGGTCTAGTTGTTTTCACATTAGTGAGCTTTGACTTGTTTTGTTTTTATCGTTGTCGGATGAAACAGCAAAAGAATAGAAGGATTGTTTAAGCCAGTTCATTAAAACGAAATGCAGTAATTCCGAGGGTTCTTATCTACTCCTTTCTTATGCCGCGTCAGCCATTATCGCTCAGCGCTGTCAGAAACATGTTCTAGTCGACGCAAGCAGAACGCAAAAAATAACCTCTTTCATGGCAGTGATACTTTAGACTCACAAGGCTAGTGATTATATCACTTCTAATACTTGAAAAGAGATATGTTTTTTTAATACTGGATTCAAATTCTAAAATAGTTCGGTTTGGATCACCATGTAGGTAAGATGTCAAAATGATATTTACTGTGATTTCATAACATAATTCATAAAGACGGCTAAATTTTCGATGTTTATCTCTTTACTAAACTTTTTTTCTTCGCCATTACTTCAATTTTGGTCTAACTGTCGAGGTTTCTCCGAAATGTGTGAGGTTCCATTCCATGTCTCTATTACACGTACTTTTCCAAACCCAAATCTGTAAGTCAGATTGTGTTATGCTAAGCGTGCAGCTTTCATGAGTAGGAAGGAAAACCAATTATCCATCTCCATTTTCGGTAGAAGTTAGGGATAACAAACAAAACGTTTTAGGAAATGAAACTAGCATTTTTATGAAAAAATTGCTTCAGTTATATACTCTTTAGCCGCTTATTTTCGCGGGAATTATATTTTCGCTGTTTCGCGGTACATTAACGTGATAGCGAAAATGTAATCCGTGATATAATGAGACACGTTTGTATAAATGTCCATTTACATCAAGATCGCAAAATCTTTATTTATTGAAATATCATTCGATCGTCTGAAATGAAAATCGCACAAATGTTGACCATGAAAATCACCAGGTATATGGTAACAGGAAAATGCCTGAAGAATTTACAAAAGAAACAGCAAGGCCAAATAGCGAATTAAACTGCATCATACAGCTATTTCGTCCTTCTTGAATTTATCAGTGATGCTATATAGGCCTGAAATATTGTGAAACCTAGGACGCAACTGAGAATATTGAAATTGATACAAGAAACGTCAAAATCTAGATAAGGAAGCTGCATAAGCCCCAGAAATCAATACAGTTCGTTATTTTCACATACATGTACCAGTTTATTTAGGAACAACGTCAAGTACATGTGTAGATTCTGATTCGCACCATCATTAAATTCAATCAAAACAGGGATGCGTGTATTCATTTCAAAATGACAACGAATTCTTTGACAAGTGGAAAAGTTACATATACCGTGGTGCAAGCAATTATCTCTCGTACTCAAGAAAATACATCATGTTAACCATCATCAATGTTTTTTTTTCAATTCACATTTGAAACAAGTAAGTACACCTGGTATTCTGATATTTGATATTGCCGACAGTCTTCCATGCTCTTGACATGCCTACATGAAAGGTGATCGCCAGGGCACAATTCAGCATCAGGTGTATGTTTTTTACAGTGATGTTATTTAACATTACAGGAATACTACTAACATAACGTATGTTAGCTTGAATGAATTTTCACGTTTTTCTTGATTACATTATAGTTTGAATCCTGTACACAGATGTGATACCAGGAAATATCATCAAAAGAAAAGCTATTTCATTATATATCTGCACTTTCAATATTTAGAAATATCAAAGTGATAACCGCGCTATTTTTCACACAACTTTTTTTTTTTTTTGCTTGCAGACTTGCACCAATGAAAGAAGAGAACACAATTCATCTTATGTAATTGACAAATCATAAAACCTCGTAAAAAATAAAATACAAAACCAGGCATGTGATGCGGCCAGGGTTGTTTACTATATAGTGACACGACTTTCACTTACATGGAAGTCAGCGAACAATACCAGCCAGTAACTTAAATAACCGCATCAGAAGCCAAATCCAGTCCCCAATCGAACTTCTTGAAAGTGGAGCTAGACATTTCAAGAGGATTCGTGTCATCGACAGAGGGAGCATCTACCTAGGTTGCCCCTTTATTTTCTGCCGCGTAGTAACTTATCATAGACAATAATTTTTAAACTCTCTCTGAACGTTTTACAGCAAATTTTGTCTGTTACCCACCATGATTATTAAAGTTAATCTTATTCGAAATTTATTTTGTGCTGATGTGTATACTGTTTTCTGTTAACGGATTATATTTTGTCGCGTACTGCGGAGTAACAATGAGTGAGTAGTGACGGCAAAAAAGCATATTCAGCTTCGCCATTTTATTACTGTCCTAAACTATACCAGTATTTGACTATTTTGCTTGTGAAAATGTAATAAATAGAATGTTTATTAGTGTGTTCAGTAATGTTAGGCATTTCACTCGTGTGTCTATGAGTTTTGCTTCGCGCTCGTGAAAAATACTTAAATATTCGACATACTTTCGAAATATATTACTGAAGGTACTATTCAATATCCTTTATGTCCACAGAGAAAGGAAAAGATGTCAGATACGGAATCTAAAGAAAGAAACATTTAAGTTTGTATAGTAATGTTTTGCCTTAAACTATTGGGTATACATAATTCTAATATCTTGTATTATCTTTCTGAAATAAAAAAAAAGTAGTAAAGGTGTGTAAGACAAACATAATTTGATTCATAAGATATTTTCTATACAAGATGTAATATACTCACACCAGCCGAGGAAGATGTACATTTTCACACCATGTCGTTCCGTGAACAGAGTCCGGTATACCAGGACATGTAAGTACAGGGCTTCCATAAAGATCCACATACTAGTAGTCAATACACCGTACACGAACAATGTAAACAGAAGTTTACACTCCCAGTGCTGTTTAACAGAGGTAGTAAGCAGTGGTATCAGTAAACTTAACACTTTTTTTGTTACCTTAAGTTTAATTGCTAGTTAGTATCAAGCTAGTCACGTTTGCTTTATATGTACCCGATGACCTCGGAAAGAAATAAGGACGCGAACATTACCATACAATTAAGTTTGTTTAAAAATTCTACAAAAGACACACAAGTGTCACAAGTAACATCTCTCAATTCAAATTTAGAATTTAAGAAAGAAAATCCAAATGATGAATTTAACATCGATATTTTGTCCTTTTAAGTATTCGTTAGTAGTGCTAAATTTTGAAGCCTAGAAGGAACTAGAACATCAAAATTGACAGAAATTTCAAATCTAAAACAAATTTATGTACTAGTCTCACAAATTCTAGTTTTATGTTTCATCCAGTTTCACAAAGTCGTAGTTAACAGTTCATTGAGTGATCGATCGGGCGTGCGGCAACTTCCATAACCATAAATAACAAATTGAAATTAAAGGGCATAAATGTGAATTCATATCTACCTTTGATATACTACAGTGTAGTAGTAGATTTGAATATAAGTATTATGAAATATCATGTAGACTTTATGTGCTTAATGCATACATTTCTCGCTTAGTAAGTAAGCTATACTTCAATTTATTGTCGCACATATCCCGCGTATGAAACAATAGATAAACAAACGTCAGCAATGAAGCATGTTTTGAACGATATGGTATGGATTTCATTGGTGCGATTTGTGAAGTCGTTAGAATACACTATATAATGATGTATCAACAATCACTAATTGAAAATGACTTTACAACATTTTCTAGTAACACGATGTCCAATAGTAGAATGATATTTAAAGGAAACCGTTCCAAGGACTAGGTTCAGTGACTACCTCACTGAACAACTTACGGGAGACCCATCACATGCCCTTCAGAGCAATTGGGGAAACGTGTCTTGCTCAATGCCACAACCACGTCAGCGCAGACCGGAACTTCTTGAGAAACACAAATCGCTAAAAGTAGAGAACATCGAACTGCGCACCTCAAGTTACATCCCCCTACTAAATGTTACATACCGAATTGCCCCTTATTAGCTGGTACTTACCAAAGAGCCATCATTCCGGAACATGATGCCCTCATCGCTCCGGATAATATCCTTTTCCAATCCTAGGCCGTCCACAAACAAGCTGTCTTTCAGAAAGGACATGACGGCACGGAAAATGAAGGCCAGGAATAAGTTGATATGTAGCGTGTTACTCTTAGAGTTGAGCCGTCTGTAAAATGTAAAATATCAATGCAGCCAATAAAAAATAGAATGTGACGTATTCGCGTTTCAGGTTTTCAGGAAATGGAAAAAAAAAAAATATCGGCCATTTACATTGGCAATATCGTTCTACTAATCATCAAAAATACCGCTAAAATACTGGTGATATTTTACTTGTAGGGGATGTTGTACAATGTTGTCATGTGATTCAAGTTTAAAATTCTATTGAACAGTTTTTGTCTTTTTCTTGATGATGAAAGAGCTCATGTTATAAAGGATTTGATCTACTTTGTGATGATGTTAGTGATGATACAACAGCCACAGTAACGCCGTGTTCGTATTATGACGTAATAGCAAATATGTTTCAGGTCTACGGTGTCTAAAACATCACCCAAAAGCTGTTATTTCCGGTAATTCAACTCCGTTTGTGTTGATTGATTTCCGCGAGTTCGTTTTTGTACGAGAATATGTTGATAAAGTGTTATTAACTCTGTAACGATTTCCTGTGTTAATCAAACACTGATGCAAGTGAGGTACCGACATCATATAACGGATGAGTTTATTTCACGAAACAGGACACCTGAACAACTCCAGCGGCAGTTTTTCCAAAGTATTTTGATCCATACTTATAAACCTCTATGGATTTTAGAACGTTATACAGGATTTCCATGTACAACCTGCCTCTCTCAAGCGTTTAAAATCATCATGATTTGATATCATTTGTTATCAAATGTCCACGACCTGACAAACGCCGACAGTGTTAAGACTCTTGACCGTTAGAAATATTGGTGTAACATTTGTACATATTGTTATTAATACTTTGACACGTGGTTTCACAGCAGTTGTGTTCTCATAGAGGTTGTGTTTTCACTTCGGCATATTTTTGTTGTTTTATCCATATTGGGGTCACACACTTTCCCTAATTATATCCTGGTCTTCATCATCCTGTTGTTATTGTCAACGAGCATGGACATGACACTAATGCAATCGTCTTGATTACAAAAATACTTAAAGACAGAAATATAAACACAAGATACAGATTAATGTTCGGGTCGAAAAAACTGTGCTTTACTTTTGTGTTTTGATAACCCAGAGTAGCAATGCACGTTTGGGCTGATGTCGATTAATTTCACAAACTCTATACACATTGCTAACAATTGAAAATAATTGCATACATCTTTGAATACCTTAAATTAGTTTACGCCGTGATCTTGTGGCAGTGAAAACATTCATCACATCTTAAGAAAGACTGTAAATGTTGTGGAGTATAAAGGGAACCTCGTAACTTCACAGGATGGGCCACAAATTGTGGTAAATATCTTGCAATGTCTATATATATATATATCCCATGACGGGAAATTAATTAAACACGGGAACTATTTCGATACGAAATTCGTAATTGAAACCTTCGGATCAAGACACATTTTGTATATGATGCATTTTTAGTGATAAAACTAACAAAGGACGACAATTTTGAACTAGTGACATATCAGGGCCTCGAACTAAAGGATACGTCAACAAATCGCTAAGCCAAAAAATTCGAGAACTGCCAACTACACCACACAAACATCCCCAAAAAAGGATGTTTGGAAGTTGTAGTGATAGACAGCTGGAAATTCTTTACATGGCGTGATGATACATTATAATGTAGATGTATTGTTACATCGCGTGACAGTTAATATACACTTGGATATGCATTGACAATGTCGTTTGGTAGTACCTACCTACAGCACAGCATGATGAAGACAGCGATGACAAGAGAACACAAAGAGACACCATAACCTATGTTGTACATTAGTCGAATTCTTGGCATGTGCTCCTGTAATAAATATATCATACCAAATATATTACAAATTTGTCAAGATTAAAGCAATTTCAACTCAAGTCAAAATAATTTCACTGTCGACTGTAAAACTACTTCGTGATCATATAACGGAAATGAAACATGGGATTGGAAAATATCTAGTTAACGTACATTTAAACAATGAAAATGAAATACATAACCTACACAATAATGCCTTTGGATTATACTTTATTCATATCTAACATTTAAACAGTTTATATTGATAATATATTACTTTCATTCATTTTAAAATAAATACGAAACTAGTTACCCAACTTATATCGTTCCAATCACGTATATTGACCCGGATGGAAGTGCGCTTGGTGTCTAACATATATTTTTGGAGGAACTCGGAGTACCAGGGGAAAACCCACGTTATTGGGCAAATGACGCTATACATTTTCATGTTCGTCCGCACACTGGAACTCGGACGTCTTGGTCAACAATTCCCTACTATTACGCCACCCAACCACCCGACCACCCAACACATCAATACCCTCCAGCTAACCCTTTACTATGCCTTCGTGATACAAAGAAACGTACGCACGCCGATAGTAGTGAGTCCTTTTACCGGGACACACGGAGTGTAATCAGACCACGTGCTGTTCGTCTTAGGGTTGATAAACCAAGTACCATTTTCTGTGCAGTGTCTGCTGGCAAACGCTGAAATTTGATGAAAGCATTGAAATAAGTCAAATATCACATGCCATAAACATCAGTATTTAACGTAATATGGACGAACATCCTCGCTTATGTGAATGTTTTGAAAGATCTAAACACAAACACGTTGTCTAGAAAAAAATCAGGGACGACAAGTTAAAGCGAATATTGTGTATGTATTGTAAGCATCTTTTGGTAAAATAAGACAAATCAATTCATTCATTCAGCTTTACCCGACTTCTTGAAGCCATCAACGTAGGTTGCACAAGGCTGTGTCGCAATTGTCCCAGCAGGTGTGGCATTCCAGCACATAACATCATCCCAAGCCACGCCACAGAAAAGTCCTATCATAAAGATAGTTAACAACAAGCATTATATTAAGCCTTTTTAGATTAAAGATATATGACAGACAGACAGACAGACAGACAGACAGACAGACAGACAGACAGACAGGAAAAAGCAGAAGATAAAGAGAATCACATCTCAGTCAGTAAATGAAAGGGCACTCTAACAACCAAGCAAACAGACATACTGATAGACTGATAAAATAACGGTTAAAAAGATGGACAAAAAAGCAAACTTGTAAAAAGATTGTACATCAAATGGCATACGGTAGAACAATATACGAACAAACGGTGGGTAACATGGAATGAAATACAGACAAAAGGTACATAGACAAACGGGTAGGTACATAGAACGATATACAGACACACGGGTAGGTACATAGAACGATATACAGACACACGGGTAGGTACATAGAACGATATACAGACACACGGGTAGGTACATAGAACGATATACAGACACACGGGTAGGTACATAGAACGATATACAGACACACAGGTAGGTACATAGAACGATATACAGACACACAGGTAGGTACATAGCACGATATACAGACACACGGGTAGGTACATAGAACGATATAAAGACACACGGGTAGGTACATAGAACGATATACACACAAACGGGTAGGTACATAGAACGATATACACACAAACGGGTAGGTACATAGAACGATATACAGACACACGGGTAGGTACATAGAATGATATACACACAAACGGGTAGGTACATAGAACGATATACAGACAAACGGGTAGGTACATAGAACGATATACAGACACACGGGTAGGTACATAGAACGATATACAGACACACAGGTAGGTACATAGAACGATATACAGACACACGGGTAGGTACATAGAACGATATACAGACACATGGGCAGGTACATAGAACGATATAAAAACACACGGGTAGGTACATAGAACGATATACACACAAACGGGTAGGTACATAGAACGATATACAGACACACGGGTAGGTACATAGAACGATATACAGACAAACGGGTAGGTACATAGAACGATATACAGACACACGGGTAGGTACATAGAACGATATACAGACACACGGGTAGGTACATAGAACGATATACAGACACACAGGTAGGTACATAGAACGATATACAGACACACGGGTAGGTACATAGAACGATATACAGACACACAGGTAGGTACATAGAACGATATACAGACACACAGGTAGGTACATAGAACGATATACAGACACACGGGTAGGTACATAGAACGATATACAGACACACGGGTAGGTACATAGAACGATATACAGACACACGGGTAGGTACATAGAACGATATACAGACACACGGGTAGGTACATAGAACGATATACAGACACGCGGGTAGGTACATAGAACGATATACAGACACACGGGTAGGTACATAGAACGATATACAGACACACGGGTAGGTACATAGAACGATATACAGACACACGGGTAGGTACATAGAACGATATACAGACACACGGGTAGGTACATAGAACGATATACAGACACACGGGTAGGTACATAGAACGATATACAGACACACGGGTAGGTACATAGAACGATATACAGACACACGGGTAGGTACATAGAACGATATACAGACACACGGGTAGGTAAATAGAACGATATACAGACACACGGGAAGGTACATAGAACGATATAAAGACACACGGGTAGGTACATAGAACGATATACAGACACACGGGTAGGTACATAGAACGATATACAGACACACGGGTAGGTAGATATAACGATATACAGACACACGGTAGGTACATAGAACGATATACAAAGAGGTAGTACATAGAACGATATACAGACACACGGGTAGGTACATAGAACGATATACAGACACACGGGTAGGTACATAGAACGATATACATAGATGTAGTACAAAGAAAAATACACTGATAAAAAGGCATGAAATAAGAAGAACATATATGAGAGACACGTAGGTACAGAGAACACTGTTCTGATAAAGAAGTTGATATACAGAACTACACACAGATAAACAGGTTGGTATATGTAGACTGACAATATGAAAAACTGAGCTTATAACAAGTACTCAGAAAAAAGGCATCTGTAGATGGAATGTTTTAACTTTTCAAATATTAATACGAATCTAGTAAATGTGTAGAATTAAAAATACAATTACTTGATTGGGAAATTAAATATCGTCAAAGCTAATTACTGCTCATGTAAAAGAATTTGGAGATATATGTATACCATTTTGATATCGATTTTTATAACACATGACATTCCTTGTCTGGCGGTTTATATGTGTCCATCTTCCCCTGTTTACCACCATGTCGAGAGTAGAGAGGTACGGGTTACTTTTACTCAGTTCATGTCTTCTTGGAAAGCATGTAATATCCTTTTTTCAACACTATTTCGCATACAAGTCACGGATATTTAAGAGCAGAAATTCGTTGACAAGGACATAAAGATGCGCCTTTTTTTTCAATATCACCGTTTTATTTTATGATCATAGCACGAGGTATTGTGAGTTATAAATCAGAAGAACAGAGAAAGATGATGAAATTTAAATTTTGCGGACAGTAATAAATACACAAACAGATAAAAGCTAGCAAATAAAAACCTGTCAGTCATTTGGCTCCATTTATTGAAATTACAATGGCATTAGATGTTCTATTTCATTTACTTAGAAAAAAATATGGGGTACGATAAAGTTGCTATGAAATAAGGAAGACGGGATTTTTTACAAATCCAACCCAAATTATTCTTATATTGAATATCCAAATTATTCATATCACTTTGCCGTGGATGCGCCTCTCCCTTGTTTAAATTTTTTTTTTTCAAATCTTACCCAAAACATTGAATATCCAAATTATTCAAATCACTTTGCCGTGTTATCCGAGTATTCGATTTAAATTAGTTCAAATGTTTAATGTGATTTTTTTTCGGGACCGATGAAATATTTTTAATTAAATGATCCTTTTAGTTATATGAGTTCGAGATAGAGAGGTTCGACTGTGAGTACCAACGAATGACAAAGGACCTCCATATAACTTAAAGTTCTATCATCAGTTAAGAACAGTGTAGTGTCAGAGTTCAACTGTTACAGACACACGGGTAGGTACATAGAACGATATACAGACACACGGGTAGGTACATAGAACGATATACACACAAACGGGTAGGTACATAGAACGATATACAGACACACGGGTAGGTACATAGAACCAGAATCTAGAAGGTCCATGTGAAAAGCGTGTGCGTTACCACTACGCCATTCGACTGCAGCATGTTAATTACCGTAATTTGTAAATACTTCTTACCTGTTAGCATGTAATAATATCACTAGTACCGATAAGAAACAGAGCAAAAACAACACATCACACCTTGTTTGGGGAACAAAAACATACAGACATTGCGACAAAATGTTAATTACATGTTAGGAGTTCCTAATGTTGTTTTACATAAATACCTCCAGTGGGACTTTGGTACGTCTCATTACTGTAGATTTTCTCAAAGCAATCACTTTTTGCCTGTGTAAGACGGAGCTGCTGTTCAATGCGTGTTGAAATGGAATGTGTCTGAAATTAGAGAAAACAGGAAACTATGAATAAACATAGCATATACACTTAATTGTAACGTCTTTCATCCCTGTCCACATGTTGATATTGATCAGTCGTTACTGCTCCTCGCAGACCTTAAATACACACACACACACACACACACACACACACACACACACACACACACACACACACACACACACACACACACACACACACACACACACACACACACACACACACACACACACACACACACACACACACACACACACACACACACACACACACACACACGCGCGCACGCGCGCGCACACACACACACACACACACACACACACACACACACACACACACGCATGCACGCGCGCACATACACGCACACACGCACGCACATGCACGCACGCACGCACGCACCCACACACACACAAGGAATAAAAGAAAACACCCTAAAAACAACAACAGAACTGCTTAAAAATAGGATCACCGAACCGTAAGAATGATATAGACAGATGTTCATAATGGTTTAACATATAGGGTTGTAGAAACGACACCAGTGAATAGCACCTCACAACACAAACCTAGAATTAGATACACTAGAGCGAAATAATCCGACTGAACTACGTCATACATCCCTCTAGGATTCGTCAGGATTCATACCCAAGAGGCGCCTGATGACAATCAGAACTAGTCGAGATGTCAAAAATTAACTGGATAGATATAATAATTCCAAAATTTAATTAATCTTATGATTTCTTAAATATTGAATTAATTCCATGGTAGGGAATGACGACTCTACACTACTACATATCTATTTTCCATGGATGAGTTATGATATAGTAAAGATGATAAAATATGATTGATTCAAATGATGCTTTAGTCTCTATCGTATACTGCTACTACACGCAGCAAAACTCTCATTCTGGCATACATACATGTTGATGTCGTCCTTCGATTACGGCTGAATGTCGATGAATATTCATTAACTTATATAAGTTGCGTTTTACCTAATAAGATACAACTGAAAAAATCGTTTGCTGTCTTCTGTCTCTAAATCAATGAAACCCTGGTAAATACTAGCCGCAATACACCAATCGGTTACAGAAAACCTCTCCCCTAGCTCGTCCGGGTTGAGCGTCTGACTAGTAAACCATGGGTTCCGAGTTCGAATCCTAGCAGAGACATCGAAATAAGGATGCCCGCTGTTACATTACACAGAATGTGTATACATGTAATGTTGTAAATACCGTCTTGTAAAAAGATTTGTGGAAAATAAAAATAGTGTGAGATCATCTGACGAATGAAACTTTCACCAAACTCAATCTAATAATTCGCCCTGTATAAATCACCTCATCTGTTTTACTGTGTATAGCATAATGCTTTCAAATATATAATATCATCGAAAAATGTTATCACTATGACAGACCAAAGCTACAACAAATGTAATGCATGGTGGTATATAAAGAGGTCGTAACATCTAATCCAATGAAATATTTCTCAATAAATATATATATGTTAGATAGGTCTTTTCTAAGTCAAATAAATAATTTTGTCTCCCTTTTACCGATCAAATTAATCGACTATTCCATTGTAATTATTTTGTAACCATGGACACAAATAAAAAAATCGCCTTAGTATGGAAGAGCATTAGTACAACGCAGAGAAACATATAGTAGGTCGAAATTTCGAGTTAGTAATATAAATAAAACGAAATCTTTTTCTGTACGCGGCCCTTATGCTCTTCCGTACCACAGACATATTTAAATCCGAAGACAAATTTATAATCTAAATGACGTAACAACACAGCGTAGAGATTCCATTAATGTCAACTTTACTTAGTTACGATAACAGGGTAATGCTCCGAACAAAATGCTGTTGTCGTGTGGCAGTTTGGAGACTCTGATCATATTATTTATTACTGTCAGCAGATACATCAGTGACGTGTTTATGGGATATCTAACACAGCCTATAATAGATATGGATGGATTTATAGTCATATATCTTACTCGTATAACTTTTAAACCTGTTGATAATTTAAGATAATTAATTGTAATTTGTAATGTCCATTTAATGTAAGTAAATCGCCAGTAACACGACGGAGAGTTTCGGAAACGTATCCGCCAGATCATCCTATATTTTGTACTGTTAAATATACTTAAGTGTTCCTAAACGATTTCATAGGGTCGTTGGATTGACGTGTTCTGTTAATCCGGAACATTTCCTCATTTGACTGATAAGATATATGGCTTGTGCTCTGTAAAAGTGCGAATCATGAACATTTCGAAAGTCATTAATGTAAGGTAGCAAGACAATTTTACGACACCATTCAGACATAATCTTAGCTTCCTAAGGAATGGGTATCGAGAAATTAAAGGACTTACATGTATATCATCCCATTTCACAGCAGATAATCTTTCTTATATTTCTTATATTGGGAGTAATTCATCGACACAAAACATTAACACGCACTGTTGACACGTAATAGTTACTACAGATAAAGGGACAAACAACGTGAATTAAAACACAAACTAGTAGGACATAAGTCAGCAGCGTTTTCCTCAGTGAATTAGAACACAAAATAGTAGGACTAAAGTCAGGAACGTTTTCCTTAGTGAATTAGAACACAAATAGTAGGACTAAAGTCAGGAACGTTTTCCTTAGTGAATTAGAACACAAATAGTAGGACTAAAGTCAGGAACGTTTTCCTTAGTGAATTAGAACACAAATAGTAGGGCTAAGTCAGGAACGTTCTACTTCGTGAATTAGAACACAGAATAGAAGGACTAAAGTCAGGAAGCATTTACTTTGTGAATAAGAATACAAAAACGAAGGACTAAAGTCATTATCGTTTTACATCCAAATGCCTTTATATTTAGTCAAGTCAAAAAGAACTCGTATACGGTGTATAGATATTGATACGAGAGTCTTTAAATTCCAACCATCAGGTGTTTGTGACGTTTTCCACAATGAACTGATTCGTATGGCTTGCTGGACGTCATCGGGATTGCCAATCTCTGGGGTACCATTGTGATCACTTAATATTATATTTATACAAAATTTCCATAAAGTACAGACATAGATTTTATGGTCCCATATTGGTACTAGATCCTAACAAACACTTACTGATAGTAACATTGTCTTACTGGCAGTACCATTGTCTTACTGGCAGTACCATTGTCTTACTGGCAGTACCATTGTCTTACTGGCAGTACCATTGTCTTACTGATAGTAACATTGTCTTACTGCCAGTACCATTGTCTTACTGATAGTAACATTGTCTTACTGACAGTGCCATTGTCTTACTGACAGTACCATTGTCTTACTGCCAGTGCCATTGTCTTACTGACAGTACCATTGTCTTACTGACAGTACCATTGTCTTACTGACAGTACCATTGTCTTACTGGCAGTACCATTGTCTTACTGACAGTACCATTGTCTTACTTACAGTACCATTGTCTTACTGACAGTACCATTGTCTTACTGACAGTACTATTGTCTTACTGAAAGTACCGTTGTCTTACTGATAGTACCACTGTCTTACTGATAGTACTATTGTCGTACTGACAGTACTATTGTCTTACTGACAGTAACATTGTCTTACTGATAGTAACATTGTCTTACTGAAAGTATTGTTGTCTTACTGACAGTACTATTGTCTTACTAACAGTACCATTGTCTTACTGACAGTACCATTGTCTTACTGACAGTACCATAGTATTACTGAAGTACCACTAGAATAGTTTTGGAACATACATTATTTGTTCTCAACATTCTTCTCTTGAGTTTTAAGTTAACAAATGCAACCAGTCACTTGCAGCATTTAAATACATGTACATTATTTTAGAATAAAACCATCATTTGTATTAATAAACCAACGTTTCTTTAAATATATTTTGACCGTGCCATACGCGGTTCACAAAAGTATGGTTTTCAGTTTTCTATCATGTTTTTCCTATCTTGTTTCGATCTGTTATTTAACGGTCCAGTGTAGCCAATGGTTCTAGAATCTTACTGTTAAATGTATCTTAAGTAAACCCGTGCAATACCTTAAGACACGTAGTAGCTGTTCGCCATGCCTTGTTGTCTATCAATTCATTTGCACACTGTATAAAGCGGTTATGTAATCTGCTGTTGAAACACTTGTTGATGTAAACATAGAGAACAGCTTGTTATCGCGGATCTCATAGCATAACGCCAATTTTTCAACGAGATGTTACATACCTAGAACGCACTTCAGCGTTATTTGTTCTAATCTTTTCTACAATGCACATACTTTGGTCTCGCCTTGTGCATAAAACGTTTTTCCTCATATGTTAGAAAACCTATGAGGATAGATGTAGTAATATTTCTATTTTGATGTCCTGCTGAGAAATCAAGACGGAAATAATCTTATTTAAAATCCTTCTTAATAGTGGTAAAATGCTGTAATCATCTTGTTTACAAATTGTATGATTTGCAGAGGTCCGAAGAATTCTTCTTGTGCATATTTCGCCCAGTATTCAGTAAATACAATTATGTTTTCGGGAAGAAAAAAAAGTATAGAATTGATAAAAGATAGTAACTGCGAAATATCTAATAGACAAATAATGTGATACAATATAAAAAGTCTTGATATAAATGATAACATTGGAAACATTTTTATGCCTACTTCAATATGAAGTTGTACATATGCCTTGTAGTTCTGTTGTTGTTGACATTGTTCTCATTAGAGAACCTGGCATATATCACGTGGATTGCACAAAGGTTACAAGGCAGGTATCGTTGATAAGGCTTCCTGATCACCTGTCATTAATTTTTGCTGTACTTCTACATAGGTCTCTGGAAACACATATCATTTTGAATGTGAGTTCGGATTCAACATGTTGGATATTTTTTTAACTTTTATAAAATATAACGAAATATTTAACAATTATAGAATCGCCTAGTTGCTCAACCAAACCCTTGTCAAAGTTTCTTACTACTACTCGTATTGTGATACTGTTTATTCAAGAAGTAGAATAAATGGTATGTGGATGTTAAAGAACCCCAAAGACCAATCTTTTCTTCCATAAGACATTTTAAACTCTTTTCAGTAGCATACCCCATTCCAAAGTGAAGGACCGACTTTTTGCTCTTGTTATGAAAACCTTCTTTTTAAAGAAATGTGAACAATGATAAAATTATTTTTTTGAATAATACTTGAGCGTATTTTGTGATAAATACGTCCAAAATAAATGGAAAAAGAATTTCTAGTCGACATGATCTTTGTTGAGTTTGGCGGTTAGATCATTCAACAGATTATTGGAATACATGAACCTACCTAAACAAAATGTGCTATACTCTTGTTGGAAACCTCTGTCGTAATACACAGGTCATAAAGACCTTGCGAGCGAAGTTCTTCATTTTCACTTCCAGATGCATTTCACATCCATTCAGGAAATCGAATCCCGGACAACTATGTAAAAACGTTGCCACTGCGTCATCCGATTACTACCAGTGAGCCATACATGCTTATTATATATAAATGTCTTACCACATTTTATTTGGAATGTGTTTTCCTATCGTATCACAATAACAGCCTCAAATTTGAATTCATGTTTACACTGTTTTCCTCAGTTAAAGCTCTCCAAAACTTCATTAAATTCAAGCTTTTTCTCATACGATTTAATACACTGGTAACTAAAGATAAGATATAGCTGAGAAGCTGAATGGTCAAAAATGAACTGCATAATTTATCATCACATGCAAAACAAAACATTGTTTGGTTTGGTTCTACTCTTAATCTGTATCAAAAGCTACAATTCGCTTTTGTGTCGTTTGTACAACCATTTTATCAATTTAGAACAACCGTGAAAAATCAGATGAGTTAAGCTGTATCTTTATATCTAACAACAACTTAGTAGTGTAATCACAGGACTCAGACACATGCAACATATAACGCTGAGTTATCTCAGAAACTTCACACAGAATACACAGAATGTATGTTTCTTAATCAGCGACCTTAGAAACAAATCCCATATTTTGTGCGCCCTCAAATTGGTCACGACAAAGGATTTGTAGACAACAGACATGCTAGCTGTTTTTGTATCCCCGTGTTCACAGGAGGCGTGGCAAAATTTTGATTGAAGATATTAAAACATGCTATTGATGTCACTGAGAAGCTCATGTGTCAACACTTTGACACGAAAAAGCTGTTTGAATGATATTTGTAAAGGAATGAAAAAGTGATGAAGACTCACTAGAAACCAAAATTCATCACGAAAAAATACGATAATGTTGCTTTCCCAAAGGAATATAATGAAGTTGGTTGCATTGAATGTTTCAAAATCCTTCAGATTGGACAAGATTATTATTTGTAACAACCTTGGCTGCACTTTGCAGCTGCTGGAAACAGGACGTTGCATATTCAACTTCATTTGAAATCACTGCATTTTTTCAGTTTAAACACCATAATATGGATCTTGTTATGAAATGCTTTCAAAGGAACGTGTTTCAAGTTACAGGAGGGTTCGACGAAGAAAACTACAATATCTGTCACTACATATGTGTACATTATGTATTTTAATATATAATATATAATTATATATAGTATATAATATGTTTTAGTGACATAAGGTATTTCTTGCACTCGAATTTTATTTTTTTATGGTTTTAGCTTAAATTGACGAGAGTAAAAGAAATACCATACAGCAAGACCACAAGGTTGTGTGGCCTGTTTTTTGCAACAAGAAAAAAAAAGAAGTTTAAAAGACATATACTGTACATATAGTGTTTTGTTAATATCATCTGTTGGAGCGTAATGATAGGATATTGATTAACATGTCGCTAATTAATATGCGAAACTAACAATCTTAAAAATACATGGAGACTTCGTTACTCATTTCAAATAATAACTAGTATTGGTTTGTTATCTCCAAAATCAAATTATTACAAACACAATCGTGCTCTACTTATCGCGCGTTTTAATTTCCGTGAGTGTGTGAAGCGCCCTTTCGGCAAAGTTCATTTTTGTCAGCCAATCAAAACATGCAAAAATGTATGATATAACAAGTACATGTATCTTTATATAACAGTTGAAATCATTAATAGATCCTTTGGCGGTTGAACAGCACCCACCTAATGTGGTAGAAAGAATTAAAACACAAGCGGTCAAAATAATTTGGTCCGGTTGAAGCTCAACATAATAATAACCAATTCCAGATTTTTCTTCTGTAAGCGCATGCTCCTTGGTACAATTCACCAACATTGTATATAAATTGTGTTATCTTTCAATTACATAAGTGTATAAAAATATCTTTTTTGTGTAAGTTTGTAACGGTGGTGGCGGTTTTTAGCATGCGGTAAGCTTCATACGTCTTTAGGGCTAACCCCCACTATCGTAGATACGACCACATCAATGTAATTACGCAAATTACACGATACAACTAATAGTAGATGTTACAAAATACACAAAAAACACATAACACTTGAAATACTATTTATGTTAATAATTATGGAGATGCCATTATAGAATCACGACATATATTCTCACCAGTTAGTGGCGGGCCGCATGTAAAACCGTTAGGATTTAAATTATACCAGCTTAATGTCCTAACTCATTAATTAATCACTTGAGA
This sequence comes from Ylistrum balloti, assembly GCF_031769215.1. Lineage (NCBI taxonomy): Eukaryota > Metazoa > Mollusca > Bivalvia > Pectinida > Pectinidae > Ylistrum > Ylistrum balloti. The sequence goes on along the minus strand of NW_026782592.1, from coordinate 230,502 downwards.
CACACAGACTACAGTTCGTTTAATTAAGTTTAGTTCAAACAAACATTTAAACAAATTCGGCACAAGATTAAACAGGACATTGAAATAAGACAAAGCTTTTGTTAGTCCAATTCCTTCAATAGGAAGTAACAAAACCGAGGTAAACTGAACTAATTTAATGTTGTATTAATGTATCAAAGGAAATAAATATCGGTTAATAAATGGATCAACACAGAAATGTCTATATGGGTTAGACGATTACTCTGATTCATATTTAAGCACAAAACTAGAAATACAGACACTCATTCATATCTTAACACTTTTTATGTACCTGATGTTCTGTGGGATTTGGATATATCAGATATGTGTACGCTGTGTGTAAGTAGCGAAATTTATTGAATTATGGGGCTCGTAGATTTTCACATTTTTCTAAACAATTTTTTAACCTCACTCAATCGTCCCCTTGCTTTGAAATTGAAGAAAAATACAGTTGAATGACGCACTTTAATTCAATGTTTGGTTGTACTGTAGCTTATATCTATTTTTATAAACTGTTTTTTGTAAAAACCTTAAGTCTTGATACTTTCTATCTTCTTCACTCTTACATGACATTAAAAATATTGTTATTTTCAAGCTTCAATCACCTGCTTATGAATATAGATTATCAACTTGATTAACCAATATTCCCTGGCCTTTTTGTTCTCACGTTAATCGATGTCCTGATGTAGTGAAGCTTTTGTGAAACAGACCTATGATCTAGTATCCAGTCAAATTTGGTATAATGACTGGTGTCACGCTATTTCTAACCACATTATTACACATCTGACATAATGATGTCACTCATATACAAAAACAAGTTTTGTTTATAAAAAACCGATACCTTTGGGTGTATTTAAACCTGGATAAGCATTAGTACTAGGAATAGTTTGATCAAATCATGACCATATATGCTGTGCTTTCTTATTCGCCAGCAGATCACATAGAACAAGAACGTGAACGTGATCAAGAGCATTTTGCAGTGATATAGATAACATTCAAAGACAACCAAACACTTTAAAAGTGACGATGCATATTATGATCACCACGAAATTTAAACGTCATTCAGGTATTTTGGAAATATATTGTTAAATCATAGAATACGTACAGATATTTCGCCGTACATTCACAATACATAGCTTACAAAGAGTTCGTTTTATAAAACAAATATGTTTACCTAAATTGAAACAGCCCTAATCTCCCGCTTCACTACATTGGATCTGACACTAGTTATTTCGTGGCATAGACCTATAAAGAATTACAAGTCACATTGTCTTTGTTTTCCTGCTCCGTTACATGCAATTAGTTACGGATAGCAACATGTATCACAAGCAGTAGAATGATGTCAGTGCCAATATGGAAACATCAGAAAAGAAGACATGTTTAAAAATATCAATAAAATGTTATCAATGTTACATTCGTGCTTTGTAAAAGTAAATCAAACATAGAAATACATTCAGGATCTGTGTTTAATTGACAATGGGTGACGATATTCAAGTCCTACAATTTATTTTCAAACATCATGCACAGGGAAACATCACGGATGAACTCAATGGTCGAGTGGTTAAGTTCTCTGACCGTCTTTGTCACCCTCCACCTTTTGGTTGTTGCGGGTTCGAGACCTATGTGGGGCAGTCGAGTCGGTGGGTCTTTTTTTAATTCTGGTTTTCCTTCAGCAACCAAAGCTGGCACATCCTTGAATAACCCTCGCTATTAATAGGACGTAAAGAAATGATAAACCAAACTAAACCTGTGTTACAAATAAAAAGCTACAAGTAGAATGCAGATACTGTTGAACGATGTATGATTTGGTCAAAGCACGTGGTACAGAATTTCATTATCGCTCCGGAAATGACGTCTTATCATTTGAATCCGTTGTTGCTAAGCAGGTCAAGGCAAATGAGATGATATCATCTTCAGGCGCACGAAATTATCTCGAACACCACGTAAATCTGGAGCTGCCATATGTAACAGCCATATGTAATTGAAAATAACGACAATGGAGAAGAATACCTGTTACAAATGTTGGCTGTAAACACATTATCCATACACCCGCACTAAAAGCGTGTAAATAGAGATGTAATGCGATTACAATCATCTCCATAGAATCAAGGCGCTCCGCATTTTAGTGATCAAATCGATATTATATACAACATTATCTATAAGTAGCTTCTGGCGATTTCTAATAGTAACATAGTGCAACAGCGTGAATGGGATATTTTGGAATTTTGAAAAGCCAGAAAATGAGGCACTGACTTTTGAGTGAAGAGTGAGCTTTTCTCATAGGCGTACTAAAAAGTGTTTATGTCGGTGTATTTTATGTATTAATAAAGATACATTACATATTCCAAAATATAAACATACGTAAATAATAATTATGCAGATTATTACGAATCTAGGAAAGGTCATCATCGGTCGTATTGTACACTGTAGTAAGAATAGAAATAGAAAAATAGCTTTTAAATATCAATAAACAAAAACAAGCGAAAATTACTCGTAGTATGCCGTAAATTCAACTAAAAACTACAGTTAACACAATCATATTCAAGCTTTAAATCAATAAAATGAGGACATCTAGGAACTAAAGATTTATACTGAGACTCCTGAAAAAGTACAAGGAAAATAAAACTATGTGTTTTGGTGGAGAAAGCGTCTTTTGTTTCGTCGACGACACCAGCCGTGTATATATTGGTCAATCCAAGTAAGTAATGTCACATTCTCAAATGAGAACAGGATATACGACAACGAAACCAACAGGCAAACTAACAAACATCAAACACGTTCAGCTTCGCATCGCGCAGAGGAATACATTGTTATTCAATGAGATCACTATGACAACAATTAAACTCCTCCATAACCTTTATCATTTAAAACCACGTATTAGAGGTTTGTCTGTCAGTTGACGACTTTTTGCAAGAAAGTCGTGATAATTGGAAAAGGCCATCTATTGCTAGATGCAAAAAACAAATGTTGCTATACAGAAATGGAAAATTCACAACAGGGAAAGTGAAATCATCACGTTTATCATACAGGTTGGTGGAAATCTGTACATGTTGTTGTCGATGTAGGAAAATATCGACATAAGCCGCTTATAAAATATTCATCAATTGATTTAAATTGAAGATCAGCTTTTCAAACGGGATGAAGGGAGAAGAGATACTTCTGTCCTAAAACCGCACTAGGGATTCGACTGATGGAATTGCTTATCGATTTAATATGGAAAATGTTTAATAATTCAAATTTTAGAATGGAAGCTGTGTAAGTGTGTTTAAAAGCAACGTAAATACATTTCGAGCTATACAAATGTATTTTGATTCTCCTGAAAAAACTATATCAAAATATATCACCCGTACTGATACAGTACATACATCAAAATAAGATCTCCGCTACAAATTATCTTATTGATTACATTATCTCGCGAAATCGAACGCTTTTCGTCGTGAACAGCCTAAAGGGTGAAAGTTCACTTCCAGGTCTTCACGGGATCAGACAGATTTTCAGTCTGCATGTTGGTGACACAAGTACAGTATCGACGTTATATTAATGACTTTTACGAAATATTACAGCTATCTGTATTGAACAGTGTTAAAGCCGTAAATAAGCTTCCTATATTTCACATGAATACTGTAAGTAAATATTATGTTGTTTGGTTAACTACGTCTATCTCCACTCGATGATATGCTTGGCACTCCAAATGAAGTGAAGAAAGGATCTTTATTATACCGTTCAATTTTTATTTTTATTTTAATGAAGGCGAATGATAAAAAAAGAAAAGTGACCTGCATGCCACATTTTACTTAATACACGTTCTCTGAATGTTATTTTGAAATGGCAGAGACAGGAAATTACTGTATTGTAAGTATTGTGTAAGTGCGCCTCCTTATCAAAATTTTGACATTTCCTGCGATCATTATCTTTTTTGTTTTCCTCTGTCAGTTCGAGGTTTCAAAATTTAGGTCCTTAACACTATTGACAAGTCTTATAAAGACGAAACAGTTGTATGCAACATCTATTCCTAAATGTATATGGGAAAGTGTTGGTCACTTATGTATCTTTTGTACACCGATATAACAGACTTCTTACCAACATGTTTATGCATATAAACCTTCCAATCAATATAATCAATGATACAGAAATACCATTACTACAAGATACAGAGTCGGGTGAAACATCGCGATTGCTTCAAGTTACCAGTTGCGAATTAAAAAAGGAAAAGAAAAAATCTTCGAAGAAACAATCCTGAATGATAGCTCACTCGCTGTTCTTGCGAAATTGTTCGTAAAATCCCTAATTGAGTTACGGTTCAGATGACGAGCTCTTATAGAAACTTTTCTCCTTTAATACTGAAGGTGATGTGGCCCTGAACAAGATAAGGTTAACAATGAGTACTTATGAATAGATATTATGAAAGCATCGGAAAATCCTGAAGAATGTTTGCCGTACTAATTTATAGAAATATCCCGTAAGTGTTGATCATGGTGTATCGAAGTTAAAGGCAGTGTCCTAATTAGGTTAATGCAGCAATTCGTGTGAGCTTTCACTGCAATCTAGAGCTTCAACAGAAAGATATAGCTACAGACCTATTTAATCAAGTCTCGTATTCCTGACAGAGTGAAGGGCTATATTGAACCCCTATTGATGTGGCAACAGACACGATACGTCATAATAGGGTTTCCAGGCTTTTATTCACAGACCGTGTGTAGTACGAAATTTACAAAGGGCTTGTCAAGTCGTTATCCTATCGTCTATGCCTTCGTAGTACTAACATTCGTGACAAAAATACAAAAAGGTTTAATAAAAGCAAACATTGGTAATAGATCTAACTAGGTACACTTTCAGTTTATTTAAGTTTTTTGAGAACGCATTACCAGAATCAAAATACAAATTTCTTTCGAATACAACTGAATACAAATGAATATTGCCTATATATTGAGAACACCATACAGCATGGTTCATCAGGATTATATATATATATATATATATATATATATATATATATATATATATATATATATGTATGTATAGCTCGATATATATGTATTTAATTAAATTTAAAGTCATTCCTGAATAGTCCACAGAGTGAAATGTGAAATATATCTAGTTGGTTTCTCTCTCTCTCGAGAGAGACATAATTATTTATTGGTTTCGGTCCACATGCCGGATGGCCATCCCTTGACCACGCCTTGACTGACGTGGTGTTGCATAAAAACAATTGTGCATTGTGTGCGTAAAAAGTTCACCCATTGTGAAATCTTTTAGTTTAGGTACTAATATCAAAGAGGAATGACAGTTCAGGATCACAAGCCCATTGTACATTTATAGTTGTATACAATTTTATAAAGGCTATCAGGTCACATTGGGCAGCCTCTCTTTTGTCACCTGACCATGATTACATTGAATATGAATTAAAAGTATCACAAAACCTCTGATTCGTATTTAAAAGTTTGGTAAAAAAGTGCATAGCTCTGTTCAATAAAAATATATCATCAGATACAGTAGTGCCAAATATCAGTATAACTGCACACAGCTGTTTCGTTCTTCTAGAAGTCGTCACTAAGGGCATAAATTGTAATAAGCTATGATGCTGATGAGGTAAAAAGTAAATCGAGTTTTGTTGAAAAGAAAAACGATAACGTATTACAGTATATTTAGGAGCGCCAATATCGCTTTCCTGTCATCTTTATCGTTATTGGTATAGGGATCGTAAATGCATAAGCCTAGCCTGCTGTCCAATCCAATTAAATTCAGAATTTGAAAGGAAAAATAAAGTGACCTCCTCATCGCTGACACTGGTTTACATGTAATGGCCATGTCTCTCCTATGTAACCAGTAACGTCCGTTATAACGGATCGTTTATCCATTATGATCGTAAATAAAACACAATACCTAGCTGTTAATGTGTTCTGAAGTCAATGTTGGTGTATACACTTGTCAATCGCGCTGGTTATAGTGGGCTACTTAGATTGAATTATAGCTTTGAGATGTACACAAGTCATATACATCAGTACAAGGCAATATCTAGTCGTTCTTATCCGAGTAAACAAACTTTGTCTGTCCAATTAGTAATTATTACCTACCGGTCTGGGTAATTAAACACTTTAACCACAGATTCGAAGATAATGCGGCAACTGGTCAAGCTTATGAGATTTCCACCTGACAGACTGACCATCATTCCTCAATCTAATTCACCCTACAGCTATTATAAATGCCCTTTATGTGTGCAATATGGCTTCTTGCTCAGAGCATGTGAATTAGACTGGACATCAGCCAGATGTAGAGTTCCGGTCAACATATACGACCTGTACTGGTTTGAGGCAATTACGTACTGTACTTCCAATCTAATATGCTATGATAAACGCGTATTTCCATTTTATTAGTAACCCATATTGAGTGGTATCGCAGGTTACTGGTATACCATGTTAACTACGTAAATGATTGAAGATTTTGAGGGGAAAAGTTCAATGAAAATCCTTGATGCTCTCTTGTAAATAGCTGTTTATCTTTTGAAAATTACGGTCGAGCCTCGTTATCTTGGGAAATAGTTTCTTTGAAACCAAAAACTATGTGTAAGATATATGACGGAACGTACTGTATTGAGGGATATCAGTGTCTAGTTAACACGTCTTCACCCTTTTATCCTAAGGCAAATACAGCGTAGCTTGAACGAAAATGTAAAAATATCACAAAGCAATTTTTGACGTAGAAAACACTAAATAGTTTTGTATTTTGTAATCTAACGCTTGTCATATGTTTGACATTGAAGTTTTGTAGGGACAACCATGTAGGGATACAAACACGATTATCGTTTATACATGTATGGCGACGCCAAATTTGGTTCTTTGGATTGTTCCGGTGTTTAGAAAATTAGAAAGTTTAGAAAGGTATAAACTCAGCTAATCTATTTCATGCGCATTTATAAATAATTTAGAAAAATCTCATTTTTCTTCAAGAAGGTTGAACGAATTGTTGAAAATTGTTAATGAATATATTACCGAATACATCGAAGAGTATTTATTATGAAGAATACTAATAATACAATCGAATTCGTCTGTAAGAATATGAACTCGTCCCGAGGGGAATATATTTTACCGTCTAATTCCAAAAGATGCTGACTATTTTTCGAATACAAAAACTAGTTCATTATAACATATCCTATATGCTGTAGTAGCATGCAGTGAGTGCGATGCATATTACAACTTGAATATATCTCAGCATTGGATACTTGAATACAGCTGTCAGATGTATATACCTTAATATTTATCAGGTATTACGTTAAATGGTGATGTTGACAATGCTGTTCAATGTGATAATGAGAAGGATAAACCTTTTGTAACGCGTCATCACATCATAGCAATAACTGTTTCTATTTTCGGCGCGTTAAGGAGCTACTTTAAAGATAATGATCTTTTAAGGACGCGAGTTTATTTTATGGTCTGCATGTACCTTACAACATCACACCTCCACAATGATAAAAGTTGTTCTTCAACAATTCAGACAATCTTAAGAGTTCAAAGTCATCAAGTCGATTTATGTTATTATTGATTCACCACTTCATTCATTTTACTGATTTCTTTCAGAATAAATCCCATGATGCTGTTTTTCAAGTACGAAGCAATGTATTGGGGTTTAGTGGTAGCAGTGTAAAGGATTAAAGCAGATATATTGCCAGTGCACCTCACCAAGGCAAAATTACCGTCCGCGCACCGTTCTTACTCCGGTGACGTATATAGTTTCTGATAGATATTGCCACATATCAAAGTAACTTAATTAAAAATCTTATACGATTTCCAATACAATTATCAGATATTACATCAATTTAACGTGAGTTCGAGACCAGGAACAAAGTACATCGTCTCGAAAAAAAGTATACATGGTCACAGGATTCACATACCTATCTCATCACAGAAGTAATGACATTGTGGAAACAACAACACCGGATATCATAATGCGTCCATACAGGTAACCAGAAAGGAGAAAAACATCAAGCAATGAAATGAGTGCAACATGGGTATTTTACCCGTATCAGGAAGTCCGGGATATACGTATCATTATACAGACGGGGGTTAAATACTATATCTACATTAAGTAAAACATTAAAATCACATTGAATCTTTGCACTCATGAACATTATGTGAGTTAAGTGTTGTTATATATCTTCACTGATCTACTGCAATGCGAACGTATGGTTGTTAAAGCGGCAGTTTCTATCAAAGCGTCACGGAGAATGTTTCAGAGATCAATACCTTGTGTTATAGTGTAACCACTAGAGACTTCGGGCCTTATCTAGTTTCAACTGTTTACTTACTTATATATATCTATATCAGATTCAAAGATAAAGGTACTCGATACATCAGTTTTTTTCTTTTGAAATGTGAAACAACTGTTGTAGACGGATTCCTGGTCTTAAAAATAATCTTTGTTCCGGCAACATGCCAGAATTTGAAAAGTATAAAATATTCCGACAGAAGTGGATAAAATCCTATCTACACAGACCCAAAAATCTAGAGCAAGACCTGTTTTTGTAGGACTCAGCGTTAAAATAAGATGTGCCAACATATATTGGTGTATGTTCAGGGTAAACCTAGCCTAATCGTTGAAGAACTGATCCTATCTCAGCCAAAATAGACGGGCACTGACTTTTGTTCCGGATAAGCTTCAGTTCTGTAACTATTGTGAAGGAGCACGTCAGTGATAGGAGTGTAGAGGGAAGACCGCTTCCAGAATGGTGCGCTTGAAATGTGTATCACGTATTCATACCAGCAGTCATCATTTGATTTTACTTTTGTTATCTTGGTTCTATGTAATTTGGAATGAAAGTTACGTTCTCATGCTAAGTTTGAGTTAATTCTCGGTGTGGTGCATGTAGCAGTGAGCGCGTACATTCAGTATTACAATATACAAATGTAGCTAAATGTAGTTCTGGGGGATACATGTATTATTGCTCTCATTGTTCCATTGTACGATTTGAACTTGTACTTGGAGAATGTTCATTTTCGTACTGATAAATGCATTTCTCCTCAAACTTTTTTTTCAAATTTCTTCACCTGCATCAAAGAGGGGTAACGTAAAAAACTCATCTAATATCGAAAAATGGCAATTTACATTTGCAACTTGAACGTCATTGATAACGCGAACAGCAACAAAATTAAGTAGTTCCGAGAGCACATAGTGAAATGGTGTTTTTATTTGCTGTTTACCAATATATCTATCATGCAAAATTCAAATATGAAAAGTGGGTATAAATATTTGATCTTGCTTTCATTGAAATAGCAGATGTCACAGAATAAACAGAAGACTCTTACCTAAAGTAGAAACCTTTTGTTTATATCTCGCCCCTGTTTTACAACATTTTCCGATAATAAATATTTTGATGACAAGTGAGTATTTTCTTGGCTATCATTGTTATTAGTTCTCGTGATTGACATAGTTGGGAGTAAATGTGCTTTTGTTGGGTGTGGCACTTAAGTAAGTTACCGGAGCTAAAGATATTACAGACTTACAGATGATCATGATTCAGTCAACATTAAACATATATACCATTATGCATATATTGGAATGACTTCCTAAAATTAGCGCATTTATACTACACGTAAAGTGAAAAACTCCACAAGTAAACATGACATGACCGGAAACGAAATATATGGTGAAAGATAACAGTTTCTTTAGACAAGCACTTGCCAGGAACACTGCTGATGTATTCACAAAGAGATAAGATGCTGAGAGATTTTGTAACACAAAACGTCTCCCGAAGTTTTTGTACAACACAAAAATAGTTTTATGGAGTAAAAACAGCTTGGAGAGCTACAAAGTCCATCAAACTTAGTATAATCTTTAGAAATAAAAAAAATATTAAAGAAATTAATTTATTTCTAAAATATGGACATAATTCTTAACACATATGTGGAAAAGATAGCGCTGTTTTGTGGTATCGTTTGCGGTATTTTAATGATAAGTGGCCCTGTGTGTTATAGGCATGTAGATATGAATTCTGTGGCATTAGTGTGACATTTGAATCTCCAGATATATCAGCTATTGACTATAGTATTATTTGCCTCTGATAAGGCATGCACAGCCGATACATTTGAAATTCTGATTCTTGCTAGGGTATTTACGATTAGATACAGTTAGAATCTTGCGAGTTTTCATCTGCCGGTAACAAGAGACGTGACGATGAGATACCAGACAGAATACCTAATGTTAAGACAGCAGGAAACGAAATAGCCGTCAACGATATACCAGATGAAATGCTTCTAAAAGACGCCACAGCAGTCAACGTAATACAAGGGAACGGAAACCGATAGCGGGAAAGAAAATCGTTGCCGCGAGATTAGACGATGTGTTAAAAACGACGTCTTACCAAACGGCAGCATACAAATGACGTAAAGATAACAGACAGTGAAATGAAATTCAATATTAGACGAAAAAGCAAAGGACGTGATATCGAATGACCTGAACTGGACCATGTGATACCAGTCAACGTATTCAAAGATTATGTTAGGATTGGTGATGTGATAAAATAAAAAAAAATCACTGGAAATGATTTAGATTTTGTTGTTCGGAATAAAACAGTAAAAAGATAGAAAGAGGTATAAAAATTGGAATCGACTAGAGATAAGTTTGTATATAAACCACGTGCGGTATCGACATTATTTTATTTCTGAACAGACGATATAAGTTGTTTTTACTTAAATGATTAGGGGATAGTTTGCTTGTTTTATGTACATACTGGAGATTATATCATGAATGAATTGAACGGCAGTCAAGTGCCATAACAACAAAATGTATTATCTAATCTCCAGTATATGCCATAACAACAAAATGTATTATCTAATCTCCAGTATATGCCATAACAACAAAATGTATTATCTAATCTCCAGTATATGCCATAACAACAAGCACACTATCCCCATTCTAAAAGAGATGCAATGATTGCAATATTACCAAAATTCATCAAAAACTAAGACCTACACAATCGAAAATGTTCCTCGTATTTTCTTAGCCAATCAAAACGCTCCTTTCAACCATTAATGACGTAGAAGTTCCGTCCGCTTTCCAGTCAAGTTGTCGATGGATTCTGGTCAGAGAGTATGTCGAGGCATTTGGAAAGTTGTTTGAATTAAATGTCTTAAATGTTGTTTATGTTGTTATTTCGCTATATTCCAGTCGTGTCTGTTAAATATATGTACAATGTATTCCGAGAACGGTTCTACATGTTGTACATAAATAAAAGAAAAAAACAGGTAGGAATATATTAATCATCACGTCCCATCTCGTCCCTTCCTGGACTCGGATTTACGTGCAATAGAAGACAATGACCTACATCCATAACAACTACATTCAAACTACTTTTATCTCGAACTAGATGATAGATTTAAGAGAGTTCGTATGTTTTGTGTAAAGTTAGGCAGGGACAGACGAAATGCTTCGGATTAAACGTGGTCTTCGTGTTATACAAGTTCGAGATAACGAGGTTCAAAAAGACATGTTTCAAAAGCGAAGACCGACGGTATATCTGGCTGCGCGTGAATATAACATCAGTTATCATGATAATTATAACAAATCATTTTTACTGACATGACAATGTAATTACATCATGCATTTCTTTTTGTATAAGATCTACAACAATATATTGAAATTATGACAAGTGCTCTTCTCCGGCGAGCTGACCTAGTTCTTCTCACCACCATTGCAAAACACGGCATCACGCAATTTTAGTTAAGATACGAAAATTCATTTTCTGATCTTAATAACGTCGATTTGTAAAAAGATACAGTTTATAGATTTTTGTAGAACGTGTTTAAACATCCAAATAATTTCTTTAGTTAGGGCAGCTCGGAAGCGTTGCGCAAGGTATTGGCTCATACTTTACGAGGTCAATACTGTAGTGTAAAAGACTGTACCGATAAAAGTTTTTTGTATATGGAAATAAAACGGCTATATATTGTAATATCTGTCAGTGTCAAACGAGATTACATTCTGTATCGCAAAACAGGGCCGATATTTTGTTGAATGAGATAACATGGAGACAAGAAGATATAGTCTGTTAAAACATAGCACCTGTTTAAGTATGCGTTTTTATGCTTATGTGGAATTTTGTTGTTTTTTTAATACGCATTCAAAAAGCCGGCCATTATCAGATTTACGGGTAGATTGGAAATAGATACTTTGTAGAGACACATGTGTCTAACTGGATGTATGAAGAAGACAATAACCTGGCCGTCAAACACCGCCATGGGTGCTAATTTTGATTACCACATGAGAGATAAGTAATTGACTTGACGGTAAACACTTAAAGGTTTACGTGTGTCTGGCATATTTTACCGCCAACAGGTGCCTGTTTCTGTCTTCAATTACCATTTAGTACACGATATCTCTTTTACCTGTAGGTATGAAAAGAACATCCTAGGGGCGTGATAAAATTGGCCTGATGGGCGAATCCTCAATTGATCATATACGATTATACCCTGAATTAATGTATCTCACGTCAAAATATATCGCTTCTTTATGCATCGTGTCTCATAGTATGGCTAACACAAAGCAAACGGTGCTTAGAAACGACCACGGAAAGGGTGACACTGAAGTTAATTTACTGGTAAAGCCAAAACATGGCTTCTGCATTTTGTCTCGTGAAATGATTAATTAATTCAAGAAATATCAATAAAAAGTAGTTGTGGAGATACAAATAAAAGCACCTGCAAGCAAATTATAAAAAACCGTTGTTAGAATATGTAGGGCCTTGACTGCTTTTTGATGTTTAAGTACAGCTCAGCAAAGGTTCCTCCAAGTTATGTGTACAACGGAACGGTTAGTTTGTGTGCACAGCGAAACGGTTAGTTAGTAAAGACTTTCTTTCAGTTTTTTTTTGTAAGTCAGCCGGGGTGATAGAAATGATGAACAGAAGTGTGCTTATGTAAGAATTGTCTGTTTTTATACCCACAGAGATAAACAGATTGTATTCAAACAACTTCGAGCTAGGTGATTGGTGTGCACAATACGAAAGTGTGTCATTACGAATTTTCTTAATTTTTGTTCTGTTTTGTTTTGCTTTTTGATTGTTTGTTATTTTTGTTGTTGTTGTTGCTTTTTGTGTTGTTTGTTTGTGTTTGTAATAACATTTCCCTAATAAAGTTTGACGCATTTAAGAAGATTGTGCGACTTCAACAAACTCTGAGATAGAAGTAAACAATGTGAAGGCAGAGTATAAAAACATACTATACTATGTACAGCAGACAACAGCCTAGGTGTGTAATTGAAATCTCAGAGATTATACTGATGGACTATTGCCAGGATTTAAACGTTTCATGTCTTTAAGGTATACAGATATCACAGTTAGTATACGTTTCAAAAGCAATTTGATGAGTTATTTTTAAACTCTAAGATCTTAATGTACCTTATGCAAGCGTTTCAAGTCTCCACATCGCTTTCATCGACACGGTTGCGAAAAGGTGTATTGATGGAGATAAGAACAATCCACAGGGAATATAGATGTGAATATAACTTGATCTTGCTACTACTGACGTAAACAGTGGACGAGCGTACTTTTTTTTCTAGTATTTGTTATTGGTATTTTCATTCAGAAGTCAAGGTCATTGTGAAAATAAAAATCAACATTAATCAAGAAACTTCTTTAACCACGACCTGAGTTGGATATTATGAGACGTACACTTTAACTCGCACGTATAAATAGAATGTGTTCGCGTCGATTACCAGAAATCGACTTAACTGATGATTCAGCGCGTATTCCTAGACAACTTGTATTACTCATGACGCCGCTGGATTATCTAAGGATTTCGAAATTGACCAATATTTCGAATGCGTTTTCGAAAATTCTTAATGTGCTACATATACTTGTTTCGCAAGCGAGAACGTAGATTTATCATATGATAGAAATGGCGTGATTATTTCCACGTGTTTAGATAAACACCCTATTTCCGGATAACGTAATCGGTGCCAATATTCATTATAGGTTTAAAATTACTCAGACTAGAAAAAAAAAATCAGGCCGAGCATTCCGATTGATACCTTGTTTTGAGAGCTGTTCAATGAAACAGTTAATCGGACGTTTTAATAAGATGCATATCATTCAATGATCTAACTAAACTAAAAGACTTGTTAACGACTGAATGCGGATTTTTTTTTCAATCGAAATATTATCAAGTTTACGTTATGTAATCTAGCAGACTTTAAAAAAAACATCACACATAATAGTTTATTCTTAAACGCCAACAAGACAAATTTCATTCATTAGTTTAACACATGTGTAGATAACTCTATCCGATCTATTTAGAAAAAAAATTAAAAGCATCCAAACGAATGAAATATAAAACAAATACGATACCAATATGTACAACATTAAATTAATGTTCCTCAACCTGCATCGCTCAAACTGTCAGCTGTGGACATCTTCCACGAAACTCGCGACATCGGAAAAAGACTCTTGAATATCGAATCCACTTATTTGACAGATGGTACGATTAATCACATGCAGAGTGAAGCAGCGCAAATCTAACTTTTTTTTGGTGTCCGATCAAAGAATAAAAAAAGATTTTCTGATTGAAAAGTGTGTTATTCAATACGCAATACTCACAAACTGTATTATTCATTATCAGGGTTAGAATCGGATTCAAAAATCCATTTAATACAAAACCTGTCTCTGACCTCTACCGCATTAGGTTATTCCAGATCGATTGTAGATCTGTAAAGACGCGTTAGTCCGTAATTGCAGCTGATTGGTTAATAACGCAGCTAATATATATTAACAGAAAAGTAAAGATTATTACCATTTTTCTTATTTTCTTTATTCATGGTTATATGTCGGCATTGTGGATATCATATTTTCGTTACCATGGGGATATGGTCGCTGCTTTTAGTGAACACGCACATATTTTTTTGTAAAACTAAATGTCAGTTCGTATCTGAAGTAGATATGACTATGCATGCAATATAGATAAACCAGAGTTATCGAGGAATATGAAGTTGGGCACGGGATATATAAGATAAGAGATGTGATTACATCAGTACCACACACTTATATATAGTGAACTGTGTATGGAGCTTTTGTAAAGAAAAATATACATTTAGATATAGTCGGAATTCATTTTCTCAAACAATTCGAAGACAAAATTTGATTATAATTATTTCTACGGCCCCTGCCTAACTTAACACAAAACCTTTTGCCTAACTTAACACAAAACCTTTGAAATCAGTTAAATCAAATACTCGATTATCTCGAAGTTGTCCCATTGTCCCGCTGCGATCGAGAAAACGAGGTTCAACTGTAGTGTATCTCAATATAATGATAATTAAAACCTGTGTTTTTTATCTATTCAATCAAACGACAAAACAACGATCAATTTCGGTCATATCTTAATTCAACGATGATGTCACAAAAAGAACATGCTTACTCATCAGCACTAACAGCCGAAAACACTACTATCACCTTCTCTTCCCAGCACGTCCTTTACTTTATCAACGTTTCCAAACAAGACGTCATCAAATGGCGTACACCATCGTAACACAAGGTTAATGAAGATTATGGGGAAGTTTTACGAGCGTCAATGTGATCTCATTGAGAAATATTCGTTTTCTTTATGCGATATGAAACTGGACGTGTTTTATGCTCGTCTGTTGTTGTATACTTTGCTCTCATTTCAGAGCGTGACCAAACTAACCAATTGACCAAGCTTTACATGACGGATGTCGGCGACAAAACTGACAACGCATACTCTTCCGGAACATCTGGTCTTATTGTCCTTTTATTTTTTCAAGAAATGTGGATAAATCTGTCTTTTGTTAGTATTTCGCTTTTAATTCATTGCATTCGAAATTTTGGTTTATAATTATGTTGACATGTCGGTATTTTCCTGTTGTTTCTGGATATAGCGCAATGGTATAATTTAAGCTATCTATTTATATTATCTGCTTCGATCAATCTTAACAGTTGGAAGTGTTAGGCGTGCCATAACCCCATGCGATCAATTCTGTATCGTTGAAATATTGAAAACTAATCACGGAACCACAAAGACAAATGGGTTGGTAATGACATGTTCTGTGTAAAATTGTCATTTTAACAGATGACGTTATCCAGTAACGGAACTAAGGGAATAACCAGGGATCGGTTATTAAACTAATATCTTCAAGATCAACGTCACAGCATGGGATCGCACTATACAATAACAGAAAAGCCGAGGACTGGAACCGTCGCCGTGCCATGTACACACTGCTTACTTTGTAAACACAAATCATTACCAACTAGAAACCCTGGACTTAATTTAAAGATTTTTTACATTTGAAGTTTTCGAACCTCAATGGTACGACCTGGTAGTTTGGTTCATTTTGTATTGTACTTTCTTGTTACAATGTAAGTTGGGGGGAGGGGGGTGCTATTGTTCCGTTAAGATTCTTTGGAGTGGGGTTGGGATGACTTCACTATTGCTCAAAATTGGAATCCTAGTCGTTTATTGCTCTGGTAGTTTAATGCCAGTTGCACGTACTTACCACGCATTTAACATGGAAACGAAAGTGGACATAGTTACTAGATAAACTCTCCTCCATCCAGCTAAACACACAAAAACAAAAGTAATGTTACTTATATTTTTACTCTTTTAGACATATTTCGAGGAAAGATCACGAAGTTATCTAAATATTTAATGTGCAGTTGTGTCGCACACAAAAATACCGTGAAGGGAAATTAACTCGAATACAAATTCAAATTTCATAACAATACATATATTGAATAAGATAATAAAGTGAACGTGGAAGTTAGTTTGGAGATAACAAACATATTGGCTCCTCTTCATGTCTTACGTGGAATAAATCCAGTCTGTATATATTGATATCGGTAGCAAAACCAAGGAGAGTTCCAATTTTGTCTAGGTTCGTGTTATCAATGTCTCCAAGCTAAAATATTATCATCGATGGATGTTTATATAAAATAAAAGTGCCAGTACTTGTAATCATTTTTACTGTGTGTGTATATTCAATTTTAACAAAGAGCTGGACAACATTATGTTCTCGATGGTGAAAACGTGACCCATATTCCAAATTAAGCAGACACGGACCCGCCTTTTTTTACCATAATTGTTTTATTGAGAATTTGTTTCCAATATGTATGTATTTACAATGCAATGACTGTAATCATGATGTGCCGTCGGTCCGTATAAAGCTTGGATGATAATTGTTAATGACGTTAACGACCCCGACTAACCCTGATACGTCATGGCAATGACGACATGAGCAGGGTAATGAACCTGAAATATCACTTCCGGAAGGATAGAGACATCTTACCCTGACCGAAAGTGTGGATATTTCTTTCCGGAGGTGTAGAAAATATCACACACACACGCGCGCGCTCGCACATACACACACGTATACATTGAATAAATTGATACTGGTAGCACTGGTAAGTTTCCATGTCCATTTATCAGTACAGTAATACAAAATGACCTTGACCTTCAGTTTATAAAGTATGCCCTACATTTGATCTCAGCTAATATAGATACGCAAGGTTGCCTCCGGTATGTTTTCGCGCCCACCTACTAAGACTTTCATGTATAGTGGTGCCACCTTTACAAACATAGACAGCACGCTTGATCTGTCTGTATTTTGTTCGAGAAAATTTCAGCGCTGTAGGGAATATCGAACTAATTTTCTTCAGAGGCCATTGTGTTTATCATATAACACAATGTTTCCCTCCGACACCAGACCTTGGACATTCTGACGGACTGATATCTCAGACAACTGTCTATCAAAATATTGCAAATCTGGAATGGGATTCAAAGGAAACAGCAGCACCGTACACCATAATACATTTTCTTACACTTCTGTAATAATGTTGTCTCATTGATGAGTGTGATATCTGAAAATTCAATATCTGAAATAATATTTCGGAATAAACGCTCTTAAAATAGGTCAATAGATCGGAATCAGGACACCTGGACCCAAAGTATTGTAAAGCTCACTCCATGAATTGGAAAGTCAGTTTCAAGTTACTTATGGACACCGTAGAAAACTATATCAGAGAGTTGGTGATAGAGAATATGCTGTGTTGGAATCACTTTCAGATTTAAATCCATTCCGTCTATCATTCCTAAAAGGACAGGTAGCTTGACGTCTAAATTAAACACTAGTCTATATTACGAGGGACTGATGTTAAACAATCCCTAAATACTATACATGACAGATATAGGCATTGTACTGCAGAAGAGACACCCAATAACTTGATCCGTGTTTGCAGACATGATTACATTTTTCTGCTTGCAAAAATAGCTAGACTTGCATGATAACAAATTAAACCCCACCTACACATTATCCAATGTTTACAATAAAGAACTACTGACTTATAACGCTTCGGTATTACACTCATTTAAATTGCCTGTAAATGATGAGGGTAAAGGTTCCCTATAAGGATAATGGTAACCATAACTTCACAAGAATCCATACAAAGTTCTATTGCTGGAGCGTCTAGTTGTCCAACCAAACCTTTGTTAAAGCTTATTTCTAGTGCCATTACATCAAAATTACAGTCTCATTGTGAAACAGTAAACTTAACAAGTGGAATCATCGTATATTTATTTTAAGAAAATTAAACAAACTTTAACATTCACTTTTTAAAAAGCGGCTTTTTCATAAGAACATTTGTTTTTTTCCCACTCTGTAGACCACCAAACCCATTTCAAGCCTTCGTTCTCCTGCTACTTCAGAAAATTGTGAACTGCGTAACAATATCTTCTCATGAAGTACGTGTATACTGAAGTGTGTTTCGTGAAAAGTACGTCCCAATCAACGAAGAATACGCGCAGGACGAATTAATGAAAGTGATGGAGTTTCTAGTTGTCACTTTTAAAACTAAAAAATATGACACGACAGACCCTTCTTCATCTTATCTCGATCTTTTTCTACAACGAAACCAACAAGGACAGGTTTCCATGGTGATTTCAATTTCCCTATTCTTATTTTCTTTCATTCCTGGATAGCAACAAACCGTCACCCCTAACTTTCGGTGTTTTGTTGAGTCGATATTATAGGGCATGTTTCTGGTGACAGGTGCAAGATTTCGTCATCTGACGGACAAGCACAGAACATAGGTTTCGAGAAATGCAGTTTGATGAAGAAAATGGGAAAGTTTCACAGTCATCTGATTTCTCTGGGAATTTTTCTATCATTTTGTGCAATATGAAACTGGGTGTGTTTGATGCTCGTTAGTTCACCCCTTGGTTCCGTTGTTGTATACCTTGTTCTCATATGGAAAATTACATTACTTACCTCATTAAGACTTACATGGGGGATCTCGTCGACGAAACAGTGGATACCTACCCTTCCTAAACACGTGGCCTTACCCTAGTTGTACATTTTCGGGAGTCTACCTGCCAAAATTATCTTTTTTGTCTTTTTTTTTCGCCCTAGCGTCATTAAATTCTGTTTTAATTTTAATGAGTGAACTTGAATAAATGTACTCAAAACATCATGCTCCATTAGAACAGGAACCTATTCAAGATCAAAGCGAATGAATGAACTTATATCAAGACTTCCTGTTCATGTTGTACAAGTTTCTTACGCCAAGACTGAATGAGGTATGGATTTAAAACGTGTATGCTTGTTAAAACATGTACAAATTTACAGATTGATAAACAGGTCCCAACTACTCGGACAAATTAAACGAATCCATGCGACGAAAATTCTAATCATAGCTTGTGAAAACAGTTGTGTAATATGATATGACAATAACGGCGCCCATCATTGTGTATTTAGGACACAGACAGATAACAACATAAAAACCGTCATAAATTGACTGATTTTCGTCTATCCAGTTTTTTTCTGCCTTGTAGAGTAAAATGCATCATAAATTGGCTTACACAGCAAACCATTTAGATGTAAATATGGTAGGGAGCGTGATTTACATGTGTTTCGTGTTTACCTTGGAGAGAGTTATCGCCCTCCAAATGTCACCTCCACCACGATTTATGTCCGAAAGCCATCGCGATGCATCACGTAATCATGGTTTCTGCACGCTGATAACAAGCAAACGTTTTATTTAGATGTAAGCAAAAGAGATAAACTGGGACAATGTGACAAAGTTCTTCAGTTTTCAGATTTTCTGTGACTCGCAATTAATAACGGATGTTAAATGTACATCAATTTGTCACTGGTGTCAGGTTTTCTGGTGCAGTAAACACAACACCGGGGCATTTAGTTTTCATAAGCCTCCAGTGTTTGTATTGGTCTATATCAAAAGTGATATAATCACTGCTGGTGCTAAGTTCTATCTTATACATGTATCGCTCCAGTAAATATTGACGTTTTTGTCAGAATAGATAAAACCCTACATTATATTTCTAGTGATGAAATCACCCGTCTATTGAATGATACGACCAGATGTAAAAGATGATTTGAAGTCAAATTTTCTTTTGTAACATTGTAGTTCTGTTTCGTATTCACATTTCTAAAACAATGCAGATAATTTTCAATACAAATTAGATGGGAGCCAATCGACCTAAACACTTCTTACATACGCTTCTCTTCAAAGTATTAAAACTGACATTACTTAATTGATATCGGACATCAAATATAATACAGATACGAGTTAACCAAAGATTAAAGCAGTTTGGTGTCCGATTTCTCATCAGTTCATAAGTCAATGCACTCCTCAAAGACACGTATAAAACTGCCGAGTAGAATCACAGGTGACATGCGCGTGGTTTATCTGACGTGCTATCTTACTTTCATTTCAGGTTTGAAATGTATTCTGCGTTGTATCGATACGTACCTTATCAACACGAGCACACAGGGGTATCTCATGTTTTAACACTTTACACGTGTCTGATATGTTAGCGGTTCTTACAGCAATGTCGGACTGTTTGAGAAGTGTTCGACCTCTCTGTTTACATCAATGTCAACAGTGATACAGCTTATCCGCTATCACTTCTCGCAGAAGTCCAAATATTAGATACAGACGGTAATAAAAATGTTTTGTGAATTAAGCAAAAGTAAGTATATTTTTTAAATTTTAAGGAAATAACAGAATGTGAAATATTTGATAGTAGTCAGCCTTGTCTCAAGCTGTAAAGAAAAACCCGGTCGTTTTGTCTGTGGATGCATACACCAGAAAGGTTCTAAACCGAGAGTATGATGTAAACATATTTCATATATTTAACTCCAAGAGTCTTTTTTTTAGCATCTTAAGCTCAGAAGAAATTCAACCAAGTTGTATTTAACCAATTCAACCTCAAATGAACATTTAACGTGATGAGATATACCTGCTTATTAGGTATAAACTGATGTATTTTGATACAAAAGTAGCATTTATCAAAACCTGCAGATAAAATTTGTAAATGTATTAACAGGTAGATGACTACTCTTAAACAGATCTGAATACTGCGAATACTGGTAGGAACAAGAAGCAACACGTCATTGTTCTACCAAGATAACGAACAATTCTAATCGTGTGGATTTTGATTTAGAAACAAAAGACCGTAATTCTTGATCCTGAAGTAAAATCTACACTTGGGCATTTACATAACAGTTATGTTATTGTTCCTGCAGATCAGACATCCAATATCTTTATCGTTGTTTACAAGAGTATTACATTTCTTGCATACAAAACGACCTAAGTTTGATTGATAACTAAAGAAACTACTTAAACATTACTTAATCGCATTCTTATAATTTGCAAGAATCCTTAAAAGAAGCGTTTATTGCTTGCTCGTCTATTTGTCAATTCAAACCTTTATCAAAGTTTCTTACACAATTCTTCCTGATGTCAAACCAGAGTTACAATCTTATTGTATTACTGTTCAGTCAAGAGGTGGATTTCGCTTGTAGATTTTTAAACTCCAAACATCTTTTGACAAATCGTGAATATCCTTTTCCATAAAACACATCAATAAACATTTATTTTCACTCTGTACACTATCATACCTCACTTTAGACTGAAGACACGCCACTCTTGCTCTTTTTGCAAAGAGTTTCTATTCAAAGAAATGTGGACGATGGTACAAACACACGTTTGGGTACGCGACTGAAGTGTATATTTTTAAAGAGGCAAAATCGAAGGAAAATACGAGGAGGTGACCGTATAACGTCTTTGTCGGGTAGATGGTGATGTCTTCCATTATACTATTTGTCTATCTATGTCCCTCTCTTCGCTGACTTAGTTTGTCTTTCAAACATGGCTGAAATTATCAAAACTTTTTTTTTAAATGAGGACAATAAATCATTTCCACCTGCAAATTATGTTAATCTAATGCATGTTAAACTAGGAAACTATGTATCATGTGATATTTATTCATTATGAAGCAAGTTAACATAAAAAAGTAGTTAAATGTTTTTGATTGAAAGTTTACTATATAGTAAATACCAGCAGAGAGCTTGCATGTTTACGAATGTATATTTATAGGTCTCCGATCGTATCTAAATCTACAGACAAAGGACGTGACTTTCGCCATCTAATCACGTAGAGTTTCGCCCTTGTTAAGCGAAATGTTCCATCCCACAGAACTGCTGTATCCTAGCAGTGACAAACTTTACCCTGTGCGTGTCGGTAAACATTTTACTATGTATTTAAAAACAGGAATCCAATAAAAAATCTCATCAGAACGACAATTACATCAGGCAAACCTATTTTAGATTTACACATAGGTCATTATGATGTACCTTTATACAACAATCACACCGAGCTGTCTACAACGGTTCCGATCGAAATCACAAAAAAAAACGCAAGATTCAAGGTCAACAAAGAAAAATTGCATCATCCAACCATTATATAATTCGTATATGTAATAATTTTTTTTATTGTTTTCGTTTTCATTTTGGTTAAACTATCACCCAGAAGGGATTCTACAAAAACTTAAACATCTAATAACTGTCAGCTATTCATCAGAATTTATGAATAGAGTTGATAAACAATGAGTAACGACCAGTTTATCTAGATGAAATTTTATTTTTAAAAGTGATGAAGGTTTGCAAAATTTGTTAACCATAATGATTTATTTGTTTATCTATGAACAAAGTATAAACAAGCCGTTTTAGACAGAACAGAGAATGGAGTGTGTAAATATTAGATATTGTTTTTATTGTTTTTACCTTTTATTTACACCCAACAATGCTGTATATTTCCGGTATAACTGTTTATTTTCCTGGTCATCTTGTGTACAGTATAAATTTCTTATTTTTTTCATAATATTGATAACATCGCAAACTTCCAGTGAAGCCTGTAGATTTCCGGTGTAACAAAATACACTGTGTAATAGACTGATATTTCCGGTGTTAATGTATTCAATGTATACATCCGGTGTTACTGCATACACTCTATTTTACAGTGTGTATTTCCGGTGATATTAGTATTGTGAATTTGTAGTGCAACGGTGTACACTTGATAATTCCAATGTTTTCATACGCAACGTATATTTCAAGTGTTTATGTATTCGGTGTGTATATCTGGTGTCACTATATACATGTGTATTCCCAGTGATACATGTATCGTGTAAATTGTGTTTTCCCGATGTTGCTTTCGACAAAGTTCACTGAGTATTCTCCATGTCAGTTTATGCATCGTAAAATTCGGGTATGAATGTATTCAATGTGTAGTATAATTTATAGTGAATTTCTTATTCCCGGTGTTAAAGTATAAGCTGTGTATTGTCAGTGTTACAGTATAAGCTGTGTATTGTCAGTGTTACAGTATAACCTGTGTATTCTCAGTGTTACAGTATAACCTGTGTATTCTCAGTGTAACAGGATAAGCTGTGTATTGTCAGTGTAACAGTATAAGCTGTGTATTGTCAGTGTTACAGTATAAGCTGTGTATTCTCAGTGTTACAGTATAACCTGTGTATTCTCAGTGTAACAGTATAAGCTGTGTATTGTCAGTGTTACAGTATAAGCTGTGTATTATCAGTGTTACAGTATAAGCTGTGTATTCTCAGTGTTACAGTATAAGCTGTGTATTCTCAGTGTTACAGTATAACCTGTGTATTCTCAGTGTAACAGTATAAGCTGTGTATTGTCAGTGTTACAGTATAAGCTGTGTATTGTCAGTGTTACAGTATAAGCTGTGTATTCTCAGTGTTACAGTATAACCTGTGTATTCTCAGTGTAACAGTATAAGCTGTGTATTGTCAGTGTTACAGTATAAGCTGTGTATTGTCAGTGTTACAGTATAAGCTGTGTATTTCCGGTGTTGCAGCATAAACTGTGTTACATTGTAGACTTAATGTATCCGGCGTTATAATATACGCGCTGTGTGACTGTATCCAATGTGTACATTTTGGCGTTTTTGTACACACTGTATTTCCGGTGTTACATGTACGGTATCTAATATCTATTTCCGGTGTCGCAATTCGGATCTATCCATTAATTTTTGTGTTGTGCAAAGATCTTATCGCTATCAAATCGAACAGATGAAACACATGTAATTTGCTTGGAATCAATTACTTTGGTCTGCTTGGGAATTCGTCTGTATTTAGAACATGTTTGCAGTAGACCAGGGACATTATTAGAGAGCATTAACATGCTTTACACTTGTCATTAAACGTACAACGGTGATTGAAATATGGCTTTCATTAATCTGATAAGAAAATCTTTTCGGAAGCTAAACCAATGCAACGTAAAAAAAAGAAAGAAGAAAAATGAAAAAAATTAAAAAAAATAAAGAAATAAACCGAAAGATTTACAATTTCAAGGTTAGGAGTCAGAATCAAGCTGTATACTTAGATGAATTTCCCAAGAAAGATATTTCCACTTACATAAACAAATAAATCGTAGTGAAAGTATTTCATCAATCGTTAGTTTTAAATGTACGTGTTTTATCAGATGTTAGAAAAACGGTAAAGTTACGTTGAAATGTCGTTTTCTATAAACGTATCAAAGCACAAAAGGATAAACCAATATTTCAGTTATATTATTAGCATGACTATTGTATGAGATGATGTCGTTATTCAATTTCTGTAAAATTTAAATAATTGACGTGTTTCTATGCTGCGACTGCTTGATACGACCGTGGTATCAGATTGGAAGTGACAAATATACCTAGCGAGGCATGGATATGAATTTACGGTAACGTGATATCATCCATTAAAAATCGGCAACATTAAACCTCTGGGATAATTTTCATCATTATCTGCCACCTGTGAATAACATCAGCGGATTAAAACAAATATCAACTTTTTAGATTGAAAAAAAGTAGAGTTCAATTTTGACACATAGAATCAATTACTTAGTTACATGTCCATCGCATATACTACATTGATATAAAATATATTTGTATTAGATAAAGGACTGCAGTGTTCGAGTGGTTAAGGCGTCTGCCATCCGCTACTGGGTCGCGGGTTTGAGACCTATGTGGAACAGTCCCCAGGTACTGGCCTCCAGGTTGGTGGTTTTTCTCCGGGAACTCCGGCTTTCCTCCACCAACCAAACCTGGCACGTCCTTAATGATCCTGTCAGTTATTAGGACTAAAAGCAACAACAAACCGAAACGTTTGAGAGAGGACATTAGAGATATGAGAGACTGTAATTCTGACAGATTAAATCCTTTTATAATACTGTGTATAAAATTGTAGGTAACAAGTAGTAATTTTATACACATAATTTGACTGCATATCTATCAATTTTGTGTTTCCGACGTTTAGCTTAGGCGGTCTTGGCTGTATAATATTTTGTACAATAATTTCATTTTGGAATAAAAAATTAAATATATATATATATATTTATAAATCGGGCTCATTTCGTGAAGATAACATCTCTGTCGATATATTCTCACGCCTTCTACACTCTCCTCTATGGGGAGTCACCCGCATCTAAATTTAGCAAAAAACACTTCGAGTTGTTACTGACGTAACTTTTAGTAGAATTTTAAGTTATCAAATTGCTATTTATATGTACCATTAGCTCTTAACTTGTTTACGTCATTTCCTCCTATAGATATAGCCTTATTGTATTTCTTTACAATTTCTAGTTTCAGTATTACCTAGTGCAAGTTCATTGTCTGTAAATGAAGAGTCCAAAATTGGCCCGTTAACCAATATACGTGATTTCCTGTACGCTGTATTGTCCAACCATCAAAATATGTACGGTAAAGTCTTCTTTCATTCGTTATAAAATGACGAATCCATCGTCTATATATACATTTCCACTATGTTATTGGTGGAGCAGTCCAACCTATATCTTATTGCACTGTAGTGTTAGCAGCATATCTACCTAGACCAAAGCATAAATTTGCTATAAGTATATTTGATTTAGGAATTTGATTATCAAATGACCACAACAGGGCGTCATACAGCTTCTTACAGTATTTTCTCTCATTTTTACCTGTGTAATACGGGTTTGTCCATTGCAATTCACCCGGGTTCGCTGTGTGCGTACCAATGCAATACAGGCACGCGCGCATAAAATGTTTTTATTTCGTTTTAGTTTTCATGGGCAAACTTTGTTTGCCAAATCTAGGTACGGAGATTTGATTTTCTATGTCAACTTGTCGATTGATTACAAAATAATATGATTTTCGTGAAATATGGCGTCCCTTGTAGTACATTGTCGACGTCTTAAGATAATAATTCAGAATAAGAAAAAAGAGAAAAATATTTTCATGAATCGAATAAAGGATAGGATGTTAACCCTCGTGGTCACAAAATGTGATATAACCTTCGGCTAAACCCGGAGTTATACAACATTTTGTGACGCCTCCCGGGTGGAATATCCCTATCCGACACCTCGACACATGAAGAGTCTTATAGCAATTCATACCTCTTTTGGCTTTGCACGTTGCTGTTAGTGGCCCTACTGCTCGACCTATGGAGGGATTTCTAAAATGTACCACATATGCTTTGATTCCAACTGCATCCAGTAATTCTAACTACAATGTATGATAATCATTCCTTCTCTTCGATTTTAGTAAAAAAAAAAAAAAAAAAAGCACACCTTAAAAGTAGCAGTTGTGGAGATGAAAACGAACATGACACTACTGAAATAGCGATTTAAGATAATCAAATGCCACATAAGTATTTAAATGTTCGAATTTATTGTAAAAATAAAACATTTGTCTACCAAAAGGGCAACAAAATTTTAATCAAACGCAAAATAGTTGACCGATGGCAAAATACTAAACAAAAGAAATCACAGTCGATTTTATTGGACTGGTAAAAAAGATACAATGTGTTGTAAGGACATATTTAAAGATTTTATACAGTTCTGATTTACATCGCTGGAGGGCTTCGACCGGATAATTAAACGTTTAAAAGTGTCGTAGTGTCAACGCTACTGTTTCTGGCTTTGTAAGATTATCATGCCTTTCCATTAATACTGTGATTTGTCGTCTGAGATTCATTAGAATGAGAATGTATTTGATTAAAATGTCGCCACTACAGTTCGAGTTTTCTTGTTGTGGATGAAGAATACACCCTCTATCCATTAGCGTTGGTAATGTCATTGAATAACTACAAGTCTTTACTCATTTCAGCAGTTATCTCGTTTTTGTCACTTGTGGTGGCGCCTTTTGTATTCTGCACATTTACCTCAGTGTCCTCTTAAAGCTGTAAACAACTCGGCTACTAAAACGTACCTTATCCAAAAGTATTGCTCGTCAAAATATGTAATTGCCATTCTGTTAGAAAGAACGTGAATTCAAGTTTTGTCAGTAAATATCATCAAATTCTGGTTAAATTTTGTCGACATGGTGTTCACACTTGGATGAGTTGCTGAGAGTGGCTAGACACAGACTGACCAATCAAATTCTATCAAATTTTGTCGACATGGTGTTCACACTTGGATGAGTTGCTGGGAGTGGCTAGACACAGACTGACCAATCAAATTCTATCAAATTTTGTCGACATGGTGTTCACACTTGGATGAATTGCTGGGAGTGGCTAGACACAGACTGACCAATCAAATTCTATCAAATTTTGTCGACATGGTGTTCACACTTGGATGAGTTGCTGGGAGTGGCTAGACACAGACTGACCAATCAAATTCTATCAAATTTTGTCGACATGATGTTCACACTTGGATGAGTTGCTGGGAGTGGCTAGACACAAACTGACCAATCAAATTCTATCGAATTTTGTCTACATGATATTCACATTTGGATGAGTTGCTTGGAGTAGCTAGACATAAAATTTACATATCAAATTCTAGTTAATTTTTTGTCGACATGGTGTGCACACTTGGACGAGTTGCTTGGAGTAGCTAGACACAAAGTGACCCATCAAACTCTATCAAATTTTGTCGACATGGTGTGCACACTTGGATGAGTTGCTGGGAGTAGCTACACACAAACTGACCCATCAAACTCTATCAAATTTTGTCGACATGGTGTGCACACTTGGATGAGTTGCTGGGAGTAGCTAGATACAAAACTGACCTTCCGTCGACGACTTCCTTGAATCTTGTTTTTCATACAATTCATACTAAATTCAAAACAATAAGTGGATGAAAGGTAAAAATACTAATTATGAGATGTATTTTTGAAGGCTTACTAAACGATGGGAAGTTCATATCTGTGGTGATTTTTAAATAAATGCTACATTCATTTAAACAATACTGGAGGTCTTGAATTGGATTATCATTAACCATCAACTGGTTTCATATTCAGTACAATTGTCACAAGGAGACAACATTATGAGAGAACAGACACTGTTGTCTGGACATCGTAATCAAGGCGAACCTACATAGGTATCCATTTATTTTGGTTGATCATTGCGCGTCTGATTAGATCATAGGTCTGTCGGGAACAACCAAGTCTTTTTAGCAAATGTATTGGTTTTGTATAATGTATTAGTTCCTGTTGATCCAAAAGGCTAGGGAGTTATGAACATGATACATTGCCCATCCAACAGAGATTCCTCGTGGGAGGGAAATAAATAATGTCCTACAATATTTAATACCAGAACGAGGAGTTGTATGCAAGAAGTCGTCAACTGACCGACAAACTCGTAACCGAAGGTTTCCAAAGATGTTTTATGGTCGCCATAGTGATCTCATTGAGAAATATTCTATTCATTTGAGTTACATTAAGCTAGACGTATTTGATGCTCGTTTGTTTGCCTGTTGGTTCCGTTGTATACTTGTGACATCGTTTACTTAGATTGACCAAGGTTTTACATGACGTGTGTCGTCGATGAAGCAAAAGACGCTTACTGTTCCGGAACACCTCGTCTTATTCTTGTGCATTTTAAGGAGTGGCCGTGATTTTTGTCCTTTGTTCATATTTTGCCCTGCTTTTATTGAATTTGAGTTTAAATAATGACTGTGTAGAATGTTGGTATTTTCTTGATGTTATTTATCACATGATAAAAACATTGATTCGTTTTTTAAACAAATTGTGCCATCTTCATTTTATATAACGATTGGTTCTAGAAATCAATATTAAGAATCCTCCTGATTGCCCTGGTGTTCTTGACCCTTAAATGCATTTGCCAATCATCAGGGGATTATTTTCCCTTTCGTGGATTTTTTTATCAGTTGTAGCGACTCCTTATTTGGTCATGTTTGTTAATTAGTTTGCCAAATTACATTTTTTTCTTTTCTTGGAATGACATATAGGTAGAGTCACAGAACACCGTGCGGGGGCATGTCGCTTACTACTTCTGGAAACTAACAACGACAAACTGTCCGGAGGAATCGAACGACAGACCTCAGATCTTACCTGTTTTTTTTTTATATCGCGAGCAAATTGTTTATAAATTTCCAAGCGAATAAAATAAACCAAAAACAAATCAAATTAAGGTATGCAATGGAGATTCAGAGCACATTCTAAAACACTGGTGGGACACCGTAAGTATATATTACGTAATCGACCCACGTTACGGATATGCGAAACACTGGGGATTGGACATCTGGGGGATTGATGAACGAGTCGACAAGGTGACCTGGAATCGGTTTTATGTCAACGTTTTCAGAAATGGTAGTGGTTCTTATAGTGCAACAAATGTACTCTAATATGGAATAAAACTGTTTAGTGTAGGATGCTGATACCGGTTGTGAAGTCCCACGCTAAGCTTATTAGGTTTTTCTTCCGTTGTGTGGATAAAAGTATCGATATCACATTGTTAAGAACCCCGATGGAAGATAGCGGCTAAAAGCGTAGAAATCCAAAAGGAAACACGTGGAACTTTAAAACCAACTCAAAATCAGCTCCTGAGTTAATTAATTGCTTTCAATAGTGTAGATATATTCTTTAAGAAATCGAAATGAACTTTCATGCATAGTCTGAACCAATGTAACTACGTGCGCTTGACATCGACATGCATGGTCACTGCGGATCTAGGATTGATCTTCGAATGTTCTTAATTTTTAGTTTAAAATGTAGCTAGTGTATAAACAAGTACCTGTGTAAGTTGTGAATTTCATTTCATCGTTATATTTCCCACCTTTTTATGTATATATTGTTCTTTCAATTTTTGAATTCAACGAAATCATGCATGTTCACGGTATTAAGGTAAGTGTCCAGAAATCATTAATGTCTAGGGTAAGATTATACGAAATTGCTAATTGAAAACCAACAACTTCCCACTAAGTACCTAACGTTATTTGGCATAGTTTGTAGGGGTACTTTACAGCCTTACTTTCTATAGAAATTCCCCTTAGTAAAGTGTCGGTAGTATATTTCATTGTGGCAGCACTACATTTATAAATTCAGCTTATTTTACGTAGCACTGCAAGGAGCCTTACACGAACACACCCACTCAAAAAACACATATCGCATTTATGGGCAGACCTCCCTAACGTGATCATTGCTATGGAAAGGACGCTGAAAAATTTATAACCAAACCAGACCAATGTTGATATGACCATGGTTAATGGAGTTACCATATTTCAGAGGCCGTCTTATATCACAGAACCATTGTAGTTTTAGTCTGGGCGTGTGTCATAAACATTCATTGATACAAAAAGTACAAGTTTGTGTATAGAGGAAATAACTTACCTGTGATTCGGTTTTTGTTCAAGAAAGATATAATATGATATAATATAATATAATAATTTAATATAATATAATGATCTAGGAATTAGTTTCCAATGGCACAAAATAAGAAGAAAGGAACAATTTCAAAAGCACTCCATGACATGAATTTCTATCTCTATTTTATTCTTAGTATTAGATATTCTGAAACCCAACGACCAATCTTATTAGGTACAAGAGTATGGATACATACCCAAAATAGAGATTTGGTAAATCAGCAATGACCGAAACAAATTTCACAATATACGAGGAAAAGTTGATTCAAGCAATCGAGAAGTTTACGAAACTAGGACATTGAACGCCAAGGTAATTTATTTTATGCACATATTATTCTGAAGGAGTAATAATAATTTAGACGCCACGTGCCCCAACAAAACTCTACATCAATTTACTTATGTACTATATATATCCTGTTGTAGACCGCAAATGGTAAAACATGAGATAATCTAATCGGTTCTTGTCTACTAAATATTAAAGACGACTGACCCTGAGTTTCGCTAAAAACGAGAAGACATTTTGTATGTTACGTGTTCGTAGTGGTTGTCCTTCCTCCTGGAGATGTTATGTAAATGTTGATAACGTAGTTTGTGGGATTGTTCACTTTTTGTATCATCTGTTAATGAACTTAAATCGTTCAGTTAAGAAGCGAGAGTTACTTATAGCGTCTAGACTACAGGGTCGGTAATCATACCTAGATCCGGTTGTTTGGAGGGTATTGAGGAAGCGTTACTTAGCCAGTCCGACTAACTCTGCAACCTGTTACGGCCTATATCCTATTACCGTCAGCTTTGTGTGAAATAATGTGACTTACTATTGTCATCTGTGTCGAGGTACACACAAGCGCAAGTTTGTAAGGTTTGACAATTCGTATGTTTAGAAATGAACATTTATTCTATAAACGACATTCAGTGTGACGAATGGAAGAGTACGGATGATTTTTTTTCAAAGAATTATCAAATTGTTCAGTTTTGCAAGGAATGCAAGGTTACAAATTATGATGCATAAATTTGTATATTTTGCAACCGGACCAAACATGAAAATAAATACTCTTGTTTACATTAGCAAGATTGCCAAGATGTCTGAAACAAGTTTGGAAGTAATTATATTTGTATCAGTAAAATAAACGGATTTGATAAAGGCTCATATTTACTATAGTAATGATTTACAACAATTGCGAAAAAAGTTATTTGAACTTTTACTAGTCACTCTTGGTAGCCCGGATGTAAGCGCGCGAGTGGTCTTATTGTGGGATGAAACCGGAGTACCCAGGGCAGATGACCCCTAACCTTTTCACGTCCCTTCCGGGAATCGAACCCCAGACGGTTATGTGAAACCACCCGTACATATATTTATCGACTTTTATTGAAAATTGGGTTATTTCACGTTTGGATTGATTTTGTCTACTTGATTGTCCTTGAAAAATGTAAAAAGGATGATAATAGTAGACCTTGATGAATCATCGTTATAAATATAGGAACATAGAGAGGGGATATTAAATGGTTTCACGTTTAATATAAATTTCAAGAGTATGACACAATGAAATTTTCTTTCATTACATTTTAAAAGTTATTTCATCACTAGCAATGATATAAAATGTATCTTTTTAAATCATCACAGCAGTAGTGATATAATCCATTTGCTTGTAAAATACACATTTTAATTAGTAAACCATTCAGTATATATTATATCTGTTTATTTCATTGCAAGTTAGATGGGCGCTTGCGTATCCGTATACTTTTTTCTTTTATTCATATTTTTTGTCTTTTGTACAATCCTGTTAAATCCCATTGGTGTTTATCCAAACTGGTTTCTTGCCGGAAATGAATATGAACGCAACCCTTTTAAAGCCCCAATATACGTAAAAATCACTATAAAAAACAAACTTTATCTTATTTTCCCCGTAATATATGTAACAAAACAGATACTTTCCTTTAATTAAAGAAAATAAAACTGACTGTTTTCAATTTAAATAAAAATTGAAAAAATCGGAAAATAAACAATGTGGGACCCACAATAATTCATACATTACCGCTCGTAGCGATGACATTGCGCATGCGCATATTCCACGTGTGTAAACATTGGCAGACACAGTACAGACGTTCACCAGTCGCTTCCTTTTTTCCAATCATACATCAGGCCAATTCTGAATTCTTACGTTATAATTGTGCGTCGTATCGTTTCTAAACTAATTATTCCTTCTAATAATTTCCCAAAAACTGAATGTTTATCACAGGAATACCTCAAGTCTTGGCAAACAATGTTTGTAAACAAAAACTTACCGTAGACATATCTGCATGTGCTTCCTCTATAAGTAGAAACCTCAAATCTCGCGAGATCAGGTCATGAACTTTCCGACGTGGTTCGGCAACAATCGTAATTTCGATGGCGGCGTGTTTAAAATGGAGGTGTGTTTACAAATAGCGAGTTTCAACTGCTCATATATCAATACTTTATGCACAAAGTCATGGTAACTATTGTTTGAATAACTTAATTTTAACTACATCTTAGAGAATATCTCAATAATTATGTGTGATTCTACACTAATTTTTTGGTGAATGTTACGCATATTGGGTCTTTAAAGCTGCGAATGATATGTTACAGAATATAAAAACGACTTTCATTCATCTTTCTTGAGCATGCAATTTCACTTCCAAACCGTACGATTCTATTCAAAAATCTCCTTTGCGATTATACGTCAATGGAATAGTGAGATTCCACTGTCTCCTGTTCGAGAAAGCGATATCTGAAAGCTTTTTCCTTGCATCGTGTGTAACAGTAGTGTTCTGTCTACAAAGAAAATCAACAACATTGAAACCATTACTTATGTCAGTATCAACGCTACTTAGAGTTTTATCAGCTTTTGTTGACTAAGTAAACAGATGTTTTTTACTCATCCAGACGGAGCCGGTGAAATAATTAGTTCTCCAACACGCGCTTTCTTCCAATATTTCTTAAATGGTCCGTATAATTGGCGCGAAAATGGTCTGTGTAGTGTTTTCGTAATATTCGCTTAACATTGGTTAGATAGATTGAGGAGTATGGCAACCAAAAACACCATTACACATGCAACTACTAATCAACGAGGCATCTGTGTATCTTATACGGTCGAACCTCGTTATTTCAAACTCTTAAAACTCGAAGACTGCGGTTAATTCGAAGCATTTCGTTGGCCCCTGCTTAACTTTACACAAAACATGCGAACTCATTTAAATCGAATACTCGGTTATGGTTAGGTTACCCCACGGTCCCGCCAAGTTCGAGATAACGAGGTCGACTGTAGTTAAATACGCAATATAAGTTTAGATGTTTGCACATAATACATGGACAGTTTACAATACGTAGAGCATACAAACGAACTATTCGACATAAGTATATATATATGTACTGAAATAGAAAAGAACATGGAAAACACACGAAAAATATCTATTATACAAACAATAACACATGAAATAATTTATTTTCCAAACGAACGGAAGCGCAGATAAAATAGTAAATATACCTAAACAACAACGAATGGAAATGATTTCCAAAAGGAAAAAAGCCAATTGCAGAATTAAAAGGTAGGATAATCAGAAACAGAAAAGATATGAATATACACATATCTGTCTTTTAGGTCTATAAGTGACACGCCGGATTGTGTGTATATTAACGACCATACCTGTAAAATATGTGTGAAGATGTATTCGATGTGTCAGACTGTCATCGCCAGATGTGTGAGGTTATGTAATTTGAGATTCTCTAAATAGTCAGAAGGCACATCATCGAATTGACAGCCGTTTTATTCTCCCAATTACTCATCTATCACAGTTATACGACAAAACATGAAAACACGATAAGGAATTTCTGTAAAAAATTAAAGTAAGATTTATGTTTGAAAGTAAGTTATGAATATGATAAAATTTCGTGTTTGGAAGATTAGGTATATCTTTAAAAGGTTTTGTTTCAGAGATTTCCAACCTATATTTTATTTACACGTATTTCGCAACTACCCTGATTCAGTATCACAAGCATTCTTTGCATTGTGCTTAATTACGGTCAGTCGAACGTGATCGACATGTCGAAGAAAAATCTATTTTAAGCCAGTATCCGAAAGATAGCTGCGCTTCAGAACTGACCACACGAGTGGTACTAGTAAGCCCCTCTACATAGGGACAGGTCGACAGAGAACTGACCACACGTGATGTACTAGTGAGCTTCTCTACATAGGGAGAGGCCGTTAGAGAGCTGACCACACGTGTTGTACTAGTGAGCTTCTCTACATAGGGACAGGTCGCTAGAGAGCTGATGACACGTGTGGTACTAGTGAGCTTCTCTATATAGGGACAGATCGCTAGAGAGCTGACCACGTGTGGTACTAGTGAGCTCGTCTACATAGGGACAAGTCGATAGAGAACTGACCACACGTGATGTACTAGCGAGCCCCTCTACATAGGGACAGGCCGTTAGAGAGCTGACCACACGTGTGGTACTAGTGAACTTCTCTACATAGGGACAGGTCGCTAGAGAGCTGACCACACGTGTGGTACTAGTGAGCCCTTCTACATAGGAACAGGTCGCTAGAGAGCTGACCACACGTGTGGTACTAGTGAGCTCCTCTCAATTGGGACAGGTCGATAGAGAACTGACCACACGTGTGCTACTAGTGAGCTTCTCTACATAGGGACAAGTCGACAAAGAACTGACCACATGTGTGGTACTAGTGAACTCGTCTACATAGGAACAGGTCGCTAGAGAACTGACCACACGTGTGGTACTAGTGAGCCCTTCTACATAGGGACAGGTCGCTAAAGAACTGACCACACGTGTGGTACTAGCAAGCCCTTCTACATAGGGACAGGTCGCTAGAGAGCTGACCACACGTGTGGTGCTAGAGAGCTCCTCTCCACCGTCTGAGTAATATTTTTGAGTGTGGTCAAATTCATTTTCTCTTTGAATGTACAATTTTAATAATATTAGAAGTAATCTTTTTAGTGAAGCTACAAGATATCGTTCAAACGAATGTCGGATATTTTTTTTATAACTTAAGACAACTTTCATTGCTTCGATATCGGCGTTCGCTTCACGTACTTAATAAGGTAACATTACACCAATAATATGTTAAAATATTGTCCTTTTATAACAGTGTCCCCTTAGCCAATGTCGGCTAATATCACTAGTATATCTGTAAACATAACCGATAATCGATGACTCTGTACTGGGATATGTGACATTCAGATAAATATATATAGTATTGTATAGTATTGTATTGTAATCTGACTGTATTGTATTGTAATGTATTGTATTGTACTGTATTGCTATAGTTTATCAGCATTAAAATGACTACACGAGTGGCATTAGCGAGCTATAGTCAACAGCATCAAAGTGACCACACGAGTGGCACTAGAGAGATAGTTCACCAGCATTGAACTGACCACAGAGTTGGAGGAAAGCATTCCACCGATCTGTTGGAACTGTTTGTACGTAGCGTTTCCGAGGTTACACGAGGTCATAGTAGGGAAAAGCACGTTGTTCCGCTAAATTAGAGCTATAACACAATTGACCCCCAAAATTGACCTCTGAAAGCCACACACTTCAATAGATGAGGTATTTAGGGAATGGGAATTGGGAAAATAAAAATCAGGATTGGGGGGAAAGATCTGTAATTCCATTTATCCAATGGATACGTTTAGTGAAAATCAGTCCTGTTATTATTACCCTGATATACTGACATAAAACATTTAAAGTCATGATACTGTGAAGTTCGGGAAATTGAATATTATGACGTCACTGAAATGTTAGATAGAAACCGTCTGTATCAACCTTTGCATCCTTGTACATTTATATAAAGTTTCCGTTGAAAATTCAGTCATTGTTTTTTGTGATTTGTTATAGAAGTTACATATTGGTAATGGTTGTAAAAATGTGCTCTGCTTAATTTATGTACAATTGAAAGAGCAATGTTGAATTTACAATAGCTTTAAAACAAGTGTTTTGTTAACATTACATATGTACAAAATGGAAATACATGATTATGTTTCTATATTGTAAAGTTGCACTGTTGATACCTGTTTGGGATACTTTTAAATCCCTTAAACAATAAAACGTTGTACAACGCAACAGCTATAATTTTCTTTAGTTAAACCATTATACAGTTTGTGTCAGAACATACATTTTTCTACACCAAGTAGGTACAAGAATTGATAAAATAATATATAGAACGTTTTCTGATTGGTGTACTTAGCGAAAGTATTGAATCTCTCAATTCAATATGTACAGTCGAACCTCATTATCTCAAACTCGGCGGAACAAAGGGGGAAACTTCGAAATAACCGAGTATTCCATTTATACGATGTTTTATGTAAAGTTAGGCAAGGACGGACGAAATGCTTCGAATTAAATGGGGTCTTCGCGTTATACGAGTTCGAGATAACGATGTTCCAATGTATGTAGCAACCGATTAAGATCAGTGATTATCGAAAAGCATATCATTTGTATAATCGCTTAGACAGATAAAATATGATAAGCTACGATATCACAATCGCGTAAACATAATGAGTTCATTGTACCTTATCACTCAATATGATCTACCTAAAAAACTTTCAATTTCTTGTCATTTGGCATGTTACAATATCCAAGTTTGGAAAAAAACACACACACAAGAAATTACAAACATGTCAATGGAGTCATAATTCAAACTCAAATTCCATAACACTAGGACACAATATTAACAAACGAAAGATATACACAGAGATTCACGAAAAAGCAGAGAGACCAGGTGTTCCGGAACAGTAAACGTCTTGTGCCACTAACCATGTAAATCTTGGTCAATCCAAGTAGGTAACGTAACGTTCTCAAATGAAAACAAGGTAAAACACAACGGAACAAACAGGCAAACTAACCAGTACCAAACCACGTCCTTAATTTATAACAGGGAAAGTGGTATATATTTAACATCTAAGATAGCAATAGACAGTCTTTTTAAGTACACAGTATGAATTAAATGTTATATTTCAATAACTCTGAATCACAGCACTAGTTACCAGGATCTCATCTATCGACTGTATCAGAAGTTACACAAGAACCTGTTGAGAGAAGAAAGACAAGAGAAAAAGAAGGAAATTGTGAGGTTTTTTTTAACAAATGCGGGAATGCAAAGCAGAACAGATATCTGACTCTGACATGAAAAAACTACTGTTATCCACTATTAGCTTACTGCGTTGTAATTCAGTAAACAATTGTGTGTTTAGTGCGTTTTGTAGGGACGGCCGTCTAAGTGATTTGTATGCAGAGAAGGGAGAAAAGGAATTGTAAAAAAACAAAGATGGTATCTAGTTAAACAAGAGGAAAAGGGACCCTGTGATAGAACAGCATTCCGATGCTAATGACAGCTATTAATTGGTTTACACAGGCATTGAAATCTAGTTATTTGTTTACACAATATCCTAATTCGATCAGGCCCCTCACATGCATCACACATTAAGTAGAACTTAAATTGTAGAAGTTAGGCTGGCGTACAAAGTTATGCGTCATTCAAAATAATACACCCTTGTTGAAGAGACAGCGCACTGAAACTGAGCTATAGACGACCTACAAAGATTAAAAGACGAAAAACACTCGTTAAAACTGTTACATTCCACTAACGATCCTGTGAATGAGACCAGCTCGATACTTATGCATACAAATATAAGCAACTTACCTTTTTTGTCTAATCCTTATGAATTATTTAAAGCTATTTTATTGAAACTTTTTTTCATGGCTGGAGTTCAGCAGTATTATACTATAAAGGATTTAAACACAAACATAGCACCAAAATAAGTACAGCTGTTGTACAAGTAGACTGCTCTTTAACATTTACGAGTAAAAATATGCCGGAAAAGAGTCAAAGTGCTACTAAAGTGTTATTAAAGTTCACAACATTGTATAAATGACGCACAAATGAATAGCATCTTTTATTAACAAATTTTGAAAATATTGAGGGGCGCCAAACATTGAACCACATCGCTTCATAAAGTTTTTCATCCTTTTAGCTGAAATATCACACTGTGCAGTAAGCAGTTTCCAGAAACAACAATAGAATTATCAATATGATGACGGAATTATAATCCAAACTAAAGTTAATAAAACTATAATAAAACATTAATAAATTTGCACGAAGATTCGTATAAAAATGACATTACGATGCAGTGTCCATACACATGTTATTTTGAATATACGAATACCGAGGTACAAAGTCTGTATCGAAATTTAACCTAAACTTGATTTAATATTTATTATATATAGGGAAACTGATGTGTTTTGTGGTTACCACTTAAACAGCAGATAACCGGGGTACAGATACCATAAATACGCGTATACAGAAGGACATGAACACTGAGAACTTACACATATGCATTTGGATTTTCAAATTTCTCAATTAATACACAATATCTCATATTGGAAAAATTTAACCCGACGTTGAAAAATCAACCGAAAACAATGTAGGATGGTGTAAACTATATTGGATAAGTTCTTGAAGTTCAAATATTATTTTGAAAAAAAAAGATGAAAAACACTTCAATACACAATGTACTAAAAGTTTATTAGAGATGTCTGGGTATTCGTAGAGTACATATTTTATTGATTGTCATGTGAAATATTTCCTGTCTATTTAAAGAGAAAAAAAATCACACAGAATGCTTACTGATTCTGGTGACGCCAACCGAATAGGTTTTTCCACACTCTGTAGACGTGTAAGCTATCCTAAACACATGCATTACGTGACAGGTTTTAAATGAGTCTCGTAAGTAACCCATTATATCACCATTGTCTACGTGACAGTAAACATGTCCCAATGATGGACACAGTTTTGGTATCAAGTACCTATCTAGCTGTCTTCTCATCCCGGCAGACCAGACGAAGGGTCACCCATTGTGAAGTTTACTCCAGTCGATTTGGACGAAGTCTGTTATTTTTTTTTCTTCGGGGAAGAGTATAATGAACATTATGTAAACAATACGTACGGAATAATAACAGCTTCCACAGAAAAAAGTAGAACTTGACAATATAAAGATGTGGCTGTACAAAAGTTTATTGTTCGAAGTGGAGTGCCATCTTCAACGTGAGGAACAAGTAGTCACATTGTACAACTACAGGGCAGAAAGTAGGAGCAATTGCAAAAATAACGCGTTATATATTTTTTTATTATTAAAATGTTACTATGACCAACAAATGCTTTATCTGAATGTCAATCTCTTATCAAAATGTCTTGTGAAGATCGCAGATCTCGCGTAATTTTCAGTGTCATCTTGATAGCACAGAGGGAGTATTTGTACCGATATGATTCTTTTGACGTAGAAGTAAACGTAGTCATGTGATTCGACGGATTATGTTAGAATTATTTGCATCCTCGATACTTAGGGCTACGTTTTGCATATATTAGTGAAAGGAATGTTTTAATCAGATTACTGCTATGAAAACAAAAATGATATTTTCTCACCTTTAAATCTTCTATCAGAATAAAATATCTTCCATCAGACCGAAAAATCATAATAATATTA
Organism: Ylistrum balloti; assembly: GCF_031769215.1. Taxonomy (NCBI): domain Eukaryota; kingdom Metazoa; phylum Mollusca; class Bivalvia; order Pectinida; family Pectinidae; genus Ylistrum; species Ylistrum balloti. The sequence goes on along the minus strand of NW_026782592.1, from coordinate 190,023 downwards.
ACCATACATTAAAAACAAAGGCATTGACATGTTAGCAGCATCTGAATTAAATACAAAACAAGAGTAAAACAAATTGTATCAACAGAAGGGAGATATACTTGGTGACTTTTAAACATGACCAATAGAATAGATTGGCGGCTCCGGAAGGGTAGGCGTCTAATGCTTTAGTTATTTATATTAGTAAGTAGTACACATTCTCAAACGAAAAAAGAAGAGTTAAAAATTGATAATCAATACATCAAGCACTAGACATAATTATAAGCTAAAGATCTGTGTCGCGATAGGATGTCCCAGGAAATTTGTGGCAAAACAGGTGGTGCTGCAGAAAAATTGAGGGGACAAAGTGGGAAATACTGCACAGAAAAAGTCGAGGTAAAAACAGAAGCGCCCCGGAAAGGGAATTAGATAAAAAATAAATGGAAACTGACGAAAAAACCGAAAATGTTCCAGAAAGCAAAGTGAAGAAACGGAATTTGATGGTGCCTTTAACAGAGAAAGTGTTGTACAAGTCGATGAACGTTTCACCACGAGAACACAAGATTTTGATTTAATCCCCGTTAAGCCGTCGTCGGTCTGACAAAATCTTTTTGAAACATTTATGTTATCTCCAAACATGAAATTGTCTAAGCTTATCATGCAATACATGTATCGTTATTTCGAACTCATATAACTAGAAGATCCCGTTTAATTCGTTTAATTCGAAGCTTTTCGGTCTCCACCTTACTTTACACAAAAGACTCGAACTTCAGTTAATTCGAATACTCGGTTATATCGACGTTTCTCCATGGTCGCGCCGAGTTCGAGATAACAAGGTTTGACGGTATGTATATCGATGTAAAATGTATTTAATCATTTCACATGCCTGGACAACTAGTACAATACATATTTGATAAAAAATCGAATGTAACGAAAGATCGCACTTTTATCGAGGTTCTGCCTTTAGATTTGATTAAAGTTTATCGAATTTATTTCGCTGTGAATACGTTTAGCCATAAAAGAATGAAAAATGAATGCACTCAGATGTTCTTTTTGAAAAACGTTGCAATTTATCAAACAACCATAACCATTTAACATTTCTTTACTCTGTTTCTTTCTAGAGTCAGGTTTTTCAACATTCACGTGCCTCGAGGGTGATCAGCGCAATGCCGTGTAAAATAGGTGATTTCGTCTTAAGGCCTTGTATTTTTATTTCATTTGACCAAGGTAAATGTGGGCGATACATACGTAATCTAAAATAAACACTGTTGACGTGCGGGCTACGTCGACTGTAGGTCTACGGGTAGTTTAAACAAACTGTCGAGACACAGACAGATAATATATAGACAAAATACAAAGCACAAAGTGATTTGAATCCCCAATATTTATGTACCTGATTTGAATTCCTATTTGCTTGGCAGATACGATATCGACAGAAAACACGTTAAGATGTTCAAAAGGGATTAAAAGTGGTGAGCGAGGAAATTTTATTTTAAGCTTTTCGGGCCGAGTGCAGGAATGCTGAAGCAGTCGATAGCATTTTTCTCATAGAATTCAAATTAAGTAGGTGTAGGCAGAATTTATCAAAACTAGTACAAAAACCGGAAAACAGCTTATAACAAAGTAAACAGGTTGGTATAAGGCTTTAAGTAGTTTGTCAACCCTTGGTATCACAGAGAAATGGCAGAGAATGTTTTGCTAGACATATTGTAATACTCGAGTACCACAAGCTACCACATGCTCACACTGTCCTCTAACCGTTTGTACATGACTGCATCATCAACACAGGAAATGAAAGTGGTACTTTTCATAAATGTATTCATAGGTCTAAGAACAGGAAGAAGGTAAACCCCGAGATAGGTGAAAGTGTTTAACTGTGAGCTTTTGAATGTATTGTAAATGAGGAAAACTGCATAGAAATATATTTACTTTTCATCTAGGTAACAAAAGAAAATAAATGTACAAATGGATTATGAGGACCTTAGTGATATTCACTTATGTAGGTATAACATACAATAATCTGATAATGAATCAATGTAAACGACCGATATTATTTGATTTCCAACAACTGCCACAAATGGTTCGAAGTCCTTCAAAATGGAACATATATTTCCACAGTTCCTAAATCTTATGATGGCAGCCTTAAACAGGTTATCCAAAGTTCTCACTTTTATATAAAAACATAACAAAGTTCGTCTTTATTTGATTCACTATCATGGTCACTTCGACAATATGATAGAGTAATTCAATTTGCAAACCAAGCAAATAGCAGACCAAAGTTTATATGGCGGGTGTCGTCGATGAAGCTGAAGACGCTTACTCTTCTGTAACACATGGTCTTATACTCATTGTACTTTTTTCAGGAGTCTCCAAGTAAATCTTTCTGTTTTTGATTTGCCGTTTGATGTTTCATGGTAGTACTTTGTTGTTGTTCAGAGGTACTTGGCAGTTTAAAAAAAAAAGAAAAAGAAAGAAAAACCCTGAACAAAGCAGTTATTACAGAACAATAGAGAAAATGTTTGTGACCAGGTTAATGATACAGTGTAATGATTTCTTTTATTCAGATGTAAATGACATATTATAAGTATAAACGACATTAATCCTGCTCCAAGCTTCTAACACGACGGCTTATTAATATGTATGAGTTATTATTGGATGTGTTATCAGATAGTTTCACATCGTCTGCAACGGAATGAGCGTCAATCAGACCTACGTACGTACTATATATATATATAATGTCTGGTTTAGAGTGTTTAAGATATATACCTATAATACAACCAGACCTAAGTCTTCTGTCATAAACATCAGTATCTAACTGACTTTGACATATTGATGAAGCTAGTATTTCTTTCTGACGTCCGATTGTGCGTAAAAGGCAGACTACGAGATGTTCGTACATGCAACATCATGAGATGATCTACAGAGTTTTCCAGATGTGCCTTAAAAGCCTTAGACACATTTTACTTATATTATTTCTCTATAAATACAAACCAGTAAATATTTCTTCCGTAGTGTTATTGATTTTTTTTTATGTATATTATTAAATGAAGCTGATATACCTTTGTACATTTTAAAGACAGATGTCTGGAAATGCACTAAATAAGTGTTCCTTCTTGCCAACTTATAAATACGTAGATATACCTGATAAATGCTGAACAAAATATGCTGTTTTGACATGTGTCTATTTCATCCGATTCTTTCACCGCTTTTTTCAGACTTGCGTCTATAGATAAATGTGAATGACGGGTTGTATACACAAAACATGACGTTTACTGCGCATCAAAGCCAAGCCGATCTCAAACAAACATATACATAAATATCTTAAGTTATAGCATTATCTAATATTCACTTAAATCGTTTGTGTTCATTATGGCTTGCGCGTGGTGTGGCGAAATGTCCATCAGACATATGGAAGTCCCAAACGATCTTTACTACATCAGCGATCTACAAATCTTCTCTATTCATTTGTGTGCTTATCTATTCCGTAAACTGGTAGTTTAGAATGAATGTATAATCGTGCAACATGAACGTGACATCATACACACAGCCGAACCTCGTTATCTAAAACTCGACGGGACCATGGGAACACTTCGAGATAACCGATTATTCGATTTATGTGAGCTTGAATGATTTGTGTATACTAACAATGTAGCAGGGACCGATGAAATTCTTGCATTAAACGGGGTCTTCTACTGTATTAATATTTGGAATAAGAACAATTAAAAGAAAGCTTCACAATGAACGTACAGACTTTAGAAAGGTCGACTGAGCAGCGATAATACGGCTACAGTCGGTAGACTATCTACCGTTCATCTAATGAAGGATAAATCCATCGCCGGTCAGTGCTGCCATTTTCTCGTTCAGTGGATATATCAACAGCCGATGATTGGTAAATAAGGGTGTGCTATTTTCTGTGAGCTAAGGTTTCATTTCGGTTTAAAAGCATAGACGTATTATGCGGAATCTATGATGACATATAAGGTAATCCTATAACACAGTAGCCTTATACCATATTCTTACCATCCCAAAACGACTGCTGATAGGACGGGAAGTAATTCAAAACCAACCTACGGAGGCTAATCACTGATTTGCTTACACAAGTTAAACGCGTGTTTTATTCATATACTGTCGAACCTCGTTATCTCGAACTCGTATAGGTCGATGACCCTGTTTTATTCGAAACATTTCCTCGGTCTTGCCTAACTTAACACAAATCATCCGAATATAATACTATGTTATCTCCCCATGGTCAAGCCGAGTTCGAGATAACGAGGTTCAATAATACATTGAAGAGCACTGTTTCATATCAGCGTTTTGACTGATCTGTATTATATTTTATCTAGTCTAACTATATTCTTAAATCGTGTAGTAAGTGTTAAAAAAAACGTCGATGCCACAATGAAAAGGGGGTTCAATATGTAGTTTATTTACTCTATAGGTCCTGAAGAAGGCTTCAAATTCCCCGATTTCAATTTAGTCTTCCTGTAAAATATATAAACACAATCTGTTGTAATTATTGTGAGGTTTGTTTTTCTCGTTTTCTGGAAATTGACCAGACTCTCAGATTATCCACGGATTACAAACGGTCATTAGTTCACCAGCACTGATCACTCCATCGACCAACTTAGGATATCTGTCAGCGCAATCTTTCTGGACCTTCACATAGCTAATGTTGGATATAGGGCTTTTTCCTCATTTGGCGATATTCCTTAGATCGGTACTTTGATAGAGCCAAGCTCTGACCATACAATCATTTAGCCACTGAAGTAGGGGCAGTACGATAACGATAGCAATACACTTCAAGTATGATGTCTTGTTTTTACATACAATTTGTCGAATGATACTGATAAATGAGTGTCAACAACATGCCCAGTGCAACAGGTGATGATGGATGTCCTTACTCGTGTGATATCTAACCTCGTTATTTTGGGAAGGAAATATATCGGTAAACACAGGCACACATATATATAACGTTGTGAATGTGGGTCTGATTATACGAAGTACTGTCATTACCAAAACATGTAAAATAAAAGCTGGCCATTAATGACGAGATAACATGTTAGGCGATCGGTCGTGGTTTTTAAATTTTAATTTCGAATTGTAAATGAATCGATCGGACTGGGCGAATTCTTTTAGATTACAAATAGAATTATAGTCTCGGACAATTAATACCTATAGCCGTTGTTACCGTCTTAATTTTATAGACTTGGAGAGAAAAGAAATGATAACAATAGTTAGGTAGCTTTCTTCTCCAGATCAGTCAGTTTAGAATTTAATTATAATAAGATAGAATGTACTTATAGTACACTTTCTTTCTAAATGGTTTATTAACCAAGCTGTCACAGTACAAGTTAAATACTTAACAGAAATTATCTATCAGACAGATTTGACACTGCAACATTGAATGATTTTAACAGGCTTTTCATTTGTGCTTTTTGTGTAAAGTTTTCTAAATGTAAATTACTACGTTTATAAATCAGATTGTAATCGCATAAACAACATTTTAATTATTATTCGGTCTTTATTTGAAATGAACGAAGTGAAACAAATTTAGCAAGAAATTAAATATATGTTTATGTAGTCATGGTCGACGCTGTTAATGGTTTACAGTCGAACTTCATTATTTCGAATCTTTCGAGGCCGTTGGAAAACTTCGAGTTATATTTAGTTTTAATTTAAATTTGATGAAAGGTCTGACCAGGACGTAAATCACTTCGAATTAAACGGGGTCTTCGAGTTGTAAGAGTTCGAGATCACGAGGTTAGGCTGTATCATATTCACAAAGAATGGTATACATGCACAATGTTGCTGTTAATATTTACACAATTTAGTGTGCTTATCAATTTTAAACTTTTTTCAGCGATACTTTATATATATATTGATCACAGAGGACAACAAATAATGCAATCCATTTAATCTTTAATAGGTAATAATTAAATACATTTTGTATACACGTTTCCCCTATATAAACATTGATATACACAGGTGCTTTACTAACATATCGTTTCCTAGAGTATCCTTTATCTGTTGTTTCATACTCGATAATTTGTGGTCTTTCAAAGTTTAAAGCCTGAAATTAAACGCTTTGATCTAGTGTGTTTGTAGTATTTTGTAAAAGGTTTGAGTTCCAAATCACTGAATCAGATCAGGAATTCTTGACATAGATTTCCCTCATTTATGTTCTATGTCCTTACTGGACTAAACATACGTATCGAAACTGTACATATGATTCTGCCGCGGGCTTTTGGCAGTAATAGAAATGAGATCTACTGATCGTTTATTGATATTCAGGATTTGACATGTGATCTACTACCCTTTGGCAGTTACGGAAACTCCACACCTGCTATCTGACAATTGGCCATCCTTCGTGACGTGAGGTGGCAGAAGGACACCTGTATTTACAGATCAAATGTATTGGAAAGTCTTTGTACAACACTACCGTTCGTTTTACTTTATACATAAGACGGTCACACCACTCTAACACATATCTGGACTTCATTGCACAGCTATGTTGATGCCTTTTATGATGTCCAGAACAATTAGTAACGTCAATCACCACCAGGACTACGCGATACCTTACGATTTTCATAAGATTAGCACGAACTGATCTATTCATGAACGATTTCTCACATAATTTCTATAAGAAAATATCTTTATAAAAAAAAATCGAGAAATCTTTATTTTTACTATAATTGCATATATTTTGCCAAGTGCCACTGTTCGTATTTTTTCCTTTATTACCAAATGTAAATTAATCAAGATTCACCAAGATTTACTATAAACGTCACATCTAAGTATGGAATGTGTCTTTTATAGCTCACCTCCATTCGCTACTTAATAAACACGACCCCATCAAATTATACCCCCAGTAAATGAGACATCTAACTACCAAGTTTAATTCACTTATAAGTTCGTTTTAAAAATTTGATATCCTCAAGCGAAATATAATTGATCAATTATGAAACTAAAGAGAAGAAAATGTAATAAAGCGTCTTATCAAGTAACAATTACCATGTGTTGAATGTAGCTATTTAAAGCTCCACGAAAAAGCAGCCTTTACGGAGGTTGCAAAGGCACGTAGCTATTCTGGTTCAGAATAATTTCAGATCTTGAATTAATAAAAAAGAGATGTTTTTCACCATAAAATAAAATAAAAAGATACTACGGAGGTTTCAGTGTGCTTCAAAGCTGAATGGTATTAATTCACTGCTGCTTATCACTAAATATATTTCAAGAAGATGATTCGGTACGTAATGGACTTCCGTATCAATTAAGACAAAAAGCATAGTGACCAGATCAGTACCTATTAAACAGTGGTAGGTACATCTCTAAACGGACTTTCAATATTGCATAAGCACTAGCACGTTGACCAAACTTTACTCCATGTATTTTCTAAATGAGAACTCTATGCCATATGTATTTACACTACCAATGCAATCACAATATTGTTATCCTGATGTCAATACATATATATCAAAGAAAATCTTTCTAAGCCAGGAAAAAAACTTAAGTAGTCCAGGTTTACTTGTCTGGTGAATACGATGGTCAATTGCTATTTGATAATAAGTCTACTACTTCATACAGTTATTCCTCGCAATTAAATACTCTACCGGATATTAAAAGTCACAGCTAATGAAATAGTCAACGGCGTCATTTGAATTAACCCTGTGAAGCTTCTACGTGGATTCTTAAACTAACATTTTCTGGGTTGATGCCGTCGATGTGCTTAACATGTGCAGTTATATCACTTATGGAGCTGAAGTGTGATAACAGTGGCTGAGACTTATGGAAGCTGAAGTGTGACAACAGTGGCTGAGACTTATGGAAGCTAAAGAGTAAGAACAGTTGTCAAGATATAACTTATAGAAGTTAAAGTAATAGAAATACTGACGAGACTTATTAAAGCTGAGTGTGAGAACATTTGACGAGACTTATGGAAGCTTAAGAATGAGAATAGCTGTCCAGATATAACTTACAGAAGTTAAAGAGTGTGAGAAATACTGACGAGATCTATTGAAGCTGAACTGTGAGAACAGCTGACGATGCTTATTAAAGCTTAAGTATGAAAACAGCTGACAAGGCTTATTGAAGCTGAAGTGTGAGAAATACTGATGAGACTTATCAAAGCTTGAGTGTGAGAACAGCTGACGAGATTTATTAAGCTGAAGTGTGAGAACAGCTGACGAGGCTTATTGAAGCTGAAGTGTGAGGACAGCTGACGAGGCTTATTGAAGCTGAAGTGTGAGAACAACTGACGAGATTTATTGCAGCTGAAGTGTGAGTACAGCTGACGACACGTATGAAAGCTGAAGTGTGAGAACAATTGACGACACTTATGAAAGCTGTCCAGACTTACTGAAGTTTAGGTTTAACAAAAGCTTATTTGACTGGCTTATTGTAGCTGAAGTGTTAGCACAGCTGTCAGATATGACTTATTAAAGCTGGAGCGCAAGATCAGCTGAAGAGACTCATTTAAGCTGAAGTCTGAGAATAAAAGAATCAATTCATTGAAACTTTAATATCAGAAGTGTGACGAAACTTATTAAAGCCGAAGTATGAGATCAATTTTCAGATATAACTTCTTGAAGCTGAAGTGTGAGAAAAGCTTATTTGACTTCTTGGAGCTTTAATACGTTACAGGTTATGCGATTTAATGAAGATTTAATGTGAGAACGGGTGACGTGACGTTTGGAGACTATGGTGAAGTGTGAGGACAACTGGTATGACTGATAGAATCTCCAATATGAGTACAGCTGACTTAAGAAAGCTTGGGTCTCGAAGCTTAAATATGAGAACAGTTGATGCGACCTATTGAAACTTCAATATTATCAAAGCTTCTTACATCTCCATAACTGAAACTAATTGAATTTGATGTATGCTCAATCGTGAGTACAGCTGATGAGTTTAATGTGTGCCTCATCTTGAGTACAGCTGGTGTGTTTGTTCATTGTGAGCAAAACCAATTCACCGCATCATTATTATAGCTCCAATTCTATTTACAAATATCTAAAAGTATATCTGCTGAATGAGATTTTTTGATATGACGTGTTTATAGAAATTCCTGGCGTTTTTATATACAGACATAAAGTTATCTAATAGCCAATAAAACACAACATAATTATGTTAAACGCCATACCAAAAATCATGCGGCATGTATTAACGTTAAACCATATGAATTGAGATTGTTGTAATGCCTACAGGTTGTTAAGGTTCGGCATGGTGTATACATACCGCTAATACAGTACGGACGTCCCAATTCTTTATTTAGTCTCGATTCTTCTTACAGTTGATCATTGGAAAATACCGTGAATATGTTTACCATTGTTTTAGAAAGTTCACAATATGATATCATAATCTTCGTTATGCCTAAAACAATTTGTTATATTACTAATAAAACTAATAAAACAAAATATAAGATTACTTACAACAGTCGTCACAGAGAAATTTCCCGTCGAATTGTGATCCGCCATTTTGATAATTAGATATATGATACTGTTAAGTTAAATCCCATAATTAGATGAATTTCAATCAGTCCGCGCAATTCCTGGTTCTTCATCTGACTGTCAGTCTAGACTCTAGGCTGAAGAACGAAGATAGGATGCTGTTTCACGTAGCCTGGGTACTGATGTAGGCAAACACACTTTTTCGCATAGAGTATCAAATTGATAAGACTTCAGGTAGTATCGCAACTCCAACTTCTGATGGCAAATCACATGACCGCGGATCCATAGGAGCACGCTGTTCGCGGGCGAGTGAGTGGCGCGTGTGAAGATCACTGTGTGTAATCTAATACGCAGCAAATTAGCGCCGACCGGATATATTCAACACAGAGCAACCGCATGGCTAAGGGAAATGTCAGTGAAAAAATAAGTTTACTTAAATGAAACAATGTCCTGAATAATGAGTAATCGCCCTGTTGATACATAGTGAATAGCATAGCATTAAATAACACGCAATGCATTTTACTATACATCACACTATATTTATAGAGTTACAGGGAATGGACATATACAAATATATTTAACAACAAATTGCATGCAAAGTACT